>NC_137890.1:21390031-21757430 GCF_963455335.1 Martes martes
GGAAAGGGAACAAAAGAGGAAGAGTAGAATCTATGCGCTGCCACCTTCCACCCTTCTTAGCACTTCCAACCACTACAAAAATAACTGCGACCTTTAACAAGTCACCTGCGCAGCAAACTGCCCTCCGTAAACCCTTCTCCTCTCCTCCCCCACACGCAAGAAGAGAAAGTGATGTGCCCAGTTTACACAAATGTTTTCCCCATGTGTAAAAATTAAAAGGAAGTTGCACACCCTTTCAGTATCTTCCGCCGAAGCTGAGAATCTCGTGCCAAGGCACTTCACCCTAAACGTTGAAACAACACAATTAATCAAATGTGTTCACCGTGTGTGTCTGCTTGCTTGTTTGTTTTAAATGCAAAAGCTCCCAGGGAGTTTCTCTGCTTTTTAGAACTGGCTAAATGTGGTCTGTTTTTCCAGCACTTCGAGGTAGTCCGGCTCAACGTTTAGTTTTGCTTTTAACTCCAGATACTCGTTCCGGTTGGGTTCTACAAAGACAGCACTGGGGGGGCTGTAGAGCACCGGTTCCCGCAGCCTGCTGTCCCCGGCCCCCGGGTGCAAATACTGATGGGGGCGTCTCAGGTCATAGTTGGGGGAGAAAGTGTAAGCAGCGGGGCTGCACGGAAATTTGGGATATTCCGGGAGGCTGTTGCCGGCGGGGGTGGTGGAGCAGTGTTTGTCTGGTTCTAAAATGCCCCTGTAAAAGCGGTCGGCGTCCTGCACCGGCGACAGTAGGTCCTCCCGGGGCTCGATGGTGCTGACGCTATAGGCGGGACTCCGCAAGTGGTGGCCTTCCCGCCTCTCCTCCTCCCCCGGCTGCAGCTGCAACTGCGGCGGGGGCTGCTGCTGAGGCTGCGGCGGCGGCGGCGGCGGCGGCGGCTGTTGCTGCAGGTGGTGGTTGCCGCTGTAGGTGACCTTGAGCTCGTGCAGGTCTTTGTAATCCTCCACGGAGTTGCCCTCTCGAGAGCGGTAGATGGGGTTTTTGCACATGTGGCCCAGTGGGTGGGGGATGTACTCGTACACGTGGCCCGCGGGCGTCTTCACCTTGGGCAGCGCGGGCCCGCGGTGGTGCACGTGCGCGTGCGGGTGGCCTCCCGCGCCGCCGCCGCCGCTGTACACGCTGTACTGCATGTTGAAGGAGCTCACGTCGGAGTTGTTGGTGCTGGTGTGGTCGCTCTGGTTCTTCTTCCTGCGCTTCATAACCAGCACGAAGAGCCCCGCGGCCACGAAGACGGACATGATAAAAACCAGCAGCAGGCTGAGAATCAGCACGGACAAGGGCACCGACGACGCCCCTCCGCCCGCGCCCAAGCCCGCGGGGGCCCCGGTGCTGTTCAACCGGACCGCGGGGGTCACCGCGCTGGTCCTCGCTGGGACTTGGATGGAGGAGGGCGTGGGCGTGGAAACCACCACGTCAGAGTAGTCTGGGCACAGCAGCTCCGACTTAATAGAGCGCATATCCGTCTCCGCAAACTTCTTGGGCGCCTTGCAGATGACCTCGTCCACCAAGACACCCACTTTGAGCTGCTCGACCCACAGCTTCATGCCCACCACGTCGCAGGTACAATCCCAAGGGTTGTCATGCAGGTCGATTTGGATGAGTGACTTCAGCTGGTCCAGAACTCCACTCACCGGCAAGGAGGTGAAATGGTTACTCCTTAGGTTCAGCCTGAGAAGGGTCAGGCCAGAGAAGACCCCTGAGGGCATGGTCTGCAGGAGGTTGTTATTCAGGAATAGCAGCTGGAGGTTTGGGACCGGATCGAAAGTCCCAGACTGAATCTCACGAATGAGATTGTACTGGAGGAAGAGATACTGCAGGCTTTGCAAGCCATAGAACAACTCCGGGCTCAGCCTCTCTATCCTGTTGCCATTTAGGTAGAGGCGCCTCAGGTTGGTGAGATCCCCAAAGGCGCGGTCCTGGATCATTGAAATGCGGTTGTTGCCCAGGTGTAGGAGGTCCAGCCCCGTGGCTTCCAGGAAGTCGCTCCTGCGCACAACCGCAATGTAATTCTCTGTCAGATACATTTTCTTGGGGTTGTAGGGCTTGGGCTGCAGTTCTGCGATGCTCTCGATTTTGCGCTCCTGGCAGTTGACGTTGAGGCCCAGATCTGAGATTTGTAGGTTGCAAGTGCACGCTGTGGGACACTCCAAAGGCACCGGAGATTTGGTCTGGTAGGCGATGCTGGGGCCATAGTTGCCGTAGCCCAAGTCCTTGGAGGGCTGCCGAGAGGTGGGGCGCACTCTGGGCTTGTTGGGTTGGCGGGTCCCCTTAGGGGGCTTTAAGGGGGGTTTGTAAACAGCAGAGGAAGAAGTGGCCACTGAATTCACCGAGGCTGGGGTAGTGTGTAAATACCCGGTGGTGCTCAAAGGCGTCTGTGGCCTCATCTCATAATCTGAAATAAGTTTCCTTGGGCAAAGTTCCTGCTTGGACACCTCATCCAGATCTCTGCCATGTAAGCGGAAGGGGGTCTCACAAACCACATCCCCCACCAGGGCAGAGTAGGAGATGCTGTCCAACCAATCTTTGAGAGAGATCAACTCACAGGAGCAATTCCAGGGGTTTTCTTCCAGCTGTAACTCCACAACTTTATCCATATGCTGCAACAGCCCCACATAGGGCAGAAGTTTCAGCCGGTTCCCTCGCAGGTCCAAGTGCGTTAAGGGCACAAAACGGAAAAGGTTGTTGGGTAAACTGGACAGGAGATTGTCATTGAGGATAAGCACCTGCAATAAATGCAGTTTCCCAAAAGCATTGGGTTCAATGACACTGATGTAATTGTAATCGACCTGTAGGTACTCCAGGCTCTCCAGGCCGAGGAAGGTATCATCGCGCAGAAGTTCCAGTTTGTTATTGTTCAGATGCAATCTCCTTAAACCCCGCAGCCCATGGAAAGCCCCAGTCTCAATGTCCTGGATCACGTTGCTACCCAGATGCAAAATTGAAGCCCCAGTGTAATTGACAAACTCATTGGGATAAAGACGGTTCAAAAGGTTTCCAGACAACAAGAGGTGGTAGACTGGGAAACGGGGAGGACTAATTTCAGAGAGGCTGATGATCCCCCGGTTTTCACAGCTCACAGTTAAAATGCCATCCTTTTCCTCACAAGGACATGCATTGTCACAGATTTCCCCATAATAATCGATGGTTTCTGCACACGAAAGGACGAGAGATGTTAGAGCAAACGCTAGAGTCTGCAGCATCCAGCTATGCATTTTTCTGTGAAGGTCCTGTTCCAAAGTTACTGGGGGGCAGCAAGTGTGCATTTTACCTCCTGCAAGGGAGAGAGAGAAAAAGGAAACAACAGAATATGACAAAAATTGAAGGGATTCGTAAGAAAGTCTCTCTTGTCCCTAATACTATTTCTCTGAAATCCAGAAGGCGGGGATATGAATGACATCCCCCCACCCAGTGGAACACTGACATTCTTCAGACTTCACTAATATCTCATATTCATTTTGATTTAAAGGTTGATTTCATTTCCTAATGAGCACAACAGGAACATGCTGCCCTCTACAAGATAAGGGCAGGTTAAAGTCCCATTTTAGTGGTTTTCCTTGCTCCCCCCTTTTCAAAACCAATCCATAAATATACATAAAATGGCTGTCAGTTCAGTTTCATGGTTCTAATTTAAGAGAAAAGAAGCACCATTTTACAGGGTTCCCCACCTCACCTATACCAGACCCGTCTGCCTTTCTTTCAGAATCTACTCAGTTAACAGTTCACCACAAAGGTCTCCCATTTTTCACAGAAAAGCAAAGAGTCACAATACTTGGGCTATTTTAAACCATCGCTGGAAATGCCAGGGTGGGAACCCAAAGAATACTTTTCAGAGGCAAAAAAGATGTAAGATAATGCATCAGAAGGACCCAGAAGAAGCTCTTAAATCACCAATTGTCTTCAGGAGCTTTGAGTAAGGAGAAAAGGAGTGCGCGTTCGCTTTGATGGTGGACTTCACTACCACGCTTTTAAGCAGATCAGTGTCCTAATTGCATGCACGGTGCCACTTAGCAGCGCTTCTCTGAGTGCGCCCTGCGTCCACTTCTCCTCATTGATCATGTCAGCCACGCTACCAAACCGCATCTTTAAGCCACAGAAATAGTTCTGCACGTTGGATTACAAAGAACTCAGCGAAGGCATCCGCAATCGCCGGAACACCTCCCGATACCTGGAGTTTAAAGAGGACGTTCCTACCGCTTACCGGGAATCAGCTAAAAGTAAACCAAGGGCCAGCGCCAAAGCTTCCCTTACCTCCCGCTCCGCGTCTGTTTGCACGGTATGCAAAACTAACCCTACCGAATTCACAAGATTTGGACTCAACTACCACCTCACTAGCATCCCCGTCATCTTTGGAGTTGTTTATTGCATTTAATCGTCAATATTTTACTCCCCCTCCCTCTCATTTCCCCCCTTAAGAGAAGGGGCACTCGGGCTCATTAACAGGCAAAATAGAAAGGATGAAGGGAGGGAGAACGGCGAGTGACATAGGTCTGTGCTTTAATATCCGAATTTCATTTCCTCAAGGAATCAGTCTGAAGCCCTCCCCCTTTTCTTTCTCGATTTCTTTTTTGTCCTCTTAAAGGCTTCCTTCGACTTCCTACTTCTGGTCGACAGCGGTACTCAAAAAGGAAAGGACATAAATGGAGAGAGTGTGTGAGTGTGTGAGTGCGTGTTGTGTTGGTTGCGGCGGGGGTGGGGGGACGGGGGACGGGAATTTGATAGAGATGCTGGGCTCTGGGAACCCATGCCTTTTCTCCAGGCAACCTTGCTTTGCCTCGCCACCACCGAAGTCTGATGTCAAATCGCAACCCAAACTAAAGCCAAGACGTTTCTGAGTCACGGGTTCAAGCCTGGAGACTCGATCTTGCTCCCCTAGCCGAATCCGGCCCGCGTTATTAAGAGCCCCTGCATTCGCACGCACATGTGCAAGTGTGCCTGCGAATCATTCACGTGTGGCCACCCAGACGTGTCGAGACGAATCGGAATCACAGTGTATAAACCTCGCAAGTATCTCCGACCTCCCAAGGCAACCGCAAACGCCTCCTGGCTTAAAAGCGGCAAAAACACCCCCTATGGAAAGCAAAACGTTTACCTTGAAATTTCAGTTCTCCACTGGATCAAATCTGCACATCCATTCAGCGGGGGTTGGGTCCCCTCCCCCTCCTTCCCACTGCTTCCCCGCCCCCATTCCCCTCCCACCCTTTCTGACAGCCCATTGCAAATTGTGTCCAGCCGGTATTAACCTGGAGCATTTACAACTTTAATTCAGTTCTGGTTAGCCGGGGTCGAAGAGCTCCCTCTCACTCCACTCTCTTTCTCCTCCTTGCCATCAAAGGAGCCCAAAATTTTGAGAAAATAAAGTTGAATGAGCCGGGGAAGGCTGACATTCTGACTGGGAAACGCACCTCTGATGTAAATTAGCGGGTGCGTTGCACATTCTCAGATTATCACATCTCAGATTATTATTATTATTATTATTTTTGGAGGGTGGGGGCGGAGGGACTGTATTTGTTTGCTCCAAAGGATTTAGACCCTAGACCATCGCCCTGTACATCCCTCATTAAAAAGAGCGGGGCTGCGCGGGCTGGAGCCCAGCACCCAGGCCGGACCCGTTGCTCTGGGCGCAGCTGCTCCCACAGCGGCCCAGGCAGAAGCACCCGGAGTTCCAGGACGCGAGGCTCCCTTCCCCCACTCCGCCCCAAAGCGAAGGAAGAGAAAGGGAAGGAAGGAGGGGAGGGAGGACAGGGAAAGAAAGCCACCCCGCTGCCACACACACACACACACACACACACGAGCGTCTTTTGCAAAGTAAACGGTCGACTTACCCCGTCTCACATCTCCAGGGCCCACTCATCATAGCCGCCCCTATACAAAATACCTCTTTGGGGTGTGCACTGGATTTCCTGAGCCCAGGCAGGGCAAGAAGGCGGAGAGCAGTGCGGTCCAAGCGGCTGAAGGAAAGAGGCGCCCGGACGCCGCCAGCCCGGGGCCGCCGCCGCGGTGGCGACCAAGGGTTCCGGGGCTCCCCAAACGGCTCTCCCCGGCACTCTCCGTGGTAGTCGGAGTGGGCAGCGGGGTGGGGGGGGGGAGGGTGGAAGGGGGCGATCGCGAGCGGCCGGCAGGGATGGGAGGAGGAGGGGGAGGCGGAGGACCGGCGGTAGAGGCGCCTCGCGGTAGGGGCCGGGAGCCCGAGCCGGAGCCGGAGCCGGGCGGGGCGGGGAAGGAGCTGTTGGAGAGGGGGGGAGGCGCGGAACCCGAGGAGGGGACGTGAAGGCTGCCTGGCACCGCCGGCCCCTCCAACGTGACGGTCAGCCCCGCCGAGCGATCGCACCCGCTCACACTCACGCTCACTCGCACACTCGTTCCCACCCGCGCCACCGCGCGATCGCAGGGTCCCAGGCACCCTTCGCCGCACTCCCCAGGCGGGTACTTACAGTTGCCATCTGCATAAGGGGCAACTTTCTCCAAGCCAGCAGCAGCAGCCGCCCCCTCCAGCAGCCTCCGGCTCCACGTACCCTTCGGCCTGGGTTCGCGCTGGCCGCCCCTCCCCTCCCCCCTCGGCTTTCCTCCTCTCTGTCTTCACCACATTCCCCCCTGGTCAGTGGCGCACGCCCGGGGACTAGCCAGAGGGAGCGGGGCGCGGGGGTGTGCATGCATCGCCCGCCTTCTTCTTGCAGCGCACACTGTACATGGTAGTGAGGGGGCGAGCAAAGGTGGCACCGGCCCCTCGGCTACTCCCGCGGCGGCTGCGGCTCCTGCGCCGTCCTCCACCCCCCGCGCAGCGGCGACCACCGCGCTGGGATCCCGCCGCCGCTGTCCCCTCGCCGAGTCCGCCGCCGCCGCCGCCGCGGCCCCTAATTAGTGTTTGTACGGTTCCCGCATCCTCTTGGCGGTTTCATCGCTCCCAGTATTTGCAGGGGTTTTTCTCATCCCTTCCCCAGATGCGGCGCACGATCGTCATTATTTGGAACTCTCTATCTCCGACATCCTTTAGGGGGCCTGGGGGGACAGGAGCAGCGTTGTTCTACGCCTGTGGCGTGTCCCGGCAGCCTGGCGGCTCTAAAATACTCAGAGAAAATCGCGTCTTCCCTCCCGGGCGCTGAAAATGTGGCAACACGGTAAGCATCACAGGGGGCTCTGAGACATCTGCTCCAGCTCAGGGCCCCGTCCAGTGCACTTGTTTATTGTCGCGCCGCTGGTGCGAGCCAAGCTGCAGCAGACATGATGGGCCCGGGTCGAAGCGGGCGCTCAGTGGCCGATAGATGGCAGCCGAGGGCGAGGGCGTCCCTGGATTCGGGCGGTGCAATCCGAGCACCCCTTGGATGTCACATTCGTGGGAGACAGAGGAGTCTTGGACCATGTGCTTAGCACAAGCGTAGGACTGTGCAATCCTTGGATTGAAAAAGGGAGGAGTGGAAATAACCCCGACAGTGCCAGGCTTGTTGGTGGTCAGGGACAGACGATTGCAGCCCTGTGCTCTTCGCCTGCCTTCCTCCTGCCATTTAGAATAATACAGCCCCTGCTTCTGTCTCGTGTACTTACTCTAAAGGACCCTGGAAGAGGGAGTGGTCCATCCTAGCTGCAAACAAGGGCGCCTATATATATATATATATATATATATATATATGTGCATTTTTTTAAAGAATTGCATTTTATAGGTGTGTCTGAGCGATGCAAGGGAATGTGAACGACTTTCAGAGAGAATGGTTGTGAATACATTTGGTGTGTACTAAAAGCTGGAAACCCCTAAATAAATGCAGTATCGATAGAAAGCGAGTTTCTTGAAGAGTCACCTGCTAAACTCCACTAGCGTCATCTCTACAGTAAGTATTCCTGTCTCTTTCCATGAAACCAGGCACCTCCCTCCCCAGAGGGAGGAGGGGGGGTCTTTACATTCATAGGCATATTTCTAGTGTTTGTAATATTAGACCTGCAGTCCTTCCTGGGTATAGAAAAAAGTTGATCATAGTAATTGGCCCAATGGAGGCTGAGTGCACATGTACCTATTCTATGATAACTGGGCAGTTTTACCACTTAAATATTTTTATCTACCTTATTTTAGGATTAATTATGAATTAATTATTTTTGGAATCCTCTTAAACATAATTGATATTATCTCCTTGGTGATATTTGGGATACTGTTGGGGTTATAATATCTTGATTAAATATAGGATTATAAAGATTCTGACATCTATACAAACATATCTTCCCACATCCTGTCTCTTTGTTGAAATTAGGAGTTCTCTAGAGGTGGTTTATACTGCAGTCTCTTGAGATTTTGCAACAGTTCTTGAAATTTCTTCTCACTCTGTTTTGCAAATATTTTTCAGTTAATCCATACATACCTTGTTTGAAACAATTTTATTTTGTTTAAATTCAGGGCATGTGCAAGAGATGGAGAAAAGAAGTAATCTGTAGTATTGGGTAATGATAATAAAACCTTATAAAAGAACTTCCTATAAATTTAGAAACATTTGGCCCCAAATGATAGCCACCTCCTGCAGTTACCTTATAAAAACTAGACAACTTAAACTTCACCCACAGAAGTCTTGTTACTGTATATTTTATTTAGTCATCGCATCATTGTCTAACATGATACGAATAATATAGAAATTTTATTTTTAAAATATAATATTGCTTTTAAATGAATGTGTAAAAGTGTCATAACTTAGAAATTATATATCATTTATAGTTGGAAACTTCTGGCATTCTATCACAGACATGATTTTCGCTGTGGACAAATTCCATACAAGTTCTGAAAGGGTATAAAATGATTTAATCGATTACCAGACTTCTCAAAATAGCTGTAGAGTAGCTATTTTAGTTAATTCTTTCACTGCTTTCTTAAATCTTCACAATTGTATTAAGTATCAAAATTCGTTTTAATTTTTGATTTGGTATTACTTTTATTTTAAAAATTTCTTATCCTAATTAAAATAGATTTTGTCAATCTAAAAGTATTAAACATGTTTGCACTTATTTTAGATGCTGGTTTTGTTAGAAACACTGACATAAAAATATTCCAGTTTATTTCTTGTGGTTCAAATGAGTAAGTGATGATAACTCTCTACCATTAACTCAATATTAAGAATAGCCTGAGAAGCTTCCGTTAAGGTTTACCGCTAGGTGTCTCTGTGAGCTGCTCTACAGGACAGTGAATTTTGAGAAAATAACTGTGACAGGCAGAGAGATCAAATAGAAGAACTCGGGAGGAAAAACATAGAAATAAGGAAAATTTTCCTTTGTTAGTCTTTGGACTCCTGTTTGTTTCGAATATTGACTATGGCCTAGAAAAGAAACAAATGAGTCATGTAATAGTGATCAAATCTGAGCCAAGACCCAAGACTTTTGGCTACAAAAATGAACATATCTATGTTGCAGTCCATACTAAAAAATACAGTCATATATATACTTGCTTTCACACAATACTCAATGCACAGGATCATATAAACACTTTGGAAATTAGAAAATGAAATGATTGATCAAATAGATCTGTTCCGAATTAAGGGCATTATGCTAAATTAAACATTATTTGATTGAGGTGGTTGGATGTGGAAAGTTGAGAATCTTTGTCTAATGTTTGTGAATATATTTATGCATATTATAATTTGCTCGTGATCTACTATCATCATAAATACATTTCATATATGGTAATATATTTGGTGATAATTAATAGGAATTATGGACATAATCTGATATCTCCCCATTAAAATTTAAATTCAAATCACAATGAGCATACTTATCAGTTGAAATTGACCATACATTTGTGTGAACTCATATTTATTATTACCTGGAATTGTCATTTTAGTGTTTTATGGACTCTTCAGAAGAATTCTTATATTAGGTGCATTTCTTAAAATATCTCATCATATTACATTTGTGTATTGTATTGTTTCTTTAGAATATTAAAATGCCTAGTCAAGAATTATAGTCCCTTATGAAATAAGCTGAAAGAGATTATTCTTTGGTAATAATAATTATATTTCATAAATACTAATTAACATTATTGAAATCTAAAACAAGTAGACCTTGTATTTCTTTTTGTTAGCCTACCTGGTGAGTTAAGATTATAAAAAGTAATGCTGGATTCCAGACTCCATCAAAATTAGCTCTAATAGATTACATTCATAATAGTAGTAGCTAAGAAGTCTATACAACCCTATTTAGTAAACAACACATTTTTCGGACATAAATTATATTTTCAACATCTTTGAAATTTAAATTATATATACCTTATATTCCTAAAAGCAGAAAAGTTTCTCCTGATGGGGAAAACATGAGTCATCATTTATGATCATTTCTCTGTGTAATTGATAAGCCAAATAACTATAGTGTAGTCCATTTTTTTAATCAGTTTGGTACATTTAGAATTACAACAATCAAAATTATACAGTGATATATATCAAACCCAAAATGGTTAGCTCAATGGGTTAATTTCACTAAAATTATTTATTCACTTATAGACTTAATTGGCTATTTACAGTCTTAGAAATTTACTGACAGTGGCAGAAGAGAATGATGTGCATAAAATAAATAATTTTCTTCCTTGCCTCATACAGTTTCTTATAAATATACTTTGATAATACTTTGACCGATTATGTATTAAAACCCTCACTTTGAAGGACCAGTTGGAAATATCTTCCAAAATTTAAGATGCATTTTTTAACAATTTTCTTTTCAGAAAGTAGCCTACATGTGTACCAAAATAAAATGCACAAAACGATATATAGGAAAACGTTCATTGTAACACACGCTTACATTTGTAAATGACTAAGAACAGCCCACGTGGCTAAGTAGAAAGTGGCATATCTCCATCTATACCCTCAAATACTCTTTTGCCTTTAATAACAGTGTATATAAGTATATGGTTCTGTCATTATCGATAGTGTGTAGCATTACCTATATACACTGTTGCGGGGGGAGGAGATAAACTTTCCGGAAGGATATGCAAATTCAGTAATGGCGTTTGCCTTTTGGGAGAAGACTGGGGATTCTTGAGTAGAATGAAGATTTTTCACCCTATGGTCTATTTTTCATTATTTGAAAATTTCAATTTACATGCACATTTCCATTAAAAATTTTAAAAAGTATATATAATTGAAAAATAAGGATATTACAGTTGGTTCCTGACACACAATGGTTTGTCTTAGGATTTTCAACTATACAGTGGTGTGAACAATACACATGTGGAAATTACTTGGACTTTTGAATTTCGATCCTTTCCTGGGACAGTAAAATGTGGTACGATTCCCTTTTGCCATGCTGGGCACTGATATGGCAAGCCTTAGTTCCTAGTCAGCCATGTGATCATGACCATAAACAACCCATACACTTAACAATCATTAATATGCCCATATAACCACAGTTTTTCACTTTCAGTATAGTCTTCAGTAAATTATAGGTAGTATTCAACATTCTTTTAATAAAATGGGCTTTGTGTTAGACGTTTTTGCCCAAACCCTACGCTATTTAGGCGTTGTGAGCATGTTTCAAGTAGTCTAGACTAATATGTGACATTTGGTAGGTTAGGTGTATTAAATGGGTTTTCACCTTACAATGGGCTTATTGGGACATAACCGTGTCATAAGTCAAGGGAAATCTGTACTGGGAAGAATGATGTGAGAGGTGACAAAGAATGGAGGATGACTTTACCAAGTTAATCTCTGTCCCACAGTTCTCAGAACTATTTTTTCTAGGACGCATTGCTATCCATGAAGACGTTATGTTTCTAAATACATGACTGTAAATTAGTTAGTTGAAATGGTTTCTCTTCATAGCTCTAACATGTGACATTCAATTCTAGCTGCCAATATCGTCTATTAGAATAGTAATTAATAGAAGCTAGTTTCCATTTCCTTCACTATACAGAACCATGCTGTGTACTGGCAACATTACTGTTATCTGATGCTGTGGTGGGTGAAGGGAAAGATCAAAATGGTTCTCTAGAGAAGATAAGTGATTATACTTGAAATTGTCAGCAGCAGATCTTACTGCTATCGGCAGGAAGATGAGTGAGTGGGTAATTGTGGCATATTTTAAGTATACAAACTATCATCAGGCCCTGTTAGAACAAAGGCTGCTGCCATCTGGCTTATACTCACATTGAAATATGCACATTCCACAGGAAAAGAGGCAGTTTTATTATATAGCTAGATTGGCTTTTCTATGCATCTTTCTATTAGAGCTGGGATTTGTCTCAAGATTTATTGGTTCTTGGTTCTTGCATCTCTCTAGCCATTTTTAGGAAACAAGTCCAAACAGGCATTATGTATGTCTATATTTTCTGTAGCCTTTCTGGGTTTTCAAAGAAAAACAATGAACCATCCTAAAACACAGTTTCATCCCAAAAGTTTCAGAAGGCCTGTTGCTTAAATGAGAATGTCTAAAGTGACAATACTTGATTCAGCTTATATCAGCTGGGATCTTTCATTCAAGAGGACACTCCCATAATGTCTCTATCCCCTCAAAATAAATAACTTCTCCCACCTCCAAAACTTTGGTTTTGGTTGCCCATTCATCTAACTGGTTCTTCCCTTTTCTTTTGGCTATTGTTCTAAAGAATTCACCGTAAATCCTTTCTTCATCAACAATTCTTTTCTATCCACTCTAACCAACGTTGAAAATTTGCTTATCTGAACATTCTCTTCCATTATCTAGCACTTGCCTAGCACAAAGTTGCTGTTTTCTTCTGGAATAGATTATCATTCCTTGTTGAGCAAAGAATTGGAGTTTGCTATCTCTCAAAGAGTGGAAAAATGAGCTCCAAAAACCCTTGTATGCACAAGAAATGCATGTCCATTTTTGAATGTTTTCACTCAGCAAATATTTATTTGGGAAATATTTTGTCTTAAACCATATCATGTTTGAGATAAAATAATTTGATGACTTCTATCAGGGTAGTTGGAGACTTTCTGACAAATCACCTGCATTCTCCAGTCCAAATAAATGGAATATAGTATATAGAAATACTATTGCATGAATTGTGTACTTGAATAGTATTTCTTTTTTTTTTCTTTCCTTTTTAAAAAGATTTTTATTTATTTATTTGACAGACAGAGATCACAAGTAGGCAGAGAGGCAGGCAGGGGCGGGGGGGCGGGAAGCAGGCTCCCCGCTGAGCAGAGAGCCTGATGCGGGGCTCTATCCCAGGACCCTGAGATCATGACCTGAGCTGAAGGCAGAGGCTTTAACCTACTGAGCCACCACGTGCCCTGAATAGTATTTCTTGTAGCATGTATTTGTCAATCCCCTGTAAGAATGCTCTCCTGTGGTGATGGAAGTAACCCCTATCTGCGTTGTCCAGTATGATAGCCAGTAGCTGCACATGGCTGTTGAGGAATTGAAACGTGGCTGGTGTAACACAGGATGTACAATCTTAACTTTTAAAATTATAACTTATTAAATGTAAATAGCCACATGTGGGTAGGGGCTACCATATTGGGCAATGCAAATCTAGAGTGTAAATTCCTAGAAGGCTGAAACTGTGTATGTCTGATGCAATCTCTGGGATACCTTGAAAGTCTTTCAGTACGAGCAGCTGCACTCGTAAGTAATGATGGTGATTAGGACACCCTCAATAAATAAGGACAATTATGATTCACTTTTGGCAAGAGGCCTGATTTGCATTCTGTTGAGGGTCTCTATTCAATTCTTTTAAATTGCACTCATTTGAAGACCTCTGCCATTCTTTTAAAGATTTCAAGGCATTTCATAGGCATTTCAAAATTCCTTATTACATCCTTATTACACCACTATAAAGAAGGCAAGGTAGATTATTTTATATCAATAGAATTTTATTAGAAGATAAGTGCCTTTTGTGTATGATGAAGTACTCTCTAAGGTGCCTTTCTTCAGATCACACAGCAGGATGTTAGTAGAACTGGAAAAGAAAGTCCTAAATGGGTATTTTGCTTCAAGGAACTATCTAGAATAGGCCTTTTGTGCAGAGAAGTCTGTCAGTCAGTAACAAAACCGCACTTGAACTCTCACAGTCCACCATTTGAATACAAAGCTTTATTTTGAAGTTCAGTTCATGTTCTGTACATGTAGAGTGGGCAGAGTTTGGACAAGGAACTGTAATTTATGAATTTATAAAATGCAAATATGGCCCGTAATTTCCATGAAGAGCTGTATAAATCACAGTTTAAATAAAATCATATTTATATATTTGAAACAGATGTGTAATAGCTTAGTAACCAATCCCAGTTACAAATCACTGCTAAATTTGAGATTAAATTTTATTTGTTTTCAATCAATTTATCTAAAATATTAATAACAACATTGACCTATATTTCCATTATTATACCTCTTCTGTGGCCAAAATCAATAGAGTTTCAAAAGAGGCATGAATTGCTTAACAGCTCAAGTTCAAAATTAAGAGGAAGCCACCCTATCCAGAGCATTACAGTGGCTCTCAGAGATCTCAACTCCATTCTTGAATCTGACTTTGCAGAACTTATGAATACAACTCTCTGGGTAGATCACATATTTTATATATAAAAAAGTTACTGTGCTTCTCTCCAATGGACCTTATAATAATCACACTGGTTAACCAAATGGTAAGTGTTAAAGTGTCTGTGGAAGAAAAATACAATTATTACTCAAATTGTAGACTTTAAATTATTCACTTTTTCTTAAAATGCAAAGTTATTTTCTTTTAAATAAATAATAATAGCATGCTAACTTATGAATGGTGTGCCTTTTGTGATAAATAGATCTATGGCAGCTAATTTTTGTTTAACATTACATGATGCATTTTTATTCTGTGATCCAAAACATTCTGTCAATCTAATGATGCTTTTCTAGTGACACTAGATTCATCGTTATTGTCATATGACATATTACAATGTATGCTGTAATTTTAATTGATTGTTACATATCCTAGTGAACAAATAACCAGTTCGGATTTGAATCACCAGTATAAGAGGCATGATTCATTGTACAATCAGTCTGTGTCCTTAACTGTAATATTATATGGGTAGTGACTGCTGTGAAGACAGACTTTAATCAATGACTATATTGTCTCTTGTTCACATGTAAGTGCTGAAATTTATTTGTAGGTATTTTTATATTTAAAAGTTTTTCATTATAGTATTCTTATAGTAGCATTTAGAAATAACCCATTAATTAGAGAAAAGGAGGCTTAAATTGACTTGTCCCAAATAATAGAAATCTGTTTGACAAGGTTTTTCAATTTGTACTTTTACTTACCAGCCACAGTTAACATAAGCATCAACAAACACTCCATACGTCATTTATAATTCAGAATCAATCAACTAAAATATGTACGTTTCCACAGTATACATATAGTCATTTGCTATTTGATAACGATTTTATGAGATGGTCCCATTCTTTCATATAATTGTTACAACAACTGCATGTTGTTTCATGGTAGTTGGTGATATTCCATTATTTCATACAGACAGAACATAGCAGAAACATACTGTGAAATGAATTATAGAGACTCTCAGTATCCTCCCTTATTTTTAACTTAATTTTGCTAATTTGGATGCACACATTTGGACTTTACCTTAATTTAAAAGAAAGGTGAAAATAATGTGTATCAATTCCTAGTAATTAGCTTTATTATAGATACTTCCTAAGTGGATTCATCATTTCTGTAATGTCAAATGTTTTCTGAGATAGACAATAGTAGAAATACATTTCAAATCATCAATATATAATACTACTCTTATAAAAATTATAATGATAAAATATGTATTATACTGATCACTAAATAGACTTATAAATGAACTGTCTCTATGTTGATGTACCTTAAAAATATCAAAGACTGGGGGCCTGGGTGGCTCAGCCAGCTGAGTGGCTGCCTTCAGCTCAGGTCGTGACTCCAGGGTCCTGGAGTTGAGCCCTGCATTAGGCTCTCTGCTCGGTTGGGAACCTACTTCTCCCTCTCCCTCTGCCTGCTGCTCTACCTACTTGTATTCTATATCTCTCTGTCAAATAAATAAATAAAATCCTTTAAAAAAAAGTCAAAGACAATATTAACAATCAGAAATTATTGTCAGAGTAACTAGAACACATAAGACTCGTAAAACAATATTTCAGTTTTTTTTAAAGCTGTAAAACTTTTTTTAAAAAAACTCGTAAAACAATATTTTTGAATACATATAGTATACTTTTTTCTAAAATAGAAAATGTCCCTAATAGTGGGTTTTTCTATTTCTGAAGTTTTTGAATATTTATTATTTTATATTTAGTAAACAAGGAGTCAAAGCAATAATTATATACCTCCTAAAAAAAAAAATCACTGGTAGAGGCACCTGGGTGACTCAGTCAGTTGAGCATCCCACTCTTGATTTAGGCTCAGGTCATGATCTTGGGGTCCTGAGATCAAGCCCATTGTCAGGTTCTGTGCTCAGTGGGGAATCTGCTTGAGATTCTCTCCCTCTGTCCTTCTTCCCTACAGTCTCTCTCACTCTCCCTCTTTAAAACAAATAAATAAATCTTTAAAAAAATCAATAGCAAAAAATACTAAAATGGTTCTCTTGAGGAGGAATAATTTCAACACTTTCATGCATAAGTTTAAGGATACAACACCGTAGCCCTTTGCCATATGAATTTGTTATATAGATAATTTAAAGTTGAAAATGACATAACACAATTTTCTAAATTTTCCAAAGGATACATACAATGAGATAATATCACTACTAAATTAAATTTCTGAATAATTGATAAACAACTGAAGTTCATGGAAATATTAATCACAGATGATTAACAATCGCTATGTTTTATTTCATTATTTTTCAACATCTGACCTTAATCTTATTGGTCTTCCATATCTATGGAATGAATATGAATATGGAATGAATTCCATATCTATGGAATTCCATATCTTGTCATGAATGCCACATGGGTATCTCCATAAAACTCAAAGAAAATGTTTGAGTTTTGAGGTTTGTCAGTATTTCCTCAATGTAAGTAAAATTGAACATGGAACAATTTGACACGATTATGAATCTTCAAATATTGAAAGTTTATAAATATTAGATTCATCATTGACTATTACCTCATCTATTTATAATTGTGCTGAACTAAATGTATGTAGAAAAAATACAAGTATCTGTCCACGGTAGCGATTCATGACGTTTCTGACCACCTTCTCCTAATATGCACCCAGAGAGTCTGCAGCAACACTTGAAAATGCATCTTGGAGTTCTTCCAGAAACTCTGAGTCAAAGAGCAATGTCTGCATTCACAAAGAAGCATTCACAGCTGTCAGAAGTTAAATGTCCATGAGACTCATAGTACAGCTGCAGTCCTTCCAATACACTGACAATATCCGTGGAAACTAGAATTTGATAACTAGTTCTTCCATGGGAAAAATATCACAGAAGAATGATTAATCTTTGCCTGACTGATAATGAATAATTATGCATGCACAGTACATGAAGCATCATTGTCCTACATTCCTTAGCCTGCAGTGCTTTTGCAGCTCTTTTTCACTCTCAGAGAAAGTACTCTCCCTGCAACAAAGTGTCAATGAACTTCTTGTAGGCAAACACCTGCAGACACCTGCTAGCAGCGGGTGCGTAACATTCAGGATCACAGAAATTGCAGCGCAAACCCAAATCTGCAAGGCAGCAGGGACTGTGAGTGTGTGTGTGAGAGCATGCGTAGCTAAAGAAATGCATGCATGAACAGGTATATTGTGTTTCCGTTTATGCTTAACAAAATGAATAAGATGATTTTTTCCCCCAGAAATGTGTACTACAGTTGAGCAGAGTACTAGAAAAGCAAGTTACATCTGCCATTAAGGTTATCAATTTGAGATGATCTATCCCAATTTATTATCATGTGTTTCAGGACAAATGCTGAGAATGTTTAGCCATATATGCTCTATGCACCGATAGTGGTAACAAGTCATTCAGAATCTAATTACATTTTTTAAAGCTTAATACAATACTTTTTGAAAATAACTGAAAAATTCTGAAAAGTTATAAATCTATTTCTTTAAGGGTTTAGATGAGGTCCGAATGGAAGTAAATGGACTTGCTCATCTTTGGCTAACTATTCAACTTTACAAATGAATGGAGAAACCCATTTAAAAGTGTATCAGTTTTATAATTGTTAAGTCACTTAGAAGATCAATAGTCCCTAAAAATGTAAAGATCTGGTTCCTAAAATCTAATAAATTATTGAAGATGTACTTCAAAGAACATTTTTAAAATCACATCTGAAAGCAGAAATAGGGGCGCCTGGGTGGCTCAGTCAGTTAAGTGTCTGCCTTCAGCTCAAGTCATGATCTCAGGGTCCTGGGGTCTAACCCCAAGGTAAGGCTCCCTGCTCAGTGGGGAATCTGTTTCTCCTTCTTCCTCTACCCCTCCCCATTCCTCCCCTTGCTCGTGGTGCTCTCTCTTTCTCTAATAAATAAATGAAATCTTTTAGAAAATAAAAATAAAAGCAAAATAATTTGAGGCTTTTTAAATGTCAGTTTTTGAGTATGTTTTTAGAGTTGTGAGAATGAGAAATAGTGAAGAAAAATGAAAAGCTACTCACATTAAATTTTAAAAGTGGCAGGAAAACACAGGGTACTACCTCCTTATTTAAAGGACCAAGATAGTGTAAATGTTTTCACCAAAGTGCACCCCTGTTTATTGGAGAATTAGGTCTCCCAATTTTCTGACACCTTATTGTACATCAGAAGGAATAGAAGCGTGAGATAATTTGATAATTACCTTATTCTGGAAAGCATAGAATAGACATAAAACATTAACAACCATAAATTCCATACTGGGGCAGCATTTCCTGTCACTTGCACAAGACCTTCATCTACATCTACTAAATGGATTATCATAAAGAAAAGCTTGAAGAACTTCAATATATAATGTGAGCAATAGGTAAGCTATTATATTGTATTCTTGCCAGGTGTGCTCACCGGCAGAAGAAGAGAAGCCAAACTATGGGTTAACTTTATGGGGATAAATAAAGTTGGCCTATGATGAAGTTGTCCCACAGTTCTGGTCACAAGCACATTAATTGATGGACGTCAGAGTGTGCTCTGGGTACTTTTATTCCTATCAGGGGACTCACACTGTACATTTCTAATACCAACTAATGGACCATCAGGACATTATATTTTGGAGGTTTTGTGAATTGGATAACGTTCTAATGGAAGACATAATTAAAATGCAGAATATTTCCCCAAATGTCATTCAGAGAGGTACTTTATACAAGGAAACTGAACAAAAATTTGAAGTGGATTCTCTTTCATTTCTTTCAAATCATTGTTAAGGAAAAAATAGGTTGAACTCTTTAAAAAATACTCATTTTATATTTTAAAACACAGAAGGATGGGTCCTTTTTGATTTCATTGATGCCTTTTACTGTGTGATGGTCTTTTTTAAATTTAAAAAAAATTTTTAAAAAGATTTTATTCATTTATTTGACAGAGAAAGAGAGACCACAAGCAGGCAGAGAGGCAGACAGACTGGGAGGGGGAGGCAGGCTCCCCGCTGAGCAGAGAGCCTGATGCGGGGCTCGATCCCAGGACCCTGAGCTCCTGATCTAGGTGGAAGGCAGAGGCTTAACCCACTGAGCCACCCAGCAACCCCTGTGTGATGATCTTTTCCACAGATAATGCAGGACTAAAAACAGAGCATTAGACACACATTTGCTAGGATTCTGGTTCCACCTCTGCCTTTTAGTGACTGTTTAAAATATTGGTTAATTTATTTTTCTCAGCTAATACCTACATTTGTTGTGAGGATTAAATGGGTTAATTCACACAAAATGTTTAGCATACTTCTCAGCACATTGTAAGCACTGAATAAGTATTAGCTATTGTTTTAGGTCTGATGATTAGTTGCTAAAGGCACCAACATAGTATGACTCTACTCGATAAAGCAAAGACTTGGAGAAGGCCATGTGGATCGCAGTAGATTTTTTTTTTTTCCCCTCAAAATAGACGTGTTCAAGACAAGTTGCTTTCGTTATCAGCTGATCCTGATTAGTTATGGATTTATAACACCAGGATTCTGCCATAGATTAAGTGGTTGCTGGCTTGCAGATTTCACGAGCTCTTTTTGGCTACTGGAATAAGAAAATGGGAATCCTTGCCAGACAGCACTTCCTAGTGATGAATTTTGTAAAACTCATGCATGTACATTGTTCCAAAAGATCTGGAGGACAGAAGAGAGGAGAAACTACAGTTTTTTGTTTTCTTTTTTTAATCTAGAATTTACAACATAAACAATGAAAGAATTCTAGTAAAATTGTAAGGAAAACTAAATCAGGGTTGAATATGAAATATATTTACTAACCTAATGAAATTATAAAGCAATTTTTATAACTGTCTTCATGATGAATAAATAATCTATTTTTAAAATAAGTCTGTAGTACTATGATTAACAGACATGAAAGTAAAAGTAGCTGTCAATTTAAGTTACTAGGAATATTAAACTCTAGTGTAAGTTAATTTATCATGCATTTAGAACATTATATATGCATACCACTAATTCATATTATTGTTCTGCTGTATTATCTATTAATTTTTGTCAGTCTGTATGCAAATATGTATCAGGAATATTATGGTTTAATTGCTACTTTATATATATATGTGTGTGTGTATATATATATATATATATATATATGCATATACATACCTTTTGCTTGTGTATTTTGAATGATTTCTATCATCCCTGAATTTATATTTTGAGTAAACCTTACTCACTTTGAAACCGTTGTTTGTTTTTTTTTTTCTAAATGCATCTATTAAAGAAGTACTTTTGTTAAAGTGCGATTTTGTAGCCCAAGATTATGATCTTGAAAGTCACATATAAGGAAATAAGTTGTTGCTTCTTGAAGAAAACATTTTGACCATAGGTATTTTGTATGATTCCACAAAGATTGATTTTGGTGCATTTTACTGATAGATATTATTTTGATATGACAGCAAACTGTGAAATAACTGCTCTCATAACTGTGGAGATGCATGACACACTTATGTACACACATGTTACACACATGCATACTAGCAGACAGTAAGTGAAAAATGATAAATGTATATACTATATGTGGTGTAATCAATTTTTAAATATCAGATCATCATAAAATGCACTCATCATGAAAGTCATCTCGAAAATACTAAACTTAAAAAATTGCTGCCAATTTTTAAAGACACTTGCCACATGCATGCAAATATGCTCTTCATGTGCTCTCGATAATTGGTAACTTCTTTGATGGAAATTTAATATTTAATAATATAATCATTAATTTAACAGTAATTTAAATTTAATAGGTCACAACTTTATTGTGCTAATATTAATATCTCCCAGTAGTTTGGTTACTTGTTGACTTTCACATGAAGATTGTGATGTGCTTGCTATATCTGCCCATCCTTTCAAATAACAATTATTAATATACCCAAATGATAGTTAATATTAATGTTAATGTTAATATTAGTTAATAATAGTAATAGTTAATAGTAGTTAATAATAGTTAAGATTAATGCTTTTTGTTGGGAGAAAATCCAATGACTCGGATTGTACTGAATTTTGGAAATTTAGGTGTTTATAGATATTTATGTTGTTCTAATATGCCAAGGTCATATGTTAGGGCAATATTCAGAAGACTTAATATATGTTAAGGCAATATTCAAATAGTCCCCAAGACTATTTTATTTATCTCTTGTTATTTTCTCAAACCTGAGTGGAAGGATTTGTGTGTTTGTTTTCATTTTGCTGTTTAAAATTCTATTCCCTATACCCCCATCCACATTCTTGAAGAAGGCAGGATAACCCAGGGCTCAAAACTTAAGCAGGCTTGAGAGGAGGAGCCTGGGGCCACAGTAGCTATAACTCTTGGGGCCCAAGGACTCCTCGGATCATGCAAGAGGCTTTGGCCACAAGAAACCCTTCAGAAATATAGAGCTCTGTAAATCCTGGTTGGTTGACCAGGAGAGTTGTAGCTGACCACTAACGCCATCCCGTGCTAGCCGTGGAAGACTGCAGACTCCTTCAGGGCGCTGTTGGAGCAGTCATTTCTAGAAGCCCTTTCTTGTCTGCAAAGGTGATTCTAAAGTGCTCTGTGCCCTGACGGTTTTGAATTTGCAGTGTGGAGTGTTTGGAGAGGCTGATGAATGTTCTCACAAAATAAAACTCTGGAATGGGTTTTGGTTTGTTTGTTACTTTGTTTTAAAACCTTTCTGATAGTGAGATACGAAAGGAGAGCTGGGCGTCTGCCAACACCGGCCGACTTTTTAAAGAAATTTGCGCTTTGGGAGAAAGCATAGTACATAGGCAAATATATTATTATTTTAAAACAATTTATTGCTCTCATATTAGCAAAAAATAATGAAATTGAAGAACAAAATGATTATTAAAGAAGGAAATTTGGGTTAATTCACTAGTCAAATTCAAGAAATGCTCAATAATTAGTTGGTTTCCTGACGTTAAACATTTAATCTTTCTAACCTAATATTTTAAAGTGCTGGAATGCATACTACCTAACTTAGAACAGGATATCTGTGGAGGTTTTACTTTTTGCCTCATGGGATTTTAATATGAAACTCTTAAGCTTATCCTCAAGCTCTGACAGTTCACCTTTAATCTGACCTCGTTTCTTATATTTGCTTTTGAGCATGAATTATATGGGAATTTCTCCTGGCATGTAATGGCACCTGTAGGCCCCTTCCCCCCAAATATACGTACTTCATTATTACACATATAATTGTCTCATTTCCTCAAAACAAATCTTAACTGATCAGGATCCTTCTTTGTTTTTCTTCCTTATCTTTAAAGTTACGTGTTATGTTAATCCTACAAGCAGGTTTTATTTGTAACTGTTTGTGAGAACAACGTCAAATGTACATAATCAATGCTCCGTGTGCTATTTTTTGTATTTTGTCTTATTCCAATACCATTTTGTAATTATTTTAGATTGTGAAAGTTTTAGAGGCACCTGCGCGGCTCAGTTGGTAAAGTGGCAGACTCTAGATTCCACCTCAGGTCATAATCTCAGGGTCTTGAGATGGAGTCCCGTGTGGGGCTCTGCACCTCCGGACGCGAGATCCTGCTTGACATTCTCCCTCTCCTTCTGCCCCTCCCTGCTGCTTGCTCTCCAAATAAATAAATAGATAGATAAAATAAAATAAAAATTATGAAAATTTTAAATTTAATATCTGTGTATTTATTTACTATCTATATATCACAGTCAGATATCTTTTTTTTTTTAAGATTTTGTTTATTTATTTGACAGAGAGAGATCACAACTAGGCAGAGAGGCAGGCAGAGAGAGAGAGGAGGAAGCAGGCTCCCTGCGGAGCAGAGAGCTGGATGCAGGGCTCTATCCCGGGACCCTGAGATCATGACCTGAGCCTAAGGCAGAGGCCCAACCCACTGAGCCACCCAGGCGCCCCTTTTTACTAATCCTTTAACATGTGTAAGTTTCTTTGTGAATTTTCAGAAGCAAATAACATCAAGAAGGATAAGAGCTCACTTTTAGGTGAAACATACAAAAAGGAATATTAAAATGTACTGAGTATGTATTTATAGTTCAACTTACGGGAAAAAAGACAATAATTTTGAGAAGACTGAGTGAAAAGCAAATGTTGATTAGACCCCTGATCACTAAAAACATCTTCCAATAATTTATGAATTGATGGGAGAATCAAGATATTCTGTATTCTGTTTTATGCTGCTATAAATTTAATGGAGAAAAAATTCTGGGGTTGGTATTTTAGGAAAACAGAGCCCTTGCTTTTGATAGGATTAAAACCACCTAGGATTTGATGCATAGTGTGAGCAGCGGGAAATGTGTCAATTGTTGATTATACATGTACTTATAAATCAGCATTCTAGCAGGGACAGAATTTTCTCTTGCATTTTAAATTAATTTGTGATTTATTTTGCAGATTCAATTTGTGATTTATACTTTGTTGAGGGTACACCAAATTCTTCTCCATAAGTAATTTAAGCTGAAAATCCTATTCAAGTCCATAAGGAAGTGTTAGAAGCTATTTGTGGATGGTAGCTGAAAAGTAAACCAGTGTAAATAAGAAAGAACAAAAGGAAAATAGGAGAGCATTCATAGAAATTCATAGTGAGACGGTAGATACCTCTTCTCTCTCTTCCTCAGCCCCCACCCCCCATCTCTCTCTCCAACTCCCTCCCATCCTCCCTGTCTATCCCCTCCATCTCCATCATTTCTCTATCTGTGTCTCACCAGATCTGAGATGCATTGATCTTGGCTCTTGCTTGACCTTAATAGAAGGCATCAGTGCAAGTTTTTATACAACTTTCTAACAATAGTCACCTGACTGAGAGTGATTATAAGACATCATCGACTGTAAAATGCACTCTCCTTTCCATGATGTAAAAATGTGAAAAAAATATACATCTTAGAATTGATAAAAATTATTACTGTCTAAGTTGAATCTAGGCAATGAATCAATACTCAGGCTCTGAAGAAAGGCGTTCGTATCTTTTCACATGTTTTCTGCTTTGTCTGTGCTTTCTTTCTACCTCTTTATCTAGCAACTCCTCCCTTCAGATGTCCCTCAAAACTTAAAAATATCAACTCCCTTGGGGAGACTTTCTCTGACCATTCCACAACATTTACTTCTGCCTTCCCTTTGCTTTAGACAAACTGTGCATACCTTTGTGATTGTACTTATCACACCAGGACATAAGGATTTGTTTGTCTTAGTGGCTTATTTTCACATGAATTCTTTGAACTTTAAAATTTAATGACAATTGTGTCTCCAAAATCAAGTATCACATATAAGCAGCTTACCATAAGGGATCAATAAATGTTACCTGGATGAAAATCCAATAAATAAGTGGAGAAGCTATGAGTGTTACGTATTTTTATTATTTTGTCATAAAAAAGAAAAATCAAGACTAGGGAGGTTGAAAGACTTGTGCAATAAATGGTCAGGCCTCGAAACTACTTCCTCCATATTCTAGCCCTAAAAATCTCTCCATTGTTCAAACCTAGTATTATGCCTCCTCTCCGCTAATTATGTGATATCAAGTGAGCACGCACCAATTAATGGCTTAGGAACAAGTCATGGCAGAGCAGAAACCATATTGAGAATCAGTGTTTTGGCAAATTAAGTTTTACATGAATGTTGGACAGTTATATACACAATAGTCATGGCAATAAACCTGGATATCATACAAAGAGTTTTAAATTGCTAGATCTTTAGAAGTTGCTTAGTGGATTCCATCATGTAAGGCTTATTTTAGAATAACTTCTGTGTCTAAAAATCAGATATTAGACTATATGGACAGGAAGATTTGGGACTTCTTTTACATAATAATAATTTTAAAACAATTCTAAATGTTTGATATTACTTGATATATTTCCCATAATTTAACTTAGGCTTAATTTAAAATTTCCTTGGATCAAAAATTTATATAAAATTGTACAAATTTGGGGTGCCTGGGTGGCTCAGTGGGTTAAAGCCTCTGCCTTCGGCTCAGGTCATGATCCTAGGGTCGTGGGATCGAGCCCTGCATCGGGCTCTCTGCTCGGCAGGGAGCCTGCTTCCTCCTCTCTCTCTGCCTGCCTCTCTGCCTACTTGTGATCTCTCTCTGTCAAATAAATAAATAAAATCTTTTTAAAAAAATTGCACAAGTTTATAAGCCTTTGTCTTCCCAATTTCTCTCTATGTTTTCAGTTAAAATTCTTAGCTCATAGTGTGTGTCAATAACATAAAAATCATATGATTGATACTGTATTCCTGAGTAAGCAGTAACATCTCTTTGATATTACTTCCAACTGCATAAAAAGCACATGTAAATTACTAGACAAAAAGTGAATAATTTTGCTTTCATGATAAGTTTCATATAAATTATAAACATCTTCCATCATAATTATTCCTAAAGACAAACAGGTGCAACCCAGGGAACCATTGTAACATTAGCTTGGCTTGTCTTTTAGGAATTAATATACATGGGCCCATAGTACATTTTCTAACGTGAATATCATTGTTTTACCATTAATATAAGCATCAATATTAGTATAGAATTACAAAAGTAGTATAAAATTAAAAATAAAAATGATAAAATGTCTAAAAATATAAATTGATGAAAACTTATAATTTTAGAGGTTTGGTGTCTAATACATAATTTTAAGGATTTGAATAAAGCAACTTTTCTCCAAAATTTGAAAACATTGCCACAAAAATGTGTGATCACCAGAAGAGGTAATTGGTATTAATGGGATATTTTTGTTTATGAATATTATATGTTGACTCACATTTTAAAAAATTGTTACATATAAGATATATATCAAGATACAATGTATAAATAAAGCTCTCAATAAGTTAAATTAGAAAAAATTAAATGTGCTTTTGTACTAAAGTGAAGCTTTAATATTATTTGTAAGTAGAAAGATTTCACTTTCCCCTGAAAAATATTTCTGGAAACTATGCCAGAAGTTAAGTAACCAAAAAGAAAACCCAGTTTGAATTTCTATATTAGCAAATATGCAGCCCCCTAGGGATCCATGAATTTTTATTGAATGAATATGAGTGAAAGAATGCAGCCTTTCTTGCTTTGGTTAAGTTCAAATCTATGATTACAGTTTATATCTTGAAGCTGTGGTAGTAAAGTTTCTCTGGTTATATCCTAAAGGCAGTAAAGGACTCTTTGGGCTTTTCAGAGGAGGTTAAATTGAGATTAAACAGGTTAATAAAGAGAAAAATAAACAAAATATGTAAAAAGTCATTTTCAATATATGGGCAATGAAATCTGAAGTACTCAAAATGCTGACTACTTATATATATACTTTATTTGTGCCCAAGGACCTTGTCTTTAAAACTGTCATTTTAGCATATAAAGATCAGATTCATCATTTTGAAAATTAGATTGAAATTATCTTTAGGGTAAAAATCCCATGTACTCTTTTTATCAACAATATTTAATTTTTTAAAAAGATTTTATTTGTTTATTTTTGAGAGAGAGATCACAAGTAGGCAGAGTGCAGACAGAGGGAGAGTGAGAACTAGGCTCCTCACTAAGCAGGGAGCCTGACGCTGGACTCAATCCCAGGACCCTGGAATCATGACCAAGCCGAAGGCAGATGCTTAACCGGCTGAGCCACACAGGTACCCTAACAATATTTACTTTCAATGATGTGGATACATTTTAACATTTATTATTGAAAATTTGGGCATATATCCATAACTCATGGTCTTTCATAATTTTCATAAATTTTATGATAAATTTTCGTCTATACCCCTACCCATTCAATCCCCACACACATATTATGGTAAATACCACACAGCATTTTATTTCAGCCACAATATTTCAGAGTGCCCCTTTAAGATAAGTATTCATCTTTTAAACATAACAATAAAATCATTTCACAGTTTAAAATTAACAGTAGCTCCTTAGTCCTGTCAAGAAACCAAATTTTCTTGATTTTTTCACAAATTTTATTGTTGTTTTATAAATTAAGATCCAAATAGTTCATGTATAACACTTTGTTAATATGCTTTTTAAACCTCTTTTATTTTATTTTACTTTTTTTAAAGATTTTATTTATTTATTTGACAACCAGAAATCACAAATAGGCAGAAAGGCAAGCAGAGAGAGAGGAGGAAGCAGGCTGCATGTCGGGCTCAATCCTCTCTTTTTTCTGTCTCTATCTCTCCTGGTTTTATTCTTGTGAAATATCTGATGAAGAATTTGGATCATTCTCCTAATCTGGATTGTACAGATAGCCTTCTGTGGTGTCATTTAAAACATTCCTTGTTTCAGGGGCGCCTGGGTGGCTTAGTCGATAAGCATCCAACTCTTGATTTCGGATAAGGTCATGATTTCAGAGTCATGAGTTGGAGCCACAAGTTGGGCTCAGATGCATATGAGAGGTATAGTTTAATCAACATTTTTTTATAGATGATGATACTGAGATCCAAAGACATTTTAAAGATTTTTATTTATTTATTTATTTACTTGACAGAGAGAGATCACGAGTAGGCAGAGAGGCAGGCAGAGAGAGAGGGGGAAGCACGCTCCCTGCTGAGCAGAGAGCTCGATGTGGCGCTCCATCCCAGGACCCTGATTCCATGACCTGAGCAGAAGGCAGAGGCTTAACCCACTGAGCCACCCAGGCGCCCCTCCAAAGATATTTTAAAAGTCATAAAGCTTGTAAGTATTGTAAAAGTCAATAAGCTTGTAGATGGCATAGTTTCTAATAGGATCCAGGTGTCCTGAATAGAGAGCAGAGAAATGGAAATTTCAGGACTTAGAAAGCGCCCTGCACCTAATAAAGGGCAATAGGAGGTATTAGCAATCAAGCAGCAGTTTGAATTAGATTTTTGTCTTCCTTACTATATACTGACTACATAAAATTCCTGAAAGCATAGCAGATATTAGAATAGTATGACTTTTTTTTTCTTTTCTTTTTTTCTCCCCCCACAGCCAAAGCACAGAGATACAAATATCTAGCCAAACAACATTTAATAGGGTGTTAAAGGATGCAGTGACTTCATCTGGACTCTAGGGGCCTGGATGGAATTTAACCCCTGTTATGCAGCTTCTTGGAGCGTCTACACTGGCAGAAGCCAGAGGACAGACACCCTCCAGTGGGTTTTTCTTAGAGGCCAAAAAGGCAGGATTGTTAGGTTTTGAGGTACGCTGTGGGGGGTGGGGGTGGGGGTTGCTAGCCATAGCTCTGGGTTCAGATCTTACTTTGCGGATGTCACTTTCCCCTACTAAATGTATTTGTAACAAACAGGAAATCACTTGTGCTAAATAGTATGTCATCTAATGATTAAGAATTGTCACTTAGGGGCGCCTGGGTGGCTCAGTGGGTTAAAGCCTCTGCCTTCGGCTCAGGTCATGATCCCAGGGTCCTGGGATCGAGTCCCGCATTGGGCTCTCTGCTCAACAGGGAGCCTGTTTCCTTCTCTTTCTCTGCCTACTTGTGATCTCTCTGTCAAATAAATAAAAAATATCTTAAAAAAAAAAAAAAAAGAATTGTCACTTAGGCTGATAGAATTTCTCCTTTTAGGTTTCCTATTGAAAGGAGGAATTTTCTTAGCTTGATAATTATTCAGAAATTTGGCCTTCCTCAGACATCTTCATTGTATGAATCTGCCCCTAGGAACCCTGTTTGTTTTCCTTTATCCCTGCAGGAGGCAGGCAAACTGAAAACATCCTGTGACAATACCTGTGACAATTGTGACAAGACCTGTGCTTTATCTCCTGTGATGAGTACCAGCCAGTGTTATGGAAGACAGAATACAAAAGTCAGGGACTGTTGCTGTAAAGGTGAACACTGGAATTTGAAAGGTCAAAGAGGTCATGCTTCCAGCTATTTTCCCCAACAACGTAGATTGTAAGGCTAAAAATTTCAATAATCTGTTACAGTGGTGTTTCCAAAAATCCCCTGTTAAAAGTATTAATATTCACTTAATGCTTAGTATCATTATTTGTATCACAATAACATTATAGGGAATTTCTTATTGATAAGATATTATACATTTGACCCCTGGGGACCCAGAAACTAAAAAAGAAAAAAAAAGAAAAAAAAAGACTGAAAAATGAGATAATCTTATAACCTGAGTTCTCCCTGTTGACACGTGAGACATTCAGGTAACTGAATAACACAGGGTGTGAGTGAAAGGTGGCTTAGACAGAGCTGTCAAATGGCTGGCAAAAGTTTATAAAGACAAGGTAAATGGTAATTTTCATCAAATTTGCTTCCTTCATGTAACATTTTTATCTAAATCCAGGCTTTACCTTTCTAGGATCCCTTTAGTTAATCAGAGCTGACTTCATTGACAGCTTGCTCTGGTTAATTACTGAAGTGTTTTAACTGAATCCCCAAGGTATCGATGTCTTCCACCACCATTTCAAGGCTCAAAACACAAAAAATCTTGGCAGAATGCTGGAGACAGTTTATCAATATCTAAGGTATTTATTATTTTAAAAACCTACACGAAGTCTATAGATACATGGGTAATGATACTACAGTGTTTGGACAGTACAGTTTAACTGAAGAATTCTTAAAAAACTGAAAATCATTCTCTTGCCATGTACTTTGAACAGCTATTAACATACGCTTTTTATAAGATAAAGCTCAAGTGAGTGTTTCATACAGCAATTCTTAGAATTTTATTTTATTTTTTATTTCCTTTATTTTTTAAAGATTATGTATTTGAGAGAGAGACATAGAGGCAGAGAGAGAGAGAAGGAGCATGAGTGGGGGGAGGGGCAGAGGGAGAGAAGCTCAAGGAGACTCCCGGCTGAATGCTGTGTCCAGAGTGGGGCTGGGTCTCATGACCTATGAGATCATGACCTGAGATGGATGCTTAACCAACTGAGCCACACAGGCACCCCAACAATTCGTAGAATTTTAATATAATACATAATACTTTATTTTTTTAAAATTAAAATTTTTTTTTAAAGATTTATTTATTTGACAGAGATAGTGATAGCCAGAGAGGAAACACAAGCAGGGGGAGTGGCTGAGGGAGAAGCAGGCTTCCTGCTGAGCAAGGAGCCAGATGCAGGGCTCGATCCCAGGACCCTGGGATCATGACTTGAGCTGAAGGCAGAGGCTTAATAACTGACCCACCCAGGCACCCCCATAATATTTTATTTTTAACAGTTACTTGGAACATTTTTTTTTTTTTAAGATTTTTTTTATTTGCCAGAAAGAGAGAGTGAGAGAGTGAGTACACAAGCAGGGGGAGGGGCAAGCAGAAGGGGGCAGCAGGCTCCCAGCTGAGCAAGGAGTCCTATGCAGAGCTGGATCCCAGGACCCTGGGATCATGACCTGAGGCAGATGCTTAACTGACTGAGCCACCCATGCACCCCAACAATTCTTAGAATTTTAATATAATAGGACTTTATTTTTAACAGTTACTTGGAACATTTAATTGGGAATCATGATTCTTAGAAAATAAAAGATACTTTCTTGTTCTGGGCTTCAGGTCATCTCACCTTGTAGTTTCAACCACCTGTGATCTCTGTGGCTTTTGGGGGATACCTGGATCACTGTGAGAGGGAGAGGTTTTTATTCCCCGAGAAAGCTCCCCTGCTTGTCTATCCAGGTTCATCGCTTCGCCTGCCCCCTGCCATCTGCCAAACTCCGTGCCATGGTGCTCCAGGCTCAGCCTGACTTGCATTGTCTGATCTGGCAATGGTCTCTCTTGTTTTTAAACCTTTGTACCTGCTAATCAAAATATATAACTTAGTATTTGCATTTAATATTTTAATAAGTATGTTCTTTAATTCTGCAGTTATATATAATTATATGCAATAGATTCTACATATACACATATATTACACATAATAGATATACATGTATATTATTATTAGGGTATATGTATATATCTCCTAATTCTTTAGAAGACATTGAAATGGAAATCAATTTACAATTTATGCAAGCACATTATAGTATTTTGCAGACCTTTTATATAATATTTTGTGAAAGAATTGGAATTGACAGCAACCATAAAGAAAAGAAATCTCCATATAATAGGCATTCTCAATATTCAAGCAGTGAATCCAAGAGAATTTGAAAAAATTGGGTTGTCCTTTCTTAACTTAATCCTTTCTCTGCCCACCTCCACTGCAGAGACAGAAGCCTGAATGGCAATTAATTGGCTGCTTTTCCATTTTATAGTATGGTCATCACTGAATAAATGAAAAATGCTATCCAGTTTTTGTCAGTGTTGCAACTGACAAAAGAAAGATCCAGTATGACATTTCATTCAGGCAAAGTAATTGCATAGTAATAATAATAATTCTAGGATTTATATTGAATTTATCAATGTAAACTTTTTCTAATTATGATATAAAAACATATTTTATTTAGTTTACATTTAGCTTTATAAAATATTTACAAATATTTGAAATGATTCCTGAGATAGCAAAAACAGATAGCATGTTTTATTTAACAATATATTTAAAAGAGATATACTGTTTTAACATTTTCATATTTGTATGACATTAAAATTAAATTATACTGGAATTAGGTCACTATTACTATTTATGCCAAATAATATAAATATGTATTTTCATCTAATATCTTATTGTGTGCAGATAGGTCACCATTTTAGGGCAAGCCAGCAGGGTTTGAGGAAATGTGCCACTTTCTTTCTTATTTATGTATCTACAAGACGTAGATGAATGTGTGTGCTTAGATTAAAAGGCATATTTGTTCATTGTCTGCATTTCAGTTACATATTTAATTTAAATTCATCTTTCATGAAAATCATATAACAAAAGACATATGGAGCATGGTATGCTTTCTTCCTTCAGAAATTTCTCACATGCTCCCTTAGCTATTCTGTCTACCACTGCTCCTCCTTACTTTCTCTGAGTCTACGTTTATCATGTTCTTCTAAACTTTCTTGTCTATGGATGGATTAGATGTGGGTTTAAAAACAAATTTCTCCATGGAACTTCATACTCATGAGAGCATTTCTGGGCTGCCCATTTTGACAGTTGCACACAGATAGCTGTCTTCCCTCTTTCTACCTTTCCATATATGTCTCTCTATATGTCCTTCCTAACGAAAATGCTTCTCTTTCTTTTTTTAGGCCGTTACACTTCTTCTTAGCCCTTGATTTATCACCACTACCTGTTCAAAAGTCATCCCCCGACTCTATTCATGTCTTCATTTGGTTCTTAACTGTGCTGAAAAAATGTGACATGCACATTGTTGAGAATATAGCCTTTGAAACTTGGGAAGTTAAAATCTGATTTCAATATTTGTGATCTCTTTAAACTTAAACCGTTACCTTTAGTGTGTAAATGCATTTTTCCTAATCTTCAGAGTGGATTTAGGAACTCATGACAGTTAAATAAATGAATGTATTTAAAACATCTACCAGAGTATTGGCACAGAGAAATCATTTAGTGATAGTTAAAAAAAAAAATCTATATTCTCCACTTATCTCCATGATCTACAATTACACATTAACCTCCATAACTTCCAGATACCAAAGTAGATACTACAGTCAGAAAGCAAGGCATATCATATCTTTGACCTTGACCCTGGGGACTCATTTTACTACATAGGCTTAGCTAAAACCTAAAACTGGATTTCTGTCTGTCCTCTTTTATTGAAAGTTATTCTCAAAAGTCACATGAGATCTCATTTATTCAACATATTTATTAATATCTATTGAACATAGGTATGGCAAGTGTCGTCACCATTTCCCTTGACTTTGCAGCATTTGACACTGATCCATATCTCCCCATTTTTATAATTCTCTTCTTAGGACCTTATGATATTTTATCCAACATTCTTTTCTTCATGCTTCTCTGACCGATTTTTATGCTCTCCCTCACTGTACTTTATTCCTTGCATCACCTCTAACTTATGTTTGCACCCTGAATTCAATCATACATTTAACCCTTTCATCAATTTCTTCATTCTCTAATTTCTCATTGAGCTTCAGTCCTGCATTTCTAGGTGCCTGTTGGATATTTCTATATCTCATCATCTCAAGCTCCATATATCTTTAAGAGAATCCCACGTTTCCCTTGACATTAATTCCTTGCAGTTATGATTATCTTTTTATTATTAGCACTAATCTCAGATATTCAGCCTCAATCCCTGTCTGTAATACTCCAAAATTTAGGTACCTGAAGGCATTACAGAGAGTAATTTGCTGACACTGGAAGAAAGAGGAGCATAGGTAAAATTCTTCTTAGTTTCCCATAGCAACCATTTTATATATTATTATTTTAAAAAAGATAATACACATTTAATAAGATTTTTTCTTTCATATTTTATTAAAAAACTATGAAAATGTAAAGTAATGCTATATTATTATTAGCAGTATCACTAATATTAGTACTTCAGATGGCTTCTGTAAGTTGATGGGTATAATAATGAGGAGCTGCAGTGTCCTTGCCCTCCCCACCTAAACACACCCCAGAGGACCATCAGGGCTACATGTGACTTTTCTTTCTACTTCTATTTTCAATTGTTCACAAAGCTCACTCAATTTGTTTTACAGAATGCCTCACATCTGTCCCTTCCTTTCTCTTCCCACTGCCACAAACATGTCTCAAGGGTCCCATGAACTTTCATCCAGAGAATTACAGTTAACTTTTATCTGATTTATTTGCCTCCAAACTTTTCTCACTCAAGTGTATCTTATATATGACTTTCAGATGAATTCTCTCAAAGCAGAGTTTGAACATATGACTTTTGGAGTTAAAAACCATTGTATCTAGTTTGAACAGTTGATAAATTCCAAGTATTTTCTGAAATGAGGAACCCTACATAATCTGGCACTAATATCTTAAATTATTTTCAACTTCTCACATACATGAATGAATCAAACTAGTGTGCTGAACACTATAAATGCACTTTTTGTCTTCCTGAGTTTTACTTCTGCCCAGAAATATTTGTTCCTCTTTGTCTTTTATTGAACTTCATTCACCCTTTCAAACTTAGAGAATATTTTTTTCCTGACTAGTCTAGTTAAAATTTTGTGGTCCCATAGGACAACAACAGGAGATCCTGTTCTCTTCAGGATTTTATATATATATTTAATGTGGGAAACCATCGATTTCCTTTTTTTTTTTTAAGATTTTATTTAGTATTTGACTGGGACATAGCTAGAGACATGATAGAGACATAGACAGAGACATAGCTAGAGACATAGGGTGGGGGGCGGGCAGTGGGAGAGGGAGAGGCAGGCTTCATGCTGAGCAGGGAGCCCAATGCAGCTCTGAGTACCCTGGGATCATGACCTGAGCTGAAGGTAGATGCCTAACGACAAAGCCACCCAGGAATCCCTGGATTTTATACTTTTGACATCATTTTAAAAATATTGTAGAACATACACACGAAGTTTAGGAATTTGAAAGTTCCTTAATTTTTCATTTAAAGACAAAGTGAAGAAACATGTACTGCTTCAAAATGGGCATGTGTGTACATGCACGTAAATCATTTATGTAAGTTACATACATACACATGGGAGTATATATATTACAAATTACCGTATGATCAGATCAGCCGATTAGTTGTACTGACATTTTAAAAAGTGTTGATATTATTTATGGAGGCTACAATTTGTATAATGCTTTTAAGCATATCATGACACTAATCTTCACAGTATTTTTAAATAATAATCTCTCCTTTGCTTCTTTTTCTTCATCTTTGCAAAGAATAATGTGGATTTGAAAGAAGAACCAAGGTAGAATAAAATGAAGTTAATCATTACCTTGACAACAATTGTGTAAAGTTAAGTATACAGGGAAAGCATTACTAATGGTCCTCTCAAATATGAAAAACTGATGTTCTGTATATCCTGATTCTAATTGAGATTAAACATTGAATAAGTATTTTAAAAAAGACTCCTTGATGACATTTTAAAATATTTAAATTAGGCAAAGGGATATATTCTCAGGCAGCCTATTTTAATTACAGTCTACTTAATATTGTTAATAGATTTTCTTACTTTTTGCATATTATTTTCCATACTCCTATTCAGAGAGTATGGAATTTTGATTTATCACCACAGGTTATTCACATTACCTTATATTCAATATTTTGTATAAAATGATGTCATTACTTTATTTATTTTAGTATATATAAGAAACTAAATATAATTTATGAAACATTTATTAGTCTCAATATGTCACCACTAAAATTGACATGTCTTTCCCTTGTCTTTCCTGAATTTGTACAACTAAGTTTCCTTTTTATTATTCTAAGCTTATGTACCATGCAATTAAAGTTTGTTAAATGTATGAAACATTTTAATGTTCATTGGTTTGGTTTTCAGTAATTTTCATGTTTGTGATAATGATCAAAGTAGACAAATTATTTTTTTCTTTTCACGATCAAATAATTATTTATCGTGTAAAAGTTTCCACTAACATAATGAAATACCTGGATAAAATATTGTTTTATTAAAGAACAGAAGGAAGAAAAGAAGGAAGAAGTAAAGAAAGAAACCAAGAAAATAAAAAGCAAACAAAACAAACTGAAGCAAGAAATCATTGTCTCTTTTTAGATCTATGCTAATAAAAAGCAAGTGGGAATTTAAATGTTTATTTTACAGTTGGGATAACAAAGTTTTTCTTCCAGTTCTTCAAAATAAATGAATCTAGTTGGGTTTTTCTTGCATTAACAAACAGTCCGTTTATTTTGAAGAACTCTCAATGTTTTTACTGACTGATTTTCATACCTATTATGTTTCTATTATTTTCTCATTTTTTATAAGCAGAACTCTCTTCCCCAACTTATTTTGATAATGATGATTATCATAATAATGTTTAATAAATATTATTATGAGTTTAAAATTTAAATATTAATTAAATAAAATTTATTTTGATAATGATGATTATCATAATAATGTTTAATAAATATTATTATTGATTTTAAAATTTAAATAATTGCGGGTAACTTCAGTATCTGGTATGCTCTCAGGTAGTTTACAAATATATTTAGTTAAGGTAATCAATCCTTATACCATCATTTCAAGATAACTACTTCAAATTTATATGAGCCCTTCATTTTAAGTTTTATTTTACTCTGACATGGCCAAAAAAGAATTCAAATACAGTGAAAACCTAAGTCCAATTTCTGCTTTCAACTTCTACACTATTTACAAAAAACCAAGTAATATTCATTGCTTACTTCATCTAAAAAAATTGTTTTAGTAAATATTTATTTAATTGTTTGTTTATTCATTTATTTGTTTATTTGCTTATTTTTTGTTTTTGTTTATTTATTTATTTTTAGTATCGGACCCTGGGCTACGAGGTTAAAGATCTAGTTTGCTTTCAAAAGTTCACATTCTAGTAGAGAGACAAAGTGAGTAAAAATGAATTGTAAATTCAATGCAATGTAGAGAATCATCAAAACATTTTATCTAGCTTCATGGCATGATCAGATTTGATTACTAGGTATATTACTATTATAACATTCTCTGAATAGATCGGACACCAGGGGCAATAAAGAAAACTAGTTCAGAGTACATTCTGGTAATTTTTACAAATAAGGGTATGGGTTTGAATCAAGATAGATCTGGGAATGCTTTGGAGTGAATTGATTAGGGAACTACTAAGAAGATAAAATCAATAGAATTTTGTAGAAGCTTTGAATATGAGGGTCAGAAAAGAAAAACTTTAAGAATTCTAACTATATTCACCTCATATGAAATACAAGAAAGGGGCGGATTTATCTATTTTGAAAGATAGGCAATGAAGTAAAGTTTGTACATTAAAAGTATTTTGGCTGTGGTGCATGCAAATGGAGATATCTTGAAGAAAATTAAATGGAGCAATGTCAGATTAATACATAATTCAGACCTATGAAAACAAGAACAAATTTTAGAAATTGATTCAGTCACATTTAACTTTGTTTTTTGTTTGGGATATACGTTCTGAACAAAAGATTCATGGTACTGGTACTCTCGACTTCCACGGGGAAATAACACTGTATTGATATTATAAATATCTAATAGAAACAGAAGCAAAGGGAAATCTGCACACAGATGAGGACAATGGTAAGCAGTAAATAGGATAAGACAGAGTTACATCAAATCTGGACAACCTCCAACCTCAGCTGGGGCCCCCAGTGGAGACAGTCAGGCTGGAGTCCCCGTGGAGAGCCCTGGGTGAGGATTCTCCCTTCCAGTGAGACTTCCAACTGACCATCCCCAGAAGGGCCATATTTATAGGGCAAACAAATGGGGGTTTGAAGTTAAACATATGTTTGCCTGTGTGCAGTTTGGAGCAAGCTGCATTCCTATATTGTCGTGTCTTTACATATTCAAGAACCTGGGCTAGGTAGGCCTGCCTCCCTTCCAGATTCCTTTCTGGGGCCTGGAGCCAGAGAGAATGGAAGGCAAAATTTACAGCTCTTGGCATCGAGACCAGAAGAGCCAGTTCTGACCTGGAGGCCGGCTAATGTCCATGAATCAGGCTCCCCAGGTCACTTGCGTAGCGCAAGCCTCCCATTCCTTAGCCTGCATGAGTGCAGGTGGGGGTGGTCGGTTACGCAGGACAGATCACAGAAACCACCATTCAAACAACGTAATATAGTACTTAACCTCTCCATGCTGCAGTTTTTTCATGTATAATCCAGCAGCTCATAGAGAAAGAATATTAATTTTATTAATGCAGTTAAGGTGTTTCATATAGTTCTTACAATGTATATACTCAATGAATGTGAGTTAAAACAACAATAAAAAGTGATGTCTCTATTTCCATATGGTCTGGGGTGAAATTTTGTTCTAATTAAGTTGTTCTGGAACCAGATGGTCTTAAAGGAATGTGCAGCAGCTTGCAAGAGGAAATAGAAAAATTATCAGAAATTTAGGTGTCTTGCAAGAAGGCCAAGTCCCGTACTCAACTGATGGAAGACAGGGATGCAGTAATGGGATATGAATGCCTGCAATTTGTTCAAAATTATTTAGCAAATAAAGAGAAGACCAAATTAGTTTATCTGATTCAAAACTGTATTTAGAAAAATTTACTTCTATATGAATCCAACTATCCAAAAGTCATAAGCAGAGAGGTTTATGCTACCTAAGTATTTTTGGTCTCTATTGTTCCTTTAACCTCTATCTTAAGCCTGTTCCAGGGTCCTGATTATTGTAGGTTTAGACGTACCTAGAAAAAAAACAAAATAAGTTATTTTGTATTACCCTACCCAATTTAAGTTGTATCTAAATATTATATACATGGCAGAACCTAACTCACTGTTCCCTTAATTAATACAATTTTGGGCCCTCTGTAAATGTATGGAGCCATGTAGTCACAATGGAAAATTCTAGAATATCCCTATTTTACTATTAAGTCTGAGTAAGATATTGATGTCACCAGGTGACAGGAAAAGGTGACAAATAAGTGAGAAGCAAAGTATATATTATGTTTTCTGTCCAATCAGTATCCATTTCACATATGGTTTTCATACTTACCATATGTCACATATAGCTTTTGAGAAGCTTCAGGGAATAGGAAGACAATGTCTCTAGATCATGGAGGTTGAAATCTAGTAGTAGAGACAGATAATAAACACATAAACAATTGGTTCATTACAAAAGAAATAAGTTTATAAAGGAATAAAATTGTGCACTATAAAAAGGAGGAATTGCAAGGGGAACAAATTTAGAATGATTGGATAAGTCTTTTCCAAAGAGGCGATATTCAAGCTAAAAGATGAGAAGGATCCACATAAATCAGGGAAAGTGTATCCAGAAGAAAAGAAGAAAGAACAAAGGCCCTGAGCTGGAAGACTATTGAATTGGGTGAAGACCACTGAGAAACCTCCTGGACCTGCAAAATATTGAAAGGTGGTAGAAATGGAATTGAATGAGCTTGCAAATGTGACCAGAGTTCCAGTCAAGATGGGCTTAATGAGGCTCTGGTAAGTTATCTGAGGTTGTGGGCTTGTTTTTCCATTTCATCTGGAAATTTTTAGAGGGTTGTAAGCAAGGACATTATGCATAATTTGTTGTTCTCTACCATAGCACCTCAAGCTTATTGGCATAAGACAGCAACAGTGTGTTCTTTGGTTTACCAATTTGCAATCTGGTGCAAGGAGAGCTGGGTTAGCTCAGTTGGGAGCTGGGGGATCTCTTATATGGCTTCAAGTTGATGCTGGCAATTGGTTAGAAACTCAGCTAGAGATGGAAGCCAGGAGTTTCTGTCCCTCTCCATGTGAATTTTTCCAGACAGATCTCTCAACTGTGCTGCTTGAGTTTCTTCACAGCATGGTAGCTGGTTATAAGGTCAAGGTCTCAGGAGACAGTTCTGGGAATTGGCACGACTTCCCTTCTACCCTGTACTGGTGGTTTGTGTGTAGAACCCAGGTTTCAGGGAGAGGCATACACTATTTCTCAATGACAAGAGAAACAGCATTTCGGGGCTATATTCTCCTTGTTGGCCACTGATTATTTACATTCATCCCCCATGCAGTACATATTCTTCCTGTGGAAAAAGTCCCAGAGACTTCATCTCACTCCAGCATCAGGAACAAGATCAAGGAATAAGATCTCTTCATCTAAATCATGTCTAAGTGTGGATAAGTCTCCTTGGTACTATTCCTTGGTTGCCTGTCCTACAGCAATCCTTGATATGTCTGTAGGAGATAAGAGGGGCACATTATTTGCCTGCCATGTGGTCAAACAGAATGGGATAACAGCAAGAGTTACTGAGGGAGTTGAGGAGGATAAGAGGCACAGCACACTCGTTTGTCCACGATAAGCTTTAAATTTAGCTGGGAAAATGTTGCTAGTTTATTGATTGAGTCATATGGCTGCTTCCCGGGAATGATTCCTTATGGCTTGTGGCTTCTCTCCTTGGGATGTTGATTCTGCCCTCTGAAACATCCTTCTCTTTCCATAAAATGCAGTTGATATCTGCTGCCGTGTAACTGCCTGCTTCCTGCCCATTAAAGTTCAGGAGTTCAAACACCTGTTTTTGTTTTGTACAGTCTCTGTTCCTTTCGGTTCCACCTAGTGGTGCTCCTACCAGAACAACTTCGTAGGCTTTCTATAGATTGTATTGGTGTTTACTCCCATTAGGTAGAAAGCACAAGCACCAGTATCACTGAGATAAACTTTATTCTAACTTGAGATCCTTGTGAGGCCATATGGGCTAATAATGGCTACTTGAACTTGGGGTTTCTTATACACTTGCCAGTGAGGAGCTGGACAGCATGTGGGCTCCTGAGGGCTGGCCTTGTCTGTCTTCTTATACGGTCAGTGCCTCCTCGATGGGATCTCTCCATGTTGACTGGTTTAGGTTTTGTCACAGCATGGTTGTTGGTTTACAAAATGTGGAATTTCATGACCTAGCTTTGGAAGTCACATATCATCGTTTCTGTCATAGACATAAAGCCTCCGGGATTCAGGGGAAGGGAGCATACATCTCACCTCTTCATAGGGGGGTTCGCAAAGTCACATTGTAAGAAGAGTATGCAGGGCACACAATATTGCAGGCATTTTTGGAAAAATACAAGTTGGCACAGTTAGAACTCAGACTGAACTGCTCTAACAAAGAAATCAAACCAGGAATTTTTTTAAAAAAATTAATTTAATTTTATTTTATTTCAGTGTTCCAAAATTCATTGTTTAAGCACCATACCCAGTGCTCCATGCAATACGTGCCCTCCATAATACCCACCACCAGGATCACCCATCCCCCACCCCCTCCCCTCCAAACCCTCAGTCTGTTTCTCAGAGTCCACAGTCTCTCATGGCTTGTCTCTGCCTCCAATTTCCCCCAACTCACTTCTCCTCTCCATCTCCCCATGTCCTCCGTGTTATCAGGAATGGTTTTAAAAAGTTAGAAGTCTTGTTACTGCTATTGTTGCTGCTGCTGTTAAATGCCTACCCTACTTAGAATGCAACTTTTGCGCTTTGTACAACATTGGAACTCTTCAAAAATTTGATTCATAATCATCAAATGTGTTTCTTGGAGTTCTTGCTCTGTGAACTTCTCTCTCGGAACATACTGCTGGCTACAGAGTACAACAAGGAAGACACCCTGTCTAAGAAGACTGAGGACATGAGACTCAGTTTGAGGCTCTTGGCCTTAAGGATGCATTATTTTTTCCCATTTGTCTTTGGTGATTTTTTCTTAAGAACAGCTCTTCGCTGTGTTCACCAATAGACTCAGGGTATTCAGGGGCTCCTGGGTGTTGCGGTTGGTGAAGCGTTGGGTTCTTGGTTTGGGCTCAGGCTGTGATCTTGTAGCTGTGGTTTTATGGTCCTGGGATCGAGCCCTGGGATCAGGGTGTGTGCTCAGGGGGGTCTGCTTCAGAATCTCTCTCCCTCTCTCTTGTTCCCTCTCTCCCCCTCAATCTCCGTCTTTTTCCCTCTCTCCCTCCCCCTTTGCCCTTCAGCACACTGCTCTCTTGTGCCTGTCTTTCTTAAATAAATAAACTCCTTAAGAGAAAAAAAAAAAACAACCACCACCACCAAGAAACACATTAGTACCGCTTTTACTGTTGCCCTTAAGCTTGCCAGTGGTCTAGGCGAAAGGAGTTCTGAAAGCTTTACACAGACTAACTCAACTCATGAAGCCACTGAGCCTTGGACCAAAGCCATAACCAATAATATAATCTGGCCAATACTTGTTTATATCTAATGACTATCTCCTTTTTTTTTTTTTAATTCTATGGCTCTAGAAACTAGATGGTTGAAGATTCATACATTTTACATAGAAGCCAGATACGGTTTCAGTGGGGAAATAACATGTAGATGAAAACATTTCAGTAAACCTAAAGAATAAGGTTTGTAATTCACTGCTTCTAGATATCTAACGGAGTCTAATATAAATTTAGTGAAATCGGTGATGTCAGATTGGTAAGTAGAATCTGTTGGCGTACCAAGACATGTGATCTCCGTGTTATATTAATTTGCTTTTGTGGCTACAAATGATGGCATCCGTAAAAGACAGCCTTTTTTATTTACTCCAAACTGTTCATAGTTTTACTTGATTTGAGAGAAAGAAGAATATCCTGAGGAATCAGAGCGGAGGGAGATACAGATTTGTGAAAGATGGGATTTAGGTATGAATGAGAGAGTAAGGTGGATTTTCAAGGTGCTGGAGGTGTAAAATGCAAGTGAGGGCTTAGAGCACAGAGTGAGTAACTCATTCCCTACCTGTCACTACAGCTGAGTAGTAGAGTGGGTTGAGGCTCCATTTTAAGTACAATAACCACACACATGAAATTCCTCTCAGTGTCATTCCTCTGTCTTTCATGTTTTACTAACGTTGTTGCCAAATGTATGAGTTTTAATAATTAATAAGTAACATGAACTTAACTTGTTTTGTAGATTGGCTTGACATAATACTGGCAGGATTGTTGCAGCCCTATCTTTTCTCTTCCTCTGGGAAATAATTGCTTACAGTAAATGTTTAGAAATTTTCTTTTCGGATACTCCTAAATACATTTCTTACAAATTAAAAAAGATATGCACGCAGATGATAATAAAATAAGACTGGATTCTGCTAGACCTAGATTTTTTTTTTAGATATTTCTTTCATTTTCAGACTTTATCATGATTTATGTGCTTTTTCTCTCCTGAAGTGAACTCTGTATCTCTATTCACAAATCAAGGGTGTGAAGCATGGGATTCACTGCAACTTGCCTAAAGTGTAATAAAGTGGACCAAAAGAAAGCCAAAAGTTCACTTTGCAAAATATGAATAATGTTACAGAAGAGAATAACACTCATCCAGGCTCTCTTTCTTATGAATGTCGCTTAAAGAATTTATTACTCAAGTGGATGACTAGTCTAGTGGGATGCAGTTTTCTAGGCTAGGATGTAAAATATCCTAAGAACATTTATAACTGCTTGACTGCACCCGAACCTCTTTCAAAGGATAGGTCTGCAAATCAGAGGTATCATGTTGAAAAAAATAGTTTCTGTGAAATTTGGAGGCTAATATAAAATAAGATTAACCTATTTGAATTATCATTTATATTTTATCTGATCTACTTCATATCCTCTGAGAATTTATGAGTAGTCTAGCAGTCTAGCTAAATATACAGCAACAGTGGCATTAAACTGCGAATGATATTCATTTGGTTTTGCCGTTTTAGTTCTTTCTTAGAAATGTTATTTAATGACTACTATTTCCAGAAAGTTCTTTGACAATACTACAAATCTTTTCAGATAGGGTTCCATAATAACTACAGCTGAGATGACTATTCATTCGCCGTTGATCCTCTAAAAGAAAAGAACAAATCTGCATGATTCAAACATTTAAAATATTTACTCTAAAAGTAGGAGCAGTTCCGAACTTAGCTCAATCATTACTTCCACATTTCATTTCATTTTGTCTATATATTCATAGACTTTGCATGGCATACGTGAAAATATAAATATAAAAAATATAAAGTTAGGATTTGATATATTGTGAAAACCAGTGAAGGGACATGTATCAAAACAAAGATGTAGCTGAATAAGTTACATGGATATTCATGTAGCACCTATACAAATATTATTTTTTTAAAATTATAGTTGCACTCAATTACAAATGGTTGAAATGTTAAAAAAAAAGATGTATCCGTTTTGTGCATTATAATTTACTGGTTGGTTGAGTGCACTTTCATTTTAAAATTATACATTTGTAGTACTTCAAAGCCAAAAGATTAGATAGCAAACTAAATTCATCCCCTTAATTAAAATATGCAAAAACGGATGCCAAGTTTGACTTGCACACCATGAATAACCAGCTGCATTTTAAAAACTCACTTAAAGAAAAACAGGCTGTTTTGTAACCAAGTTTTCCAGAATAGTTGTGTTGTCCCAATATATTAGCAATTTGTTCATCTTTACCTTTCCAGTTTTGTTACAGAGAGATAAAACCATGAAGCAAAAACAAAATGATTAGGAGATTAAGAAAATTTGAACATATTTTGTGAAGTTGCTTTAAAATGAGTATTCAGATTTAAACAAATATATGCAATGGATAGTTAGAAAATCATTATTTGGCCTGAAACCCCAGTAATTTAAACTGAATTTTATTTTTGTTTGTAAAGTGAGTCTTTCTACATTTTCCTTTCACAGGAGTTATTCAGAGTTCATTTTTTTTTTAATGTTTTGCTATTTAAATTTAGATTTAGGTGAACAGCTCTATTTCTTTAAAGATATGATTTCTTTTCAATTCACAGTAGTTGGACAAGTATTTTTAACCATAAGCAAAATAGAGGTTAATACTGTTAATCTACACATAACATTATAAATTATAAGAACTCGGTGATGTTCCAGTAGAGAATGTGTTTAAAAAGGGAAAAGACAATTATGAAAGAAGAAATGGAAATGACCAATAAAATGGTCAACCTTTTAAATGATGAGATATCATTTTTTACCTATCATATTAACCTTTAAAAAATATGATATCGATTGTTGGAAAGGTACATATGAGCACTGTAAGCACTGTTGGTAAGGATCTATATGTTCTGATGGAAAGAATTAACATAATTAAATTTAATTTCCTTTCTTTTGATTTCCTTTCTATTTACACTTGTAAATAACCTAAACCACTTAAGCCTCAGTTCTTCAGGCTGTTAAATTGGGGTAATAATATTTATTTAATAAAACTATTGCATGGGGGAGTAAGAAAATCAGACGTATAATATTCTTTGTGTAATGCCTATGTATAGGAAATTATAAAAATGGTTACCATGATAATGGTAAATTTGCCCCAATAATTCTATTTGTAGGAATTTACCCTTAAAAAATGAAGTTTCTCCCTCTCTCTCACACAGACCTATAACATCAAATTTTATGATACACATCAAGTTTATAAAAACATCTATCAGTAGAAGAATAGTAAATACCTCCAGGCTTTTATTGAAGCTAATTTTTGTGTATTGTTAATAGGCTAAACGATTTTGGTATAAGTTTCAGGGAAAAGTAGGATGCTGACCCATGGGAACGTGCTGATCTTGGTCCTTGGCTAGCACCACCCACTTTCCCTGTGGTTGAGGAGGTATCTACAGAGCTCCCCTTTTCATATTTTTTTGTAGAGGTAGCATTTCTTTCTTCTTTATTCTCAGATGCTTCACATTTACTAAGGAAACTTCAAAACTTTTTTTTTTTTTTAAATTTCTGGCATGGCTACTTTATTTTTCTCCTCTTTATCTAAATATTTCCTCTTCCATCTCTTCTTCACATTTACTATGAGCATGAATGTTTTTACCTGTTTAGAAAATAAAATGAGCAAACAAATACCCCACATCTGATTCCAAAAAGTGTTATTATTTCCTGTGTTTGCTTCATTAGCTACATATATATTTACATTGTAAAATAAATTACAAATATCTTGATACTTCATTTCTCAGTACCTCAAGCATGCATCTCCCCTGCAAAAAAGTCTCCTATTATACCACAATACTGTATCACAGTTAATAAAATTGAAATAGATTACCTAATATTATTTGACATTAATTATATGTTTGAGAATATTTAGACATTCCAAAAGTGTCTTTTATAACTGATATGTTCATGCCTAGAGTCAATCAAAGACAGCACATTATTGCATTTTGTTGTTTTGGCTTTTAAATCTCTTTTAATCTGGAACAAATACAGCTTCAATCTCTCTGTCTGGGAGAGGTAAATGTCCAAAATTTTAACTTAGAATTGCTGCCCTTTTCTTTTCTGAAGCATATAACATTACCATCTTATACACCAGCTTCCTTAATTTATCCAATAAGTATATATTGAGTCCTGAATGTATCTCAGCTGTTGGACACATTGTAGTTATGGCAGTGAAAAAGAGAAAAATCCTTTATTCTTCTTCCTTTAAAGGTGTTTTTTCTTCCTTTAGAATGCCACTTACTCACTCAAAATAGCTGTTGGGACATAAAACTTCTAAGGACTATAACTTACTAAATCATATTGATGGGTCCTCTTCCACTTAAAGAATTGTACATCAATAGGGGAGCCTGGGTGGCTCAGCCATTAAGCCTCTACCTTTGGCCAGGATCCTGGGATCAAGCCCTGCATCCCACCAGGCTCCCTGCTCAGCGGGGAATCTGCTTCTCCCTCTCCCACTCCCCTGCTTGTGTTCCCTCTCTCTTTGTGTCTGTCTCTGTCAAATGAATAAATAAAATCTTAAAAAAAAAAAAAGAATTGTACATCAATAAATGCTGAAGAAATATATGGGATACATTTTTAAAAAGCTGACTTCCATTCTAAATACTTCCAGCTCTGTTTCCAAAAACCAGTTTTTGAATGAGGTTAAGACAGGAGTCTAAGGACATTAACCAAGGATGGATGTCTACTGACCAGTTAATTACTTATGGGGCAAAGAATAAGAATACAGAGGGTCTGTGTCTGGCCTACTCATAGGTAAATGGAAGTGGGTGGCATCTATGAATCTTATCTAAATCACATCAGGAAGACTGGGTTTTTGCCATTTCCCGAAACATAAAATTTGGAGGGAGTTTTAAATCTTCATTGTTTTCTAGGAGTACAGGACTCAAGTAAATTTGAACATTGTCAAAAAAAGTCATGGTAATAAGAATAACCATTATGACCACCCTTAACACAAGTAGTGGCTGTGTCTACAGTAATAAGCAAAGAGTGACTTTTATGACTTCTCCATAAAATTGTAATTTTTGCCTTGAAAACATGGTACATGTCAGGAGAAGCTGTAACAAGAGTCTATCAGATACAGTCTGCTCAGAAGCTGCCGTGAGGAGAAAGCACAAGGGTTGCAATGGTAGTTTCTTGAATATATTCGTGAGCACACAGAAAATATGTCCTGAGTTAACAAAACAAATAAACAAAGCAAAGGTATAGACCTCCTGTAGAGCTCCTGGGAGCAAAACCCAGTAAAGCATGGCTTATTACAATAAATGTTACTTTATTTTTATAAAGTTTGGAAAATGACCTATGGAATTCCATAACCTGAGGGGGTATAGGTGACAGTCACATCGAAAAAACTTAGCCCTTACCTGAAACACATGGAAATTATGATCAAGAAAAAAACCCCGGAGGGTGCCTGCCTGCTCCTCCCTCTTCCTCTGCCTGCCACTCTGACTACTTGTGTTCTCTATCTCTCCGTTAAATAAATAAAATCTTAAAAACAACAACAACAACAACAAAAACAAATATTTAGTTATTTCATCCTGGAATGACTTGAGGTTTAATGGTATGATTGAGATAATGCAATTCATAAATGTTAAAATTCCATTAATTTAAAGCTCTGCTTGTATTTGCCATTTTTACAGCAAACACGTTTTTTGATATTAGGAGAAAAATACCTATTATGTAAACAGAAATATTTGAGATGTCTAAAAGAGTAAATTTTCCCCAGTGACTTGAGGAAATGACAAAGGGAAAAATGGCACACAGTGTTTCTCTTCTTTTGTTAAAATAGGAACACAATAATAGATAATAAGCTTCAGGCTAATGTTAAGGAGATATTACCCTTAAGGGAAAAATGAGTTTCTAAGTAAGTGGGACAAATCAAGAACTAGTACGGTGAGTATTTTGAGGCTCCAACTGTAACCAGCACCTTTTAGCATTTCCACAGAAGTTCTGAACTTGCTACTTCAATAATTAAATCTACTTTTCCTCCAGCACCTGCATTCAACATTAACTTAAAAACGTACCCAATCAAATATTACTCTGGAGCTTTTGTGTAATTATTATTATTGCAATACTTAGAGAAACTACTGTAAAGCAATTTACATAATTTATATCATATACTGAAAAGAAGATAGTGACTTTGCTGAGGTAATTTCTATTATCTTTATGAAAATGCAGAGTTTTCAGCTCAATTATGAAGTAAGTTAAATCGTGTTGTAAAGATTTGGGTCCAAAACAATTATTTTATCATTCTCTTCTGGAAAAAAAAATTAAAAACAAAGTGGATCCAGATTTCTAATTAATCAACTTAGAAATGTTCTCTGGTAAAACTAAAATGGTTCCTAATACCATTTGTATGACAAATGGTGTTTTTTCCTACTGTCTAGTGTTTCTCAAACCTATTACTATAGACACATAGAGATCTGTGTACACATTTTTCCGTTCCATGAATTCTTTACTGAACTTTTAATTTTGATTGTATCTTTTCATTTTAATAATAATTTAATTATAACTTTATATACGCACAGTCAGTATCATTTATGTGACCAAGTACAGGTCTGTTATTTCACGCCATGATTGCATTTAGCTTTATGATTTCATTGACTCCAAATAACATGTTAATAACGACAAGTTCATTTAAAAAAACGAGAAAGAAAAGTCACAGAAACAATGTGTTTCTCCCCTGCGAAGGTCAAATTATATCCATAGGACACTACAGAAACAAAGTTTTGGTGGCTCCTTAAAGTGAGAAAAAGGGAAATGGAATCATTGTATGGCCCAGGGTTGACTACACTTGGGAAACTCAAGAATTTTACCATAGAAGTCATATCACATTCAAACTGAGGTTGGAAATTTACTGGTAGCAGAACAACATGATCTATTACCCTAAATTTATGTTGTTAATTTTAATTTTATGGATTTTGTAATTGTGCTTGTACTTAATTTGTAAATTCCCTTTGGTTTTATAGTTATAGATCCAAAGGATTACTTGAAGTTTATCCCAAGATTTATGTTTTCAAATATTTAATTAATACCATAATATGATTTAAATTGATACAGAAATCACCCAGGATTTTTTTTTTTAATGTAAAAAGGGGCCTATACATTCTTCAAGCTTGAGAAACTGTTCATTGAATTATATATCTTTTTTACTTTCATATTTTCAGGATAAAGGAGGAAAAGATGAGAAAATTCACTAAATTAAGAGAATTGTTTTCAAGTATATGGTTGAAATTACCTGTTACTGTTATGTCAATCTTCAACACATTTTTGAGCTCCTGTTTTCCCAACATTTGCCACTCATGAAATTTATTAAAACTTGATAGAAACAAAACAAAACAAAACAAAAACGTGCAAACAAAAAACTTTTTAGGGCCTCAAAATGTTATAATTTGCTGTCAGACAGGAATTATATATCACTCCTGGAGAATTTTTTAATGAAGACACAACCAAGGAAAAATGATTTTACCACTTTGAATTCTTCTAATATGTTGCCATGACAACAAGGTAGACAATTTCTCTTTCCTCCTTATCAGTCTTTTAACATGTGATGACATTTACTCCACATGCAGCACTTACTGAGGCAAGCATTTTGTTCTGTGCTAGAGATACAAAATGTAACAGACCATCGCTTATCCTCCTGGATTTTGCAGTTTGGGTGCTGAGGAGAATCCCGCAGTAAGAATTAGGACTTAAATTGGTTATTTCAAATGCTCTGATAGTTGGTTAAATTGTTAAATCAAAACTCATTATTTTCAGTTAACCTTGTGGTATTTCAGAAAGATATATGTATATGTGTGTGTGTGTGTATTCATTTTATGGTGTTGTTAAGAGAAAAAAAAAATTACCATTAAGCAATAAGGAACTAAGTTTTCTGAAGTGAGGGAATAGCACAGAGATCAAAGACATTTGACCAAAAGGGATGCCTCTGGGACTATAATAAAAGGAAGGGCTGTAAAATATGAGTTCCCAGCCTACTCCCATTCTGCACTAGCTCTAGGAGAAAATTTTAAAACCTGAAGGAAAATTGCCTTCAGTGACCCCTTTGGGCTCCTCTCTATTTCTTTATAAGATGCCATGCACATGAGTTCTGAATCCCACAGTCTCCTTCTTCCTTGTTAAACTTCCTGTTTCTTTTTTTTTTAATTTATTTTTAAAATTTAAATTCAATTAATTAACATATAATGTATTATTGGTTTCAGAGGTAGAGGTCAGTGATTCATCAGTCTTATATAATACCCAGTGCTAGTTACATCACGTGCCTTCCTTAATGTCCATCACGTAGTATCCCCTGCCTCCACTTCCCTCCCCTCCAGTAATCCTCAATTCCTTTCCTATGATTAAAAGTCCTGTTTCTAAGAGTGTCCTATTGGATCTTGGTCTTCCTGAACAGAAAGCAGTTCCTTGAAATGCTATTATTGACAGCCAAAGTTATTTGCACTTTCTTTTGTTCTCATAATTTCTTAAATGCCTAGTTGGAAGCTATGTTTTAGAACATTATTCCGTTATTTCCCTTCCTTAGGTATAAATGGTCAAATCATCTTAGTGTTGAATTTTAGGTTGGGCAATGATGGATAATATTCTTAAATAAGTTATCGTCCTTATGTTATGTCCTTATAGGGATTGTTTTCTTTGTTTTATTAGTTTCTTTTCTTTTTTTTTTTTTGCTAAGAATATGCAATATAGTTGACACTTGAACAACAAAGGGATTAGGGTCACCAGCCCCCACACAGTCAAAAATCCACATAAAACTTTCAACTCCCCCCAAACATAGCTACTAATGACCAGAAGCCTTACTGATAACATAAACAGTTGTTTAACACATATTTTGTATATGTATTATCACTGTATTCTTACAATAAAGGAAGCTAGAGAAAAAAACTCCTAAGGAAGAGAAATTAAATTTATTGTACCAAACTCTAAAAAAATATCCATGTGTAAGTGGACCCACACAGTTCAAACCCATGTTGTTCAAGGGTCAGCTGTATATTGAAAACTTTAATCTACAGTTTTAATATCCTATTACTAGGATTCAAATTGTTGGAGTCATTAATAGAATTTCAAATCAAATATATTGTGATATATTTGTAAGTACTTATGTTTCACTTTTTGATTCACTTAAAAACTCAAAAATATATTTTAAGTGCAAATCTCTCACTTCTCACTTCTTTTTGCAGTCTTTAAAAAAATTAACTCTTTCCTGCTTTCACTTTAGGTTGAGGTTAATTTATTTCCCTTTGACTTATTTTAGCTTCCATACGTGTATTTATTACATGTATATAAACTGAAGTTTATTGAATAGGATAGTATATGATTTAATAGATAAATAAAATATCAGAACATGTCCTTTCATGTTTAAAATAAAGTGTGTTTAATTAAAATGCGTTATTTAGTTGAATAGTACCTTCTAAAAATAATACTATTGAAAGGCTAAGCACTGTATGAAATGTGGAATTTGTTTTTTTTTTTGTTGTTTTTGTTGTTTTTATTTATTTTATTATTATTATTTTTTTTCTGAGTTTAGAGTTTCAGAATAGAAAAAAAAAACCAACGACATGAAAATCAAAGTGATTTACCAACTTGGGGCACTTGGGTGGCTCCATTGGTTGGGTGTTCGATTCTTGATTTTGGTTCTGGTCATAATCTTGGGGTTCTGGGAACCAGTCCTGTGTCTGCCTCTATGTTTAGTGGGGGATGTGATTGTTCTCTCTCCCTGCTTCTGCTCTCTCACGCTCTAAAATGAATAGATAAATCTTTAAAAAACATAATTACCAACTTGACAGAATGTGTTATTCTTATCAGTAAGAATATCAACTATATTTCTTCCTGTAAATTCAGTGTCTACTTTGAATTGTAATCACTCTGAAAAGGTACATATGTAAATAAAATATATAAATGATGTAAAAAGCTGCCTAGTTTGCAAATACATTTAAACATTAATCCAAATTAAAACATACAATATTGAAAATTTTAAGTCTGCAGTCATTTTTTAAAAAAAATATTAACATTAAGTCTAAAGAGTTGAGTTAAAATATTTACTAAAATGAACAAGATTAGGATTTTAAAATGTTGAGCTGTGATGAACCCTGTCAGTTAAAAGTTTTCAAGTTTCATGGCAAGCCACATGACTCTCACAAATACTAATTATAGAGATTATCCCTTCCATTTATTTAAGTCCCAGATTCTTTCTAAGAAGTACTATATAGTGTGAAAAATAATATAAATGTATACACAATTATGACATAATAAAATAAAAGCCATCATTGAATGAGCATATCCAGTATGCTAAACAAAACGTAAAGGAAAATATCTCAAACATTTCTTACACTGTGTACTTTACTTCTCTGTTCTCTAAAAGTATTTTTCATCCATTATTTATAATTTGTGTTGAAATTTAAACCTGTACCTCAGCACTTTTCAATATGTTTTCTGAGGCACCTTAGAGGAACCCCAAGACTCTTTCAGTGGGTCTAGGAGGCCCTTCCTTTTTTCAAATATGCATTTGTAGACGACTGGATCTTCTCCATATACTTCAACCCAAACAGGGTAACCCAAGAGACTGAGCGCAGAAACAATGGAAAATTCAATTGTCCTCTATGAAGCTATACATTAAAGAGATTCACAAAAATATAAAATGACATTATTCTTCTCGCTAAACTTACTTTTGCTTCAAAGAATAAATTGTTGTCATCCAAATGCTATTTTGTTTCAATTTTATGTGTATTATTATTTAAAACTATTAGTAAATATTTTTAAATTTCTCAGTTTTAATTTCTAACACAGTGGGGGTGCCTAGGTGGCTCAGTCAATTATATGTCTGCCTTCAGCTCAGGTTATGATCCCTGAGTCCTGGGACCGAGCCCCACATTGGGCTTCCTGCTTAGTGAGCAGTCTGCTTCTCCTTCTGCCTCTCCCCATTGCTCCTGCTCTTTCTTTCTCTCAAATAAACAAACAAACAAATGAATAAATGCGAACTTAAAGATAATTTCTAACATAGCAATATCAATAAATATAATTCACGTTAATAAAAGGTCTTCGGGGTCCTCAATAAAATTAAGAGTGTGAGTTGCCAAGACAGAGAAATTTGAGGACCCCTGCTGAATATACGTGTGACACTCTTTACTTTCTCAAATTACTACTTGATATTTATATAGATACGATTTATTTAAGGTGTAAGTTTCTTGAAAATGAAAATAATGTTGTTTCCTTTATTTGTCCATGTATGCAATACCATGATTTATACATAATTGGCACAAAATATTTGGAGATTGTTGATTGGTAGAAGTTAATTAATTTATCCCCATATTTTTATAGGTTCTCAAGACCAAAGCAGAAATGCAAGCCCAGAATTATAGTATTATTTGGAGTCATGGCTAGAAAGTAAATCTGTCTCCAAAATTAGAAGATTTCATAGTTTAACTGGAGAATTACTTCCCCTTGCTAGAATATTCCAAATTTCTCCTGGTTGGTGCTCCATTTGTTTTGCAACCCAAAACCAGGACATAAAGTTATGTTCTATGTCTTTTCACTGAATAAAAATAACACATTTTCTTCACTTTAAAGTTGAAACTTATTTTCAAAATATGAGTTTTTAAATACATACACTTAGGTACAAGCTGGAAGAAACAAATTAACTTAATTTACTATAAGTATAGGGGTAAATAAAATGGAATCTAATGTTTAGAAAGTAGTTAGGCTTTTCAATGGTTGGGAAACCACCTGTCTTTTTCTTAGGGACTTGGATTCTCATCTTTCTCTGTAAGCACATATTCTCATCTTATTTCTGTACATGGCTGCTTGAGATTAGCATGTGGCAAATCAAAGCATCCTCAAAATGAGAATTTCATAGACAAGGTTTATATAGCTTAACAGGTCAATCTTGCATAACTAAGTGACTCAGCATTGTTCTGTCTCCAGTATAAACTCCCTAGGAAAATAATGGAATTGTGCTTAACCCTCTATACAACTGGCAGAGCCTATAATGGTATATTCGTGTTGTGAGGGAGAAGGCTGTTTCAAATGGAATGTAAGGCTGACCTTGTGTCCTTTCTGAAGGAATGGAAAGGAATAAATATATAGGAAAAGCCTCTAGCATTAGGATGCGAAATAACTAACTCCTTCAGAAGATGTAAGATCTTTAGATAAAGTAATAGAAAATCCCTACTGATTTATTAAAAATCCATTTCAAAATTATATAAACTTTTGCTTCAGTGGTTTTAATATTAGTTGTCATGAAGCGTCTGCGAGTTTTGATCAAAAATGAAAATGTTATTATATCTACATGAGCAAGTCATATATAATGCCTAAATGGCAGTTTTAGTTGGTTGCCCTCAAAAATAACATTATATTCCACCTAGATAAGTTTATTGGTTTCAGAATGAGATAAATGGACCTACCTTTGAAATATTTTTAAATATGATTGCGTACTTAACATATCAAAACTTTGCAGGTTGTATTTTTTGTGAATTTGCTCTATCTGAACTATAAAGAAATATTAAAACATTGTTTTTTATATAATGTATAACATCAGGAAAAAATATGTGATTTTAAAATAAACTCTTAATGCCATTATAATATGCTTCTGTAGAAAAAATGTTAACCAGAAAACACAGGGACTTCTTGTCGGTCCTAGGTCAACAGGCACAAATCTTGATTTATTTTCCCTGAACTCCTGTGTCCAGAAGTTTCATAATAGCTAAAAAGAAACATAGAGGAAGCCTATGAAAGAAATGATTCTGGGGTCAAAGATTGTCACTACATATTCCCTAGGAGTTCATAGGTCTGTTATTGGGCAATATAGAGGACACTGACAAATTTTGTTCCATAAGCAAATCATGCAATAAAGAAAAATCAATGTATATTATTGTAATTTTAGTAATATTCTTAAACATTCATGAAGTAAATATCTGAGTCAAATGATTAAATATGAAACTGATTACAAAGCACATTGAATACTGATCCTGTTCACTTTTTAAAAATTCAGCTTAATATGAAAAAGGAATGTAAGAATTCTACAGTATGAACTATTTTAGTAGTTTTTCTGCGTGGTTCTCACTGTCTATTGTTCTCATTATAAGTAGTAATGGTTATCAGTATAATCCAGTTTTATATTAAGTTTTATATTAAGACCTAGGTATGCCCACTTTTCCTTTGTGGGAGAGGTTAGGAGGCTTAGTAAATGATCAAAAGTGATATAAAACAGATTTAGACGAGTCTGGAAAACCAGGATAATTGGTTGTGTTCATTAATACTCTTCCAAATTAGATGGGTATGAGTTTGAATTTGGCACTGGGTTGAAGAAGTTTAATGAATTACGATTTCATATTGGTTTTTAACAATATAACCTTTATTAAGAAAAGCAATTTTAGTGTTTCTGAAAAGAGAAAGAAGATAAATCTTTTTACCAATTTCAAGATATGAGAGGAAAAACAAAACTGTGTATGAGAGAGACTAAGAATCAAGCTGGGATATAAAGGAAAGGGAGGTCTGCTAATAGCCCTGATTAAACTTCACTTAGATGAAGAGAGTGTGGTATAGAGTTATTCCAACTATTTGATGCTTAATCTAATGTTTGAAAATATGGTAAGTTTGAAATTGCCAATGTGGGTTGCATAAGATGAAGTTTGCTTTGTAAAACCACTTGCTCTGCGCCTGGTTGAGTAAAAGACTTTTCTCCCATTTTCTTTGAATTTCCCATGCATGGTCCTACGTTGCACGCATTTTTCAATTTTGGATAGTACCTCCTTTAACAATCCTGCCATTCCAACCTACCAGGCAGCTTTGCTCCACAAGGATATTTGGGAATCACATCATGTTCATCCTGAGGACTATTGTCCAATAGTTTGTATCACTGATTACATGGTCAGATGATTGCTTCCACATCTTGATTCCAGCACATGAGAAGCAGGAAATCGTTAAAGATGTTAAGTTGAAGCTATAGATGTGCCATAGCATGGAACATACCTACTCACACTCTTGGCCCAAACTTAAGGCCCATGTGCACACTTAGCCAGAAAGTAAACTGAGAAAATGCAGGTTTTAGGTGGTCTGCCAAATGTCTAGGTAAAAGTCTATTTCTATGAAAGAAGGGGAAAATACATTTAGGACAGACCATTGGTTTTCTTCTATTACCTCCTACTCAGGTTGGCTCATGAGCCCTTTGTCAGTGGCTTTTTTTTTTTTTTTTTTTTTAAGTAGGCTTCACACCCAGCATGGAGCCCAACCTGGGCTCTGAACTCAAAACCCCTCGATCAAGACCTGAGTGAGACTAAGAGTCTGATGCTTAATCCTGAGCTACCCAGACACCCCACTGTGGTGTTCTTTCTTTGCATGTTTCCTGGCCTTACTCTCACACCTGACTTTACTTTCACTATTCCATACTCATCTTTCCTTTTCCCCTTATTTTCTGATCCCCTTATTTTCCCCTCACTCTCCAGTTTTGCTCTCAGCTCTTTTAGCTCAAAATCAGTTTTATATCCTGTGCAGAAATGTGTAAATGTGAAAGTCCCAATTAAGGTCTAAATATATGATTGTAGGAATTCAGAAAGGAGGACTGTTTACAGTTAAGTACATTGAACAGGTTATGCATAGTTCATTTGATTTGGGTGTTGATGGTTAAATAATGTTTAGGAGTTCTATGGTTGAAAAGAAAGGATGGTTTTGGTTGCAAAGGACAGTGTATTAAAAAATGCCATTGTTGGGGCACCTGGATGGCTCAGTGGCTTAATCCTCTACCTTTGGCTAAGGTTATGATCTTAGGGTCCTGGGATTGATCCCCGCATCAGGCTCTGTGCTCAGCAGGGAGACTGCTTCCCCCACCCCCCCCGCCTGCCTCGCTGCCTACTTGTGATCTCTGTCAAATAAATAAATAAAATCTTTAAAAAAAATAAAATAATAAATTCTACTGTTAAAAGTTCAGGGCTTCTACTGTAAAGTTAAAATAATGCAGTTTGGTTGAACTCTTATGCATTCAATAAATTTTTGTGTTGAGTATATTCTTGCTTTGGTTGCTTGAATTCATTTTTGATCAAAACACCCCAAAATCAGTGTCCATGTGAATCTAATATACTACTAGAGGGAGAAAGATATTTAATTAAAAAAGTATGAAATAGGTAAATTATATGGTAGATTAGGAGGTATGGCAGCCTATGCCTATCTATCATTTATCTATCTATCTATCATCTATCATCTATCTATAGTCAGTCTATCATCTATGTATAGATATAGTAGTATGTATTTGCAAACATTAATTAGATTATTCATTTAGGAAATGGAAATGGTCATCCATAAAACTGATGTTTTCTTCACTCTGTTAAGATTTATAGTGAAGCAAGGACTATATACATATTAATATGTGTGTATATATGCATATAAATATAAATATATATAATTTAACTTATTATTATTTTACTGAGTAGTTACTATTGACAAGCACTGATCCAAACACTTTGTGTTGAATTCATTCATTTATCTACTAATGTAATTTACTGACCAAGTTACTGTTATTGTTAGCCCCGTTTTTCTGAAGAGAAAAATCAAAGCATTTGTTTGGAAATTGCAGATTCCTTATATCGGTACTTTTGTTTTTGTTTTTCTTATTTATATATTTATTATTTATTTTTATTGAAGTATAATTGATATAATATTTTATTAGTTTCAGGTTACAACATAATTATTTAATATTTGTATATATAGCAAGAAGCTAGTTAAGATCCATCACTGCACAGTTACGTTTTGTTTTCTTATGATGAGGACTTTTAAGATATACTCTCTTAGCAACTATCAAATATGCATTACAGTATTATTAGCTACAGCCATGCTATATATTACATCCCAGTGATTTACTTATCTGGTAACTAGAAGTTTGTACCTTTTGATCTCCTTCACCTATATCTCCCACCCCTCCCAGTCTCTACCTTTAGCCACCACCAGTCTGTTCCCTGTATCTACGAGCTTGGTTTGATTTTTGTTGTTTTTAGTTAGATCCATATGGTATTTGTCTTTGTCTAAGTAATTTTACTTAGCATAATGCCCTCTAGGTCATAGGTATTAAGCAAATAACTGAAGTGAAAATTTCTTCTTTCTTGTGTAAATCGCAGATGGCTATGAAAGGGACTGCCCAAACAATTCTGGTGTAAAGGAAGACATTATGATCTCAAGGAATTGAGTTTGTAGAGTTGAGAGTCCTGAAAGTAAGGATGGTAAATGATTTTCAAGAACTGAAATTTCTTTCAGTTTTACACAATTTCTTTCATTGTTTTACACAATGTGTAAAACAGGGAGAAGGAAGAGAGAGGCACACTCTAATGGCAGAGGCAGCAAAGTCAAGAAATCTGCAGTTCTTTAAATTCAGGATAAATAGTAGAACCAATAAAATCATTAACAAAGTGGACGGAGAATAGGAAAGAGATAAGCCAAGGGCTTTTACCAAATATTTCCACTTTGAAATTGAAAGACGTTGGCATGGGGGAGACTGCAGGTGGCAAAATGTTGAAGGGAAGACTCAGAACTTGTTTTTTGACACACTGTTTGAAGGGTTTATCAATCAGCCAAGTGGGAAGTCTCAATTATGATTTAAGTATAGTAGTCTACAGTTTAGGTTTGAGGACTGCATTGGAGATATACACTTGGAAATTTCAATGCTTAATTTATAAACTTATGAGATGCGATAAGATTACCAAAAGAAATGAATATATAAGAGGTATATATAAAGTTATGTTGAGAAAAACGTGACCATGAACTTGGCCAGCATCAGTTCCCATCAGAGATCTAACCATTCCAGACCATTTGTGAAGCTTTCATAGTGGCTATTTGATTTGGGGCTTGGGGACTTGGGTTTATATGAAAGGAATTGTACTCTATATTTTGAACTGCAGTTTGTTTTGGTCTGTAAATGAGATGATGAGGAAAGCTTTCTTTTTAAGTATGTATAATTTTATAGGATTACTTATAACTGCTTTATCACTTTCAGTGGTATTAATGTATCATAGTTTATTTAATCATACTTTTATTCAGGGAATTTTTAATTTTTAATATTTAGCTACACATGAGGTGAAGGCTGCTTGAACACAAAAGAAATTAAATGGTAATGATGGAGTTAATTTAAATATTACAGGTAATACTATCATCTAATTAATTTGCATATGCTTGGATGTGAACATGAATTTTCATGTGGATGGTTTATCATCTCATTGGGTTTCAATCCTACTTCTAGCTCTACTAATATCTTACTAATATTATGAGAATCTTGCCATCATGATGAGTGGGATACTAATGTTCGTATATAAGAGTTTCTAAGTATCACTGGGGTTCTAAATTCCAGAGCACAACTTCATTTGGTGATCAGTTGGCTGAAAAGTATCTGTTAAAAGCTAAGAGAAGTACAATTTTTGCAGGCCTGACTGAGAGATGCTATGTAAGCCTTTCAATGAAAACAGCCTTGAGATTTTTCAGAAGATAATGCTCTTATTATTTAATATTCACCTCACGTGCTTCTCTTAAAACCCAAGCCCTGAATAAGATGCCACACCACTCTCTAATGATGGGGCAAACTTCCCCAGTGTATACTATATCTCTTAGTGCACAAAGGCATCATTCTGTGGGATATATTTCTAAAAGTGGAAATGCTGTATCTAAGGGTTTACAAAGTTTTAATTTTTCTCATACTCTCAGATGGTTCTCTGGAGGCTAGAAGAGCTTATACTCCTTCTATCATCTTATGAGAGTTCCAGTTACCCCACTCTTGATAACACAGATATTATCAATCTTCTAAATGTTTGCAAATACAGTCATTATTATTTTAACTATCATTACTCTGGTCACTTTGAGATTGAATTCCTTTTCATATAATTGCTTCGTTTATATATTTTTACATTCCAAAGCATATATTTGTCTCATTTCAATTGTGCTTTAATTTACTTTGAAATAATTTGTAGTTGTCCCTTATATTTAATCCATATGAATTCTTTATTTCATGTACTACAGTACTCCCACCAAGTCTGCATTTATTAATACTTTAAGTTGGTTACAGCATTGCTTATCATGAAGAAATCTTATTGGGACACCTGGGTGCCTCAGTAGCTTAAGCATCTGAGTAGTGATTTCAGCGCAGGTCATGATCTCATGGGTTCCTGGGATCCAGCCCTGAGTCAGGCTCTGCACGTAGCAGGGAGCCTGCTTGAGATTCTCTCTCTGCCCCTACTCCCACTCCTGTGCTCTCTCTCCCACCCTCTCTCTCTAAAATAAATAAATAAATCTAAACTAAACAAAACAAACCTCAGAGAGCTCTTCTTTCATGAGTGACTGTGGGCTTTGTGAAGTGTGTGTGTGTTTACTGCAAATATCATTATTTATTTATTTAAATTTATTTATTTGAGGGGCTGGTGGGTCAAAAGGAGAGACACTTTCAAGTGGACTCCCTGCTGAGCACGGAGTCCCGTTTGGGGCTCAATCTCAGGACCCTGAGATCATAAGCTGAGCCCAAACCAAGAACTGACACTTGACTGACTGAGCCACCCAGGTGCCCCTATTTATTTATTTTTGATTCTGTACCTTACTTAGTGGCCTGCTAGGTCTGTGAAATGAGTTTCGGGGTTTTCCAATATTTTCTGCACAAGTCATAGTTTTAAACACATAAGAATTATCTATTCTTGAAATTTTGATAGCAATACCATTAACACCATGTGGGAAGGGTGAGTTTAGATGTCCTTATTGAGTGGTTTTGAGTTTCAGCCAGAATACTTTTCTGGGGCTTCCTTTGAGTTGTGCGTTGTTCTAGACAATTTGCTCTTTCTCAGGGTCCTTTTCTTTTTTGTACCTCACAGCTAAAGAGAAACACTGAGTTCCTGCCATCTACACTCTGTGGTTGGCAAGAGTTTCCTAACCCAGAGGGGCATTCCACATTTTTTTTTTGTTTTTGCTTCTCACCTCAACTACTCAGCTTCCCTCTGAATTAGAATTTAACTATGAGAATTAACACCAAAAAAAAAAAAAAAAGTTCATTTTTCTTTCTCTTTTCTGCTTCTAGAGAGATGATTAGGAGATGTACTTAAGGCGACAATATGGTGGTTAAACAGATTACACCCTGAGGCAAACTGCCAGGATATGAGTTGTGACTGTGACTCTAATTAGGTTTTCAACCCTGCAGTTACATAATGTCACTGAATCTTGATTTCCTAATCTGTTAAGGGGATAATACTCCAACCTCATTAGGTCGGTGTGAGCTTTAAATGAGTAGATATTTGTAATGTTCTTAGAATAGTGCTTTCCCTTATAGTAAGTGCTCAACAAGTATTATCGAATATTACAGTTATTTAACAGGAGAGCATAAAACTGAGTGAGGATAAATCATTTCCGCCATGTAATATATGTGGCACATATACATCTTAACCCTCAAACATGCTTGAGAAATGGATAAATATTATTTTCTAAAATTTCACAGTATTTTCTTGTTTTTTTTTATTTTTTAATTGAAGTATAACATATATAAACTAAAAAAGGAAAGTATACATGTACAGTTCAAAACGCCATAACAGAGAAACCCCCTGTGTAATCACAACATAACAGAAAATAGAACATTGCCAACAACCCAGAAGCTTCTTCCTGGCTTTTCCCAATTGCTACCCACATCTTGCCTCTAACTCACAGATTTATTTTGACTTCTAAACCTGTAGTTTGGTTTTGACTATTCTTGAATTTTATTTTTTTAACTTTTTTAAAAGTTTTATTTGTTTTTTTCTGTGTGTGTGTGTGTGAGAGAGAGAGAGAGAGAGAGAACAGGCACGTGAGTGGGGAGAGCAGCAGAGGGAGAAGAAGATTCCTGACTGAGCAGGGATCCTCAGTGAGGGAATTGATCCCAGAACCTCAGGATCATGCCCTGTTTTTGAATTTTAAATAATGGGATCATATGGCATGTGTTCTTTTATGCTTGGCTTGTTTCACTCAACACTCTGTTTACTCCAGTCTTGGGTAAAGCAAGGTGATAAGTGACTCTCAACTCTCCAAAATGTGCCTCAGTTTCTACATGGGGGAAATGAGCTAGGAAGTGAGCTATTTCCACCAGCTTCTTCCAGGTGATCTTTAGAATAATGTTGCAAAGATCCACTGTGACTCTTTTTTTTAGAAAGATGAGTCTTGTTAATGACAAGGTCCTTTTTGCCTCCTCCTCCTCCTCCTCCTCACCCTCTCCCTCTTCCTCCTCCTCCAAAATATCCTATCATGTCTTTCTCCTCTATCTTATATCTTAGTGAAGGTCTCTCTCCTAAACTCTGCTACCAAATAAAACAAACTGGGAGTCATTTAGATTCTTTCCCTTTCTTCAGGATCCATGCCAATATTATCTCCTAAATAGTTCATAAATGAAGCCTCTATTTTTCTTTCCTACACTTGCTGTCCAGGGTAAGCCCTTAGCCTGACTTTCCCAGATTACACATTCGATCTCTTGATTCTACCTCTTTTCTCATGTTCTGACAACTTCAAACTTGTTTTCTTGCCTGGGGTCAGGCTGCTTCAACCTATCATGCTGCTTAAGAGCTAAGATATGCTTTTCAAAAACTTGATGATGAAGATCCCTCCTCCTTGTGTCACCAAGCTTCAGGAAGTGGTTATAAATGTGGTTAGATATTGATGTTCCCCCATCTCAGGGCCACAGCAAGGGGACCCTGAATTCTGCAGTGCCTCACTCCAGGAGAAGCTGCATGCTTACCTTAGTTCATCATGTGAGCCTGCTCATTTTCTGTTATTTTTTTTTTTTAAATTTTATTTATTCATTTGACAGGCAGCACAAACAAGGGGGAGTGGCAAGCAGAGGCAGAGGGAGAAGCAGGGCTCCCACCAAGAGGGGAACCCAATGCGGGGCTCGATCCCAGGACCCTAAGATCATGACCCGAGCCAAAGGCAGATGCCCAACCGACTGAGCCACCCAGGTGCCCCTCATTTTCTATTACTAGACATGCATAAATGTGGACAGCACTAAAGCAAAATAGTGAAAGTCCTTTCAGTCAATGACATATAAGAACTTTCGTGCATAGCTACACCATAGAATGCACTTGTGCAAAATTTTAAAAGCAAATCCCTTAGTCCCCAACCGACAATATTAATGTTACTCAAGTGAACAGCAGGCTTACCTAATAGTATCTTTGGGCTTAAAAAAAGACATTTCTCCTTTGCAATAGATGCAGCCCTGTGTTAGATTGCAACACTGGGTTCAGTTTCACTGTGTACCCCTGATTGGTGGCCCCACCTCCCTTTACTTATCTCTCAGTGTAGATCCTGTCTTCTTTTGAAGGGTGTATATCATGTTGTTTCACAAATAATACCTTTACTCTTCCTTTCGTTACTGATTTGAAAAACCCTCTTGACCCACTCTTCTTTAACAATTTTTATTTACTCATATGCATTTAATTCAAGTATTAGTTTTGGAAGCTTCTTTGCTCCCATTGAATTTATTGTATACCATTATCATGGGGATTATCACACCATTGTCTGTTTCTAGTATTTTTCTTTTCCAATGGACTAAAACTCCAGAAAGTTAGATTACTTCTCTTCAGAATTTTACTCCGAAGTTTCTAAGAGTAATGAAAACATACATCTGCACAGACTTGCTCACGAATGTTCTTATGGGCATTGCTCATAATAGCCAGAGGGTAAAAACAACCTAATTGTCTACCATTGTTGAATGGGTAAACAAAATGTGTGATAACCATACAATAGAACGATATTCAACTATAAAATTCAACTACAAACTATGGATACATGCTACGATATGGATGAACATCAACGACATTATACACAGTAAAAGAAACCATAGACAAGAAAACACATATTGTATTATTCCATTTATTTTAAATGTCTTGAAGAGTCAAATATTTAGAGATGGAAAGTAGATTGGTGATTCGCTGGAATAGGAGAGAGGAAAATCAACAATAAATATGCATAAGGGATTTTTAGAGCGATGATAATATCCTAAACCTGATTTATGGTGACGGTTGCATAACTTGGTAAATTAACCATAATATCCTTGAATTATACACCTGGAAAGGATGAATTACATGATATGTGAAATATTCCTCAATAAAGTTATTTTTAAAGATTATTTATTTATTTATTTGACAGACAGAGATCGCAAGTAGGCAGAGAGGCAGGAAGAGAGAGAGGGGAGGAAGTAGGCTCCCCGCTGAGCAGGGAGCCCGATGGGGGGCTCGATCCCAGGATGCTGAGATCATGACCTGAGCTGAAGGCAGAGACTTTAAGCCACTGAGCTACCCAGGCGCCCCCAATAAAGTTATTTTTAAAGCTTAGATTACATCTTTATTCATCTTTGTAGTTTTAACTATAAACCCAAGATCTGGGCCACACTATTTTTTGATACCTTCATTTCTACCAAGTATTCAGCTTTCCCCTTGTTTCTACATAGTTATTTGTTTTACTTACTTATTACATCTTCATTTGTAATTAGAATATAGAAGCATTATCTGCAACTTGTAAAATTTTAGTTGATTACACTATCACTCGTGACTCTAATATAATTCCATACAATGTTTTGTTTGCTATTTATTATGCATTTTGCATTTTTCCATGGTACTTTCTGCTGAAAATGAGCTGAGATAATTCCTGAAACAAAAGTTCAACAATGAATAGAAATCTGAGAAATTGCATAATATTAGCCTTTCTTAAAAAACTTGTAAGAAAAATGTTGTTATATAGTTTTAGGAATCTTTAGTTAAGAACTCCATTTAAGTTTGTGTTGGCCTGTTAACGCTATGATAAAGTTACATTTTTTTAAAAAGCCAAATTGGTAGTGGTTTATAACAATAAACATGTACTTCTCACTCACAGCTCTAGGGTCAGCTGGATGTGAGTCTAGTCACTTTAGGTATCACTCTTTCTGGGACTTGGGTGAAGGGGCTGGGTGTTCCAAGGGGCTGATGCTTTTCAAAATGAATGACGGGAGACAAGAGGTGGTGCTAAACCACACAGACACTTATAAAACCTCTGCTTGGATGTGGCATATGTTGTGCCTACAAATCAGAGGCCAAAATCAATGGTCTGAGGAAATATACTTTATCCACAGTGAAGTCACAGAAAGGGAGAGAATAGAAGGAAGACATGTGACCTGGAAACAGAGTTTTCTTAACTTACAAATGGAACACCCTCCCCTATATTTTCACAAGTTTAGAATCCCAGATTAATGGGCCATATATTGGGGACAGTGACAGCATGAAATTGTAATTCTCAGCTCTGGCTACATATTAAAAGCACTGGGAGTGTTTTTTAAAAACAATATTGATGCTCAGGCTCAATGTAGACCAGTTCAAGCAGACTCTTTGAGGGGGCATCAGGCACTGGTACTTCACAAGCTTTTTTTTTTTTTTTTTTTTTCTTTAAATTTACTTATTTGACAGAGAGAGATCACAAGTAGTCAGAGAGGCAGGCAGAGAGAGAGGAGGAAGCAGGCTCCCCGCCGAGCAGAGAGCCCGATGCGGGGCTCGATCCCAGGACCCTGGGATCATGACCTGAGCCGAAGGCAGAGGCTTAACCCACTGAGCCACCCAGGCGCCCCCAGGCACTGGTACTTCAAAATCACCTTCATTTGATCCATGCCTGTATAAGGACAAGTTGAAAACCATTGATGTAGAGAAGTGGAATATGGCAGAATATTTTTTCATATTCTTTATCCACACATCTCTAATTAGATTTCAATATTTATTATCACTAGCCTTAGGTCCATTTTACTTCAGGCGTATATGAATGTTAGTTTTCCCATTACAGAAGGAGTAGTTATTCATAACGTTGAGGTGGGCTTTATTCTAATCTTGAAGCTTTATGGGGATTCTAAATTCTATTTTCCTGAGGATGAGTCTGTAGAGAACAGCAGATTATGAATCTCTTTGTGTGATTTTTAGTCTCCTATCTTTCTCTGTATATTCTTATAAGGGAGAGAGAATATATTTTGAGTCACAGATACATTATGATTAACTATTATGTCTTCCAGGAGGAATAGAAAGCACAATATGGTCTCAATGTTCTATATTTGCATAGTTTTTAAAATGCATAGCTAAGTAATTGCAACATTGTTTTAGAAATGCCACAGGATATTAAATCTTTTTGGCCTCAAACATTTCAGTCACCCATAGGAGAGTCTTACTTTTACCATAAACTAAGGATCTGTTATTTGGGTTGAGTTATATTTATTGCTTTTTAAATTAGTTTTCAAATACTTTGAATATAAAACACTATTTTATAACCTATATTTAATGAGTTAGAAACATTCCATTTACATTATCACTTTATTCATATTTATGATTTGAAATTCTTGAGTATATGTAACACGGTCATTCAGAGCATGCAATAAGAAAGGAATGAAGAAGTTTAAATCATATCAAAGCATATTAGCAATAAAAAGGCAAGAATCAATACAAAAGAAAAGCAGAGTACATAAACTAGGATAAAGTAATCAATAGCTGTGGATTATAGTATACAATTGTAGGTGATTGCAGGAAAATCCACTTGAGTTATTCAGTGATACTAAAGAGGTACAACAAATAGCCACTGCAAATTTGTTTCAAGTAAAGGACAAAGGAAACCCCAAACAATGATGGTGGAGTTTCAAAGAAGACCGCTGACAAAACAAAATAATATTGAAATTATAAAAATTCCTGAAGCTATTTAGAAAATAATTTTTGGAGATGGTTTTGCTTTCAGGCCAGTGTAGAGATGGAGCAGGGGGGAGTGTCTAGGTCCTAAAACACATCACAAAGCTAAATTAGATATTGCTCATTAGGTAATACTTTTGTAAGGGATTAATGTGGGTTGTTCCAGTTATTTATTTCTGCACTAAAAAATAATCACAGAATTAGTGCTTTAAAACAACAGTAATTGTTTTTTTCTTTTGTGGTCCCAAAGGCTGATTGGTCTCAGCTGGGTGGTTCTTAGGGTCTTGCTTGTGGGGCCAACCAGATGGTGACTAGGTCTGGAATGATCTCAAAGGCTTTTCCTCTCATGTGCCTCCATCTGACCTGGGCTTCCTCACATCACGGTGGCCAAGTTACAAGAATAACTCTCCCAGGAGGACCAGACAGAAGATGTATCCCCTGCAATGACCTAGCTTTTAAAGTCATATCATGTCACTTCCACAACAGTGCAGACATTCAAAACACAGATGTGTAGAGCCCATATCTCAAATGGGAGGAGTGTCAAGGTCACATTATAAAAACAGGTAGGATGGAAGATTTGTAAATACCATCTCCTGCAGAGATCTTAAATTTCCTTTAAATTTCACTTTGTTGTGGGCAATGAATTTTTACCCAGCCTTATATAATGCAAACAATCACAATTTACCCCGAACAAGAATTTTAATATGGAGGCTTAAGTTTTGGATATTTATAGGATGCGAATTAGTGCAAGTATCCCAAGAGTTTATCTCACTGTTGAAGGTATAAGATAGGTAGTTACCTACCTTCAGATAGGCCTGAGCACATATTAGTCTCCTTCTCCTCATTGCAACTCAGTCTTGGTCTTTTAATTCCTCTTGAATTCCAAGCTGGTCATCACTTTATAATCTGTTTATTGGGTTCTTTAGTTTTGTACAGGTAGCTTCTTATACTTCAACGGTCTGCTCATATATCAGGGCTCCTAAGGCCAGCAAGTGGCCACCTCTTCCCTAGGTAGTCTTCACTTTTTATCATCTTACCCTATTCCTTGATTTTATCTACATCCCACCCTTACCTGCACATTAGGTGAAAATCTCAATGAAAACAGCCTATCATGTTCATGCTACTGCCTGGCACAGGGAAACCTTCAGAAAAAGGTCCATGAATCAACGAATGGCTAAACTGATTTTGTGAAAATGCTTTAGGCAGCTTATTTGTGTATGTGTGTGGGGGGGGAGTATGCGTCTCTGCCTTTCTTAAATAGTCATAAATCAGACAACCTGCAGCTTTTGGGTATGCGCTCCTATCCTGTTATTCTGAAGCTGCACAGAAAACAATGAATTCTTCCACACGCTATATTACACTTCAAAAGTTTGAATATCACATCCCGTCTCATTTATAACTTCACTTCACTTTAAAGGTTGTGTATGCTTTTAAATACTTCGAATGTGACAGGTTTCTAATCCTCTTGTCATCTTTGACACATTTCTCTGGAGGTTTTCAGTTTTCAAATGACCCTTTGAAAGTGTATGCTCCCAGCAGAACATAATACTTCAGCTAATGTCTCACCAGCTAAGTTTATAATAGGACAGCACCTCCTTTGTTAGGGGTTCCATATTTTTATTGTTATAGAATAAAATGTTTTGCTTCTTCCTAGGTAACATGTTTCACAAAATAGCAAATGTATATTTCCATTTTTAATTGTTTAATTTTTGCCAAAGCGAGAACCAGAGGCCCTTATTTTGTCAAGTGTCAAGTATCAAAAATTTTAGGGCATTTTAAAGCTGACATTTAGGAACCAAGAAAACAAAAGTTATTCTAAATAGGTTACGCTTCTAAAATAAATCCAGAGGATTGACACAAAATGAGATCACGCTGTTTTCACATCCGAGATCAAAAGAAGCTTCCAAATAATTCATAAGACTTCTGCTTTAATGCCATATGGCTGGCATCTCTGAAATAACCAGCCTGAACTTCCTATTTAAGAACGGTAAAGACCTTCAAAAACAGAAGAACACAACAAAACCCCAAATTGATGAACAACTAATTGTTAGAACTACTTAAATTTGTAATTATTTGGCTTATGTGGTAGGGTTAAGGCTCTCTTTTCTCCTAGCCCTGTTCATATTTTGACTCTAAATTCTGTAATCTGTAGAACTTGCATAGGAACAGTAGCCCAGCAGTCAGACTTACTTAGATTAAAATCAAAGGCTCATCCCTTGTTACCTTATTGATTTTGAGACAAGGTACTTGGCATCTTCATGCCTCAGTTTCCTTATCTGTAAAATAAATGTAGTAATAGAATCAAATCAGAAATGCATATAAAGTACTTAATATGCACAATGCATAAGACTCACTAAGGAACAAGCAAGTGTTCAACAAATATGGGCTACCAATAGTCATGTTCTTATAAAAGTTTGCTTAAAACTATTAAGGCATATAATTCTTCCTTTAATGTTTTCTCTATTGGCTAAAACGTCTACATTTTTTGCACCAGAATATTGAAGGTCTGTTGCTCCAGTGCTAAAAATTTGCCTTTGGGGGCATCTGGGGTTACCATCTCCACCAGCATCACCACCAGTATTGTGACTCAAACCTCTGATCTCTCCAGCAGACCCTTATTACTTAAGTTCATGTCTGCAGATTGGCAGATTGCGTATCAGCTGGAGTTAGTTAGAATTCAGAACTTCAGCTCTATCCCGGATTTACTAATTCAGAATTTGCATTTTAATGAGATGCCAAGTTTATACATATGCTTACCAATATACTAGAACTGTTACACATTTATTTGAAGACTCTAACTCCCAGCAAAAGACTGGTCAAAGGAATAGATAAGAATGTGAAATAGGATCTTTAGAATCTACTTGTAAATCCAGGTATGCTGGTTTGGAGTCAAAAGCAAGTGATACACTCCAGAATTTAAAGTTTCTTTCAATCTATTTTGTCTGTACATAGTTGGATAGACACAGAGGAATGCAGAAGGAATTAATGGTCCAGTGTTTGGGGCTGGAAACTGAATATATCAATTGACCTCCAGCTCCAGATATAGGAAGAAGATTTGAACTAAAACCAATTAAATGGGAAATAGAAAGAAAGGACATTGAAAAGTACTGTTTGTGTTAAAAAAAATGCTTGGATATACTTCTCACAACAAATGAAATATTTTTAAAGAAATAACCAGAAAAGAGTCTGAAACACAGGTGATAACAAATAAATATATGTTGAAGTCAACCAAAAGGGAACATAGAGAGAAAATGACAAAGAACAAGATGATCTTCCAGGCTTTAGGAAGCTCTATTTGGTGGGAACAACAGACAATTACAATAGGATTCCATGAGTGCTGTTTGCACAGGGCATATGAGAACTTTCATGGGCAACACATCCAATTTATGTACATATGTGACAAGGAGGTATGTAAAAGACAGCAGTCCACCTGAATTTAAATTCTATGTATGTAAAAGACAGCAGTCTACTTGAATTGCTATTTCTGTGGATGCAAAGGAAAGTAATGACATTCCAGAAAAATTAATGTAGCCTGAGTCATGTATGATCAGCAAGCAGCAGGAGATGCCTTTGGAGAAATAGAATCCACAGCATGGAGGTTCCTGCATGATACCCTGAAGAACTTGTGTATGATGGGGTGGGAGTAGAGGTAGTTTTAGATGACACTTTGAGAGGGCAAAATGTTGATGAGTTTTTTATTTTATATAATGATGATGATAAGAATATCAAACTGTGTACTGGCCATGTATTAGGTGTGAGATATATGTGTTTTTGTGCGTTTTTGAATTGTCTTGTTTTATCTTAATAAAACGACCTCTATGTATTAAGGGCTATAATTATCCTCATTTCAGAGGTGAAAAAATATAACCTTAAGAAAACTAAATTTCCACAAGTTATGCATACACTATATATAGTGTGTGTGTTTGTATATATACATAATATGTATTATATATAATATAAATTATGTATATACTGTCTATATATAAAGAGGCCTTACCATTGTCAGAACACTGGACAGGGCTATAGACTGGATCATCTTTCATCCTTTTCATAAATGAAAACACATGATCAATGAAAATGAGTTTCTTTGTACTGTTTACCTCTGACTTCGCCTTGGTCTACCTTCATGTCTCAGAAAAGGGAAAAAGTAGACATTTCTATGTGATAAAAATGAAGTGATCTCAAGAGATATAGACCGTAGTGTAAAGAGAGAGATTGGGAATTTATCAAAGCATGATTACCTCAAGCAACATGCAAAACAGAATCCTGGCCTGACTGAACAGAGAATTTGGTCCTCAGGATATGATATAATAGCACTGAAGATCTTCAACAATCTTTAACTATTTCTGGGTCCTACTTGTCCAGTCAGAACTGGTTACCCTCCATGGTCCTCCATATCTGGGACACAGTGCTCAGCTTGGGTTCTCAGTTGACGATCCTCTGAGGAATTTTACCCACTTCTCTGTTATTCTTGATCTATTTTCTGTACACCATTTCTTTCTTTCTCAGTTTACTCACTTACTTGAAGAGCAAGTCTTCTGAGAACTTATGGGTAACTGCTCCCTGAGGGGAAATTTTAGTGAGATCTTAAATTTCTGAAAATATTCTTATTCTATCTTCATACATCACTTTCTATTCCTATTAACATCTATTACCATTTTCTGGGTATAAAATTTTTTTGATTGGAAATCATTTTCCATCAGAGTATTTTAGATATTTCTCCATTGACTTCTTGCTTCCAAAGTCACTATTGAGAAATCTCAAGTCATTCTGAGCTGTCTTTCTGTGTGACCTTTAGTGTTTTTCTCTACAATCTTTTTGAATCTTCTCACTGTGCATAGCCCTCTGATATTCCAAAGTCCTGTCCTTTTTTCAGTGAAATTGGTGTTGGTTTACTTTCATCAATTTTGATTATCACTTAGTAATAGCTTTCAATCTGATAATGTACATGCTTTGGTTTTAGGAAATTTGTTTATAAATTTGTCTATTCTATTTTCTGTAATCCCTTTTTGGAAGTGTGAACTCCTAAATGCAGTATTTTATGGATGAATGCTCTCATAAAATTTTATTCTCATATTCTTCATCTTTTTTGTTCAATTTTAATATTTCAACTTTATTATTAATGCCTCTATTTTTTTTATTTCTAGTACCATGTTTTAAATCCCAAAAGTTGTGTTTTTTTAATTCTTTCTTTTTCCTTTTTTTTTTTTTTAGAGAGAGTGCACATGAGAGAGAAAGAGAGAGAGAGAGGAGGGGAGGGGCAGAAGGAAAGGAAGAGAGAATCCCAAGCAGGCTCTACCTGCTCAGTGCATTGCCCAGTGTGATGCTAGATCTCACTATCCTTAGATCATGAACCTGAGATCATGACCTGCACCAAAATCGAGAGTTGGACGCTTACCCGATTGAACCACTCAGGTGCACCTTCTTTTAATTCTTGAAATATTCCTTATATTATGATACCTGGCTTGCATTATTTTTTCTTACTTTTCTGAAGATATTTAAACATATTTAAAATTACTGCATAATTTCTGTTTCCATCAATTTGTTTTCTGTTGATTTTGCTCTTTTTCTGCGTAGTTAGAGGCAGTCCTCACATATCCGATAATTCTTGATTTTAGCTTATGTTTAAGGATAAAAATATTTTAAAAAACCTGACATCAAATTATGAACACAGAATGAAGCTTGATAACCTTAGAATTTACTGTGGGCTGATCTGAGTGGAGTGTTTAACAGGTAATTTCTCATTCCAGCATATTTGATTCTTTCTTCTTGATGGATCGATTTTTGCATTGAAGAGTGTTCCAAACCCTTGCTCGGAGACTGAAGTATAGCTTCCAGTGTTCTGAAAGAACAGAGAGGTGGAAGGAATAAGAGGTTTCAGCATTCAACATTCGCATTTTTTCACCTTCTAGAAGTGGTACTTAAATATTCAATTATTCCAATCTTTCAGCCTCAGAATAACCTTTTTGACTCCTTTGAGTAGAATGGAGTGGGGGTAGTGAGGATTGGCTTCTAAAGCTTCTCACACATTTTCTCCACCTATTTCTTATTTTAGTGACATCCCTTCGCCATCAGGTGAGACTGGATGTGTTGTGTCCCTTACTAGAAGGAGGTCTCTCAGCATCAAATCTATTACTGTGAATAGTAAAGGAGAATAGGTTCTCTGAGGATTGACATTTCATAGAAAAATTATGTTTAACAGAAATACAATTATAACTGTGCATATATTTAATTTGTAATAATTTTATATGTATACTACTTAATTTTCTCTTTTTTACTTTAGAGAAATCTTATAAATGTGAACATATTTTATAGAAAATAAAGACAAAAGGCAGTGTATTTGTAGAGCTATGGAAACAAGTACTAGCAATTTAGAGACATGCTGATTTTTTATGAATTATTTAGAACTATCAAAGACATTAAAATAGAATTACATGAATAATATTGACTAAAGTGTGAAAATGATACATTTGTTAGTAAAGTATTCTCTGTCATTAATATGGAGAATCGTGAAAGTTAATTGTGTAAATTTTTATTTGAAGTGCAAGTATACTAACAAATAGTCTATATTACAACTGTGCAAATTAGAGAACATGTGCATGTTATGAAGGTTTTAATTTATAAAACAAACTATAGATAAAACTGTGTATAAGGGAGTATTTAAAGAAACACAGAAAATACTGTGTTATGCTAACTTTTAAGTGACACAGATTGCTGATTAAACAGAAGACCCTGCAAGTTACCATTAGAGATGGCAGACAATGTTCTCCTCTAAGAAATCGCTGTAACATTGTGCAAGGAGGAAGATGAATAGAGAGTGAAATTAAACAAGATTGCACATCTCTCTGTATGTTTCAGAGAGATAGGCATTTTAAACTGGATCATGAAATGGATTGGGAGTTAAAAGGAAATCTGAGATAAATGAGAAGGCAAGCGTGAGATTTAACGTAATACGGATTCGTACAAAAAGCTCCTACACAATTTAGAAAATGGGAAGTTGAGATCTGTCTGTGTTGCTTCAGAGCAAACAAAGTGTGAATTTAAAAGGAGTCAAAATCGAAGAAAGAACATATTTCCAGAGTACTGGGGGAAAATGACCACAGGCACGTTTGGAGATGCGAAATGAGTGGAGGTAAGCTGAATTTTCTAAACGAAAATGATCAGTAAGTGTTGAGAGTGATCAAAGGATATAAAAGGGATTAGACACCTGAGCTTGAAAAGGTTTCAGATCAAGAAGAAATTGTGATTTTGAAGCATATAAATAATAATAACTATTGTTATTATGGTATAGAGATCAGTATGTATAGAGATCAGTGGTATAGAGATCAGTTAATAGGACACTAATAATATAATATATTATTATATATTATTATTATATAATAATAATAACTATTGTTATTATTATTTAATATCTAAATTATTTTAATGAGCTTTTGGGTCATCCAAAAATTTCCAAGGAACATGAAATCAATCAGATACGATTTCTCACAATCAATTTGTACATTTTTAAAAAATAACTAGACACATCACAACGGACAACTGGGGCCTCAATGAAAAGCAGTAACAGCAAAAGCAACAGCAAAGCCATAAAATGTCCCTACTCTCTACAGAGGGAGTCGGAGATATTTTTTTGGGGGGGGTGGATATAATTGCCAGAAACTCCAATTCAACTATAGTGAATAGAAAGTGGGGATTTATTAGTTCATAATGAGTGGTTTTTGAAAAGAGGATGAATTAGACTAGGACAAGATTCCACCCAGATATTAAGACATATTAGGGGTTTACTCTCTTCCATCCCTTCTCAGGCCCTCAGCTTGCTCCTGTCTTTGTGTTCTTTTCATTTTCTGGGAGGTTCTCTCCATACAGTGGGAGAGACACCTACTTCCAGAATCAAGCTTTGTCTTCATGGCTCATAAACCAAAGGATGCTGGGAGAAAAATAATAAAGTGCCAAATACCACCATACAAATGGCTAATTAAGGCGAAGAAAGGCCCTGTTCTATTTTCTTCAGCTAAGCTAGTTCTGTTACTTTTACCACTGGAGAGTGGTAGGAGCAGTTGGTGGGATCAACCACTCTCCACAAATGGGGTAAAGTACTGTCTAATAGCCGTCAAAGACTACCTGCAGCCAGTATTTATGGAACACCAACTCTGAGCCAGATCCTGCTCTAAGTACATCAGTGCAAAAAGAAACAAGCATTTCTGTTCTCAAGGAACAAAGGAAACCAGAAAATAAATAACACACACACACACACACACACACACACACACACACACACACGAGTACGTTATGTAATGCTTTAGGAGGTGATAGATACTTTGTAAAAATGATAAAAGCTAGAGTGAAGAAAAGGGGTTGGTGCTGCTGGGATCTGGGATACAGCAGAGTTGGTACAACTTAAATATGGTGCTTAGGGTAGGATTCACTGAGAAACTGATGCCAGAACAAGCCTGGTGTGGACTGTGGGAGTCCATGAAGTCATGAAGATAGCCAGAAGAGTAGCTCTCCTTCCAGGCCTAAGACAAGGACCTCTCTAACATGTTACAGAAATAGCATGAAGCCTACCGTGCTTAGAACTGGAGAGCCAGAGGGGTGCCTGGGTGGTTCAGTCGGTGAGGTGTCTGCTCTTAGCTCAGATTATGATTCTGGAGTTCCAGGATCAAGACCCACATCTGGCTCTGTGCTCAGCGGGGAGTCTGCTTCTCCCTCTGTCACTTCCCCTGCTTGTGCTCTCTCTCTCCCTCTCAAATAAATAAATAAATTCTTTAAATATTAAGAGAGAGAATACGAGGTCAGAAATTATACATTGTTTTTCAACCTTGACTTTTACTCTGAGTGAAACGTGGAGCCTTTGGAAGATTTTGAGTAGAGGAGTGACATAACCCAAATTATATTTCAAAAAGATCACTCTGACTACTCTGTGGAGACTAAATTGCAGATGGGCAGAGTGGTACAGAGATCAGTTAATAGGACACTAAGTAATCCAGGAGAGAACTGATGGTGTCTTGGATCAAGATAATACATGATAATTCTTCTGGTCCTTGAAGAGACGCTAAGTAGGCAGAGAACACATGTCTACTGAAAGAATTTGGATGGCAATTTGTATTTGATTTGGCTAAAGCTTAATGGAGAGAAAAAAATGCAGCATTGCAAGACTTTATTATAATATATGTAGTTATCAATACTGTAGATACTGATAGCTTTACTAATAGCATTCTGTACAATTATACCGGTCTCTCCTCTACCATTTATTTATTTGATTATATTCTTCCATTATTCTGTGAAATCAGGAATCCAGGCATTATCAATGCCTTTTTTTTTAAAGATTTTATTTATTTATTTGACAGAGACCACAAGTAGGCAGAGAGGCAGGCAGAGAGAGAGGAGGAAGCAGGCTTCCCACTGAGCAGAGAGCCCGATGCAGGGCTCGATCCCAGGACGCTGGGATCATGACCTGAGCCGAAGGCAGAGGCCCTAACCCACTGAGCCACCCAGGTGCCCCATCAATGCCTTTTTGTAAGTAGATAAATTAATGATAGAGAAATAATTGTCTTGCTCAGCTCAAGAGATCTTCGAAAATTCCAAGTGTCAAGTAACATTGGAAATGCACCTGGCTTATCCTGCTATTTTCTCTAGTAAAGTGTTTTCCTGTTCAACATGTTATTTTTAGTGAAGTTGCGTGGTTGTGTCCATTTTCTTCCCACACTCTCCTTTGACATACACAGATTTTACTTTCAGTGTTTTGATTGCTCTTTGAAAAACCACCCCCTTCGTCAGTGCTTCTCCATCCCTTCTTTCCTCCGTTACCGCTCAAGGAGTTCAGAATATGTGTTGGGCAATTTTTGTTTTCTTTGTGTCCTCAAATTCTCTCAACCTTTGCCTTTTGTCTTTGTTCTAATCATCTGACCTTGCGTATCACAGGATACTGAGTTCTATATTTTCCATTGAAAATTCCATCTGTTAAAAAGATGCGTCACTTCTGGATACTTAATGGAACTGGAAAACATGGGATTCCCACCATTAAGTACGTTGGGATTTAAGTCTGTCTCATTTGAATGTGAGAGGACAGGCTACAAGTCCAGGTCATAGAATTGTTTCTCTGTGGGTGTAGCCACTGTGTGCCATTGGACCATTCCATGCCAAAGTGGCCATGGGAGCAGCCGTGTATCCAGACACAATCTATTCTGTATCATGAGGGAACAGAAGTCATTTCATCACCTTATTACCTCAACGTAAGAGGAACACCAGTCCTGAAAGCCTGCACTCCAAGAGAATTTCAGAGTTTTGTTGTTAAAAGCAACTAGGGAGATTGAAAAACAAAAGAAAAGCAAAGAAGTGAACAAAAACAGACTAGTTAAATCAGCAACTCTGAGGAAGGAGACAAGCTTATATAATTTTTAAAAGCTTTTAGGTGATATCAATTTAGTTAAAGTTGAGAACCAGCGCTTTGGGTGTCATAATGAACTTTAATATAGTCCAATAACACTTTGTGTTAATAGCAGTTAATAACAAGTATGGGATACATATTATTTTCTCCTTTTTTGAATAGATTGAAGGCACCTTAAGAAAGAGACTATTTTTTAAAATGTCTGTTACATCCTTGATACCCAGCACATACACTAGGTTCTTAGAAGTACTTATTTTATGAATATTCATGGTTGAATACTGATTATACAATTCTATAACTTGTTTTTTGTTCCTACTTGTATTAGCTCCGACACCTTCTGGCAGGCTATGTTTTCTCTCTCTCTCTCTCTCTTTTTTTTTTTGTTCAGACTGGTTCCTTTATCTGTTATACACAGGCTAGGTAAGTTGCTATAGGAACACTAATAAAACAACTCTCTGGAGTGTTTCTTGTAAGGCTACCCTTCAAAGCAATCCTCACCAGGTGTATTAGTTTCCTAGGGCTGCTATAACAAAGTATAGCAAATTGGATGCCTTAAAACAACAGAAATCTGTGCTATTACAAGTCTGGAAGCAAGCAGTCTGAAATCAAGGTGTCAAACTTCCTCCCTCTGAAGTCTTTAAGGAAGAAATCTTCCTTGCCTACTTTATGTTCTGTTGGCCCCAGGCATCCCTTGGCTTATGACACCATAACTTCAGTTTCTGCCTCCATCTTCACATGGCCTTCTCCCCTCTGATGTATCTCTGTGCCCTCTCCTTCTTTTAAGGATATCCGTCATGAGATTTGGGGTTCACTCTGAATTCAAGATGATTTAAATATTGAGATTCTTAACTAATTACATATGCAAACGCCCTATTTCCCCCCCAAAAAAGATCACATTGAGGTTCAGTGTGGGCATGACTTTTGGGGAGTGCTGTTCAACTCACTACACTAGGATCGTTAAGGAATTAATTACAAATTGTACCTCTTGAAGTGTTAAGGTTGGGATTAGTCCTGTGACAAATATCCAATAGGACAGCTTTGTAAAAACCATCAGGGAATTTCTACTTTGAGTCATAAACTAAATGTACTGCATTTCAAGAGCCAATAAAGAAGTGGAAAAGCATATCAAATAGTTTTGTCTTATTTCTGAAATTCTGTTTTGCTTCAGGGGAAAATTGGAATTGTTTGTTAAAAATTATCATTGACTATTATATATGCAGATGTGAATGTTGTTTCCGTGCATAAGAACTTCATTAGACAGATTCAAGATTCATCCTAATGACTCATAACAGAACTTTAGCTGTAAACAATCATTTTTACTATGGCATTGAAAGCTTATTCTTATATAAGGAAAATGTTTTTAAAAAGAGATTCAGAAACTCAACGTTCAGGAATTTTCAGGTTTGTAGACTATGCTTGTTATCCTAGTAAAGATATACAGATGTATGCTTCACCATTAAGGATTCTAGATTCCAGTAAGATTTCTTCCTAGAAATAGAATGTAAAATTATAATTAGCATTATACAAAAACTCACTGTCTTTTATCTTGTAAAATATACCTGTGAATGAAGAATAGCTGGAAATCCAAGAAATAGATGCTTTGTGATTGATGGCACAAAATTTGGGTTACAATACAAAGTCTGGGACTTCTTAGGCCAAGAAATTTCCTCCTATTTATTTAATTTATTCCATAGAATCTGTAAACAAGAAAAAATGAAGGTATTGACTCTGAATGGGGATATACATTTCCTTTCACAGTTTATCTTATGAAAATATTAGTAAAATCAAATAGTTTCTCTTATCATGTGTAAGTGTGGGTGTTTTAGCTGTAAAATATTATGTGGATATCTTTTAGATATTTCTATTATCATCAACAGCAATCATGCATAACAATAATAATAATAATAATAAAGAATATTATAATGGATTTATAGAAAATAACGTACTTAAATCAAGCACATTTTAAATAGTTACATTTCTCATGTGTAACTTCAGACTATACCATTTATATTCAAATTTCAATTTAAGTATACTACATTTATAGATATATACTGACAATTTCAATATGTAGGTGAATTAAGTCAATCAAACTGTAACTGCTGAGTAGACCTTCTTCCAGATACATGACTTCAGGTTAAGTTTACTCCTTGATGTCTACTCTAACAAGTGAAAAGAAATAATTGATGGGTTGTAAAGCAAAGGCAATAAGCTTTAACATTTGCCTAAGAACATTTTGATTAGGAAGAACAAGGAATTCTGTTACTAACTCTTACAGCCTAAAGCTGCTATAAATATGTAGGCAGTATTCATTTAGAGAAACTAACAAAATCAAATGGTGACTTTGCATTGTAAGAATTGTACAGATTGTAGTTTGTAAGATAAAGACATACTTCACTTGCCCTGCAGCCTAAAGTAATTTCTCATTAGTGTTCAATAATATTTTTATTAATGATCAGATAGAAGACATAAGTAGCATGTGAGACCTAAGAATGTTACTCTTTTTGGAAAACAAAACAAAACTAGGAAAGGCAGCACACTGCATCAGAAAAAAAAATGTGTAAGAAAGCATAAGTAAAGGATACAAATGGAGAGTTTTAGAAGGGAGGTGGGATGAGTGAGCCTGGTGATGGGTATTAAAGAGGGCATGGATTGCATGGAACACTGAGTGTTATACAAAACAATAAATCATGCAACAACATCAAAAACTAATGATGTACTGTATGGTGACTAACATAACATAATAATTAAAAAAAAGGATAAACAACTTTAAATTAAAAATGTGGAGTGACATATGTGGAATTTAAGAAACAAAACAAAGGATCATGGGGGAAGGAAGGGAAAAATAGAATGATGAAGGGAAAATAGAAAGATGAAGTCAGGGAGACAAACCATAAGGAACTGTTAATCATAGGAAACAAAGGGAGGGTGGCTGAAGGGGAGGGAGATGCGGTAATAACATGATGGACATTAAGGAGGGCATGTGATATAATGAGCACTGGGTATTACATAAAACTGAAGAATCACTGAACTCTACTTCTAAAACTAATAATACACTATATGTTAATTAATTGAATTTAAATTAAAAAATTGGAGTGAAAAAAAACCCCACAAGACTGCTCATTGCCAGTTTCAAGTCAACATGAAAATCAAACCTTATAATTTTCATAAAGTTTATTTAACAACAAAGAGACAATGAATTAAATAAGGACAGTTTCTTTCTTTCTTCTTGTTTAAAAAATTTTAGCTAAATCCACTTTCTCATTCTTTAAGTTTATTTATTTTTGCTTTTCTCTCTCCAGCTTCATCTGTATACATTCCTATTTCCATCTGCCTTTACGATTTAACTTTGATTCTAGTTCCTTACTTCTGTTTTTCTCCCCTGGGTAGGATAAACCTGATAATTTTCACCCTCTTTTTTAGATCCATTCCCAGAAATAAGAATTGTCTGATGAAATTTTGAAGGAATATATTAGAAAGACTATCCACTGTCCTATTGCAAACGTCAAGCCAAATCTGTATGAGTGCATGCCACATAGCAATATTTATTAAATGTAATTATAGATGATTTCAAACTTGCACACAGAACAACTCTTTTAACTGCAGCTTATGTACTATACATATGCCCATCTCCCTCACTCTTCTTAAAGTCTTAGCCCAAATATGAGGTTTACATGCAATTTTCATCAGTTCAAGACATTTTAATTCATATCTACCTATGTGCATATGAGTACATACATATACCAATACACATATTTTTTAAAAATGCATTATGATTAAGAGTTTCTTCTTCTCTATGGGATGCAATAGTTTGCATCAGGTCAGCATTCCAGTCAAAGAAAATGAGAAAAGCTGGACAAAATAGGGAAATCATCTCGGGGAAGGTATGAGAGATTTGGAGTAGCAGTGAAATCGGGGGGGCGGGCGGCGGGGGGCGGTGGCTAAAACCCCAGGGCTGAAAGAACCTCTGAGAGGTGAACTGACAGCTGCAGCCACTTTTATTCTGGAAGACTTTGCTATTTCTAAGCACGAACAGATGTCCGAGAACTGAATCTTTGTATTGGCACAGAGCTATTGGCCGTGGAGAGAGTTTGGTGGACTCAAGCATGCAGGACATGTGCCAGTCTGGGTTTTTACAGGGAAGGAACCTAAAAATCTGAGCTGACTTTCAAACTCAGTGTTCTCTCAGTCTTATGAGAGAATTCTAGAATCAGATATTGATCAAAGGAGGGGCCCTCATGGACACTAGACTCAGAGTTTAAAATTCTAGGTCATCAAATACACATCCAGTGTAGATGACAGTCCTGGGTTCCCATGTTGACTGAACAAAAGTCACTTAAGGTGATCAGCTTCACTCTATTTACCTAGCAGAGGAACAACTTCATCATCCGTCCAGGAAGCTCATCATCTGGAGACTTAAAAAAATACAATATTTACCATTAAAATAAAATTGCTAAACACACCTAACCATATGACCAAAATGAAACACACACACACACACACGTGCACAAACTCTAACCTGCAGTGATCTACATATTGGAATTAGCTGATAGAAACTTCAAAATAGCTATGATGAATATGTTAAAGAAAATAAAACAAAAAAGTAGGAAATTTCACCAGAACAGTAGCATCTATGAAGAAGAATTAATTAGAAAGAAGCAGATAAGCTAACAGAAAAATAGACAAAAACCTTGAACAGGCACTTCATAAAAGAGGTTTCAAAATGACCAAAAATATATGAAAACCTTCAACTTCACTCTGATCAAGAAAATGCAAATCATGAGATGCTTCCACACACCCACCATGATGAATATGAAGAAAAAGTCCGAAAATAACAAGTGTTGTTAAACCTGTGGAAAAACTGGCATAGACTGTTGCAATCACTTTAGAAACTATTAGGTAGCATCTTATAAAGCAGAATATACAGATTTGCTTGAAACCCAGAATCCCACTCTTTGGCATCTGTCTAAAAGATATCCAACAAAAGATACATACAAGGCATTCAAGATAGCTCCATTCATAATACCCAGAAGTTGAAACAACTCAAAATGCCTGTTTACTGATGAATCTGTATAATTTATAATAGTAGTAGTATACAACAAGCAATGAGAAGAAAGTCTACACAAATCAACATAGAAGAATTTCTCAAAAATAATTTGAATAAAAGAAGACAGATTCTAAAAAGAGTACATACTTCCAGTTACATTTATATGAAGTTAAAATGAATGTAAAATTTATCTATAATGTTCCAGTTCAAGATGGGCATTTTATGATTGAAATAGTGCACAAGAAACAACTTTGGGATATTAATAATGTTCTAGTTCTAGATTTGGATGTTAGTTACATAATTGTATTAATTTGGCAACTCTTTGCACTGTACACTTAAAATTTATACTCATTTCTTTTTTTGTACTTTATTTATTTATTTATTTATTTATTTATTTATTTATTTTATTCATTTTTTGACAGGCAAAGATCACAAGTAGGCAGAGAGGCAGGCAGAGAGAGAGGAGGAAGCAGGCTCCCCGCTGAGCAGAGAGCCCAATGCGGGGCTTGATCTCAGGACCTGAGATCATGACCAGAGTTGAAGGCAGAGGCTTTAACCCACTGAGCCACCCAGACGACCCTTTTGTTGCACTTCAATGAAGAGTTTACATTAAAAATAAAAATAAATTTTATTTCAAAGCCATGCAAAATTTTAACAAATTCAAGGGAATTTATACAACGAAGGAAACATTGACCTTTAAAGTACTGATATTTGTACTTTACACTGTATTTATCTCTAGCGATGAGGCTAACACTACATAATTTATTGCCTATACTTTTGGAATTCTGTTTTAATTTCTTTGTATAAATTATTTTTGAAAATTCAGATTATTACTATATTTTATATCTTTTTTGTCTATATTCAGTCATTAAAAAATAAGGTAGTAAAGACGAAACATTTTATATTAAATTACTCTAACAATGATAAGAGAAAACAGTATTCTAGAAAAGTAGGAACTTCGAAAAACTGTTTAAAATACTGCGGTATTGACAATGACTGGTGTTTTTTCCAGATAACATTGGGATACTTATAAATCTAAAACAAAAGCAAGGTGGATAATTATGATGACATTCCCAAGGAAAAGTAAGAATGAAGTGATTTTACTCATGTGGCTTTTCCAAGCGCCTTGCTATGACAATCTTGTTGATAAAAATGTAACCTAGTGCGCAAGACAGTTTATTTACAATAGCTGGTGTACTCAGATGTTATCACACAGGTATCATAAATATGACACTTTAAGAAGCATTTTTAAAATTAAGTCAACATGCCTAGCCAAACATAAGAACAAAATACACAGGCTCTCTATTTAATGTTCTTATCTATTGAAAATGATGTTTAAAGAAGAGCACCCAGAGGGGACCTGGGTAGCTCAGTGGGATAAGCCTCTGCCTTCGGTTCGGGTCATGATCTCAGGGACCTTGAATCGAACCCCGCATTGGGCTCTCTGCTTGGCGGGGAGCCTACTTCCTCCTCTCTCTCTCTCTCTCTCTTTTAAAGATTTTATTTATTTGACAGAGAGAAATCACAAGCAGTCAGAGGCAGGCAGAGGGAGAGGGGAAAGCAGGCTCCCCACTGAGCAGAGAGCCCGATGTGGGGCTCCATCCCAGGACCCTGAGATCATGACCCGAGCCGAAGGCAGCAGATTAACCCGCTGAGCCACCCAGGTGCCACTCCTCTCTCTCTCTTTTTGCCTACTTGTGATCTCTCTCTCTGTCAAATAAATAAATAAAATCTTAAGGGAGAGCACCTAGAAACTGATAGATTGTGAAGGTAAATGTTTTCTCTGACATGTTGAAGGGTAGATTTCTGATATCTTTGTTAATGTTATGCATTCAAAATTAAAGGACAAATATAAATTTGTCAAATATAAAGGAATATGTGTGTGTGTGTGTGTGTGTATGAGAAATATAAATTATATTTCCTGCTTTACCAATGAAAGAAAAATTCCATTTGCTATTTTCAGCAGATTTAGGTGTAAATTGTTCAAGTGCCTTGAGAGAAGCAAATTTTAAAAGCTCAGTATTTATACTACAATCAATAATTAGATAAAATAACTGACTTTGAAACAAACAGGTGTCATTTCAAGTTCGGGCTTTGTCACTTCCTGACCACAAAATTGGACAAGCTGTATCAGGCTCTGAACTTTAGATTCTTCATCTTTTTTTTTTTTTTTTAAGATTTTACTTATTTATTTGACACAAAGATAGAGAGAGAGCCAGTGAGAGAGGGAACATAAGCAGGGGGAGTGGGAGAGGGAGAAGCAGGTTTCCCGCTGACCAGGGAGCCCAATGCAGGGCTCAATCCCAGGACCCTGGAATCATGACCTGAACAGAAGGCAGACACTTAATGACTGAGCCACCCAGGGTGCATCTAGATTCCTCATCTTTAAAATAGAATCATAATCATACCAATTTCTCAGGTTTGTTGTGGGGATGGAGCTGATTAATGCATAGAAATTAGAAATGTGCTTGGCAGGTATTACACACTATATAAAGGTCAGTTATTATTAAAATATTCTTAAACTACTTCTAATATATTACTTGCTACTTTGGAATTTAAAGGATTAACACCTAGTTTTACTGATATTCTCTATGATTCAATACTGGGTAATGTAACTTGTTTTGTTTGTAATAAAAATATAACACAGGCAAAGGAAATAACTACATTTGCCTTCAATGGCTAATAGTTCATTCCAAAAACCAACAACTGTTAAATATTTATTTTTTTTCAGAAGAGTTACAAAATGTAGGATATAATCCTGGTCCTCAAGAACCTCAAAATCTAGTAGTGTTTACATTCTAGCAAAGAAAGGGAGGGGGAAAGAGAAAAGGGGAAACAGAAAGAGAGAAAGAGGCAGGGAGAGAGAGAAAAAGGAGAGAGATGGAGAGAGAAGGAGAAAGTGTCACACATAATTGTCTAAGAACTATATCTGCAGTACATAATTCCATTTAATTAAATTCATTTATGTATTTATTTGCTCACTGTTTTGATCATTCATTCATTCATTATTTTATACATTTAAATGGCATTAATTAATTTCCCAGGTGTAGTTATTTATTTAAAATAGATACTATTTTTCATAAGTGTAAAATATAAATATACTACATGCCTTCTCATCTTAAGCCAAAAAAAAAGAAAGAAAGAAAGAAAGAAAGAAAGAAAGAAAGAAAACCGAATTAGTAAAAAAGAGAGAGAGAGATTCTAGGGGTCTTCGGATATGGAAAAAAAAGTATATTGTCTCAAACAAATGGGTTTCCTGAAAATAATGTCTGTAGAAACTATAGGTTATTTATATTGTCAAAGAAATTTGCACCAGACAGGGTTAAAGAGTCAAGGAAGATTTTATTCAAGACGATTGCAATAGGGGTCAAGTCTATTACAAAATAAACTAGACTCCACTAAAATAGAGGGAAGGAGAATTTTTAAGCACTGTAGTGAGTTGGTGGAGTACTGGGGGAGGTTGGTCAATGTGATCAGGCCATCTGATGTTCCCTGAAAGACATTATGGAAATAGGGCTCCTAACCTCCCAGAGAGACGGAGAGACACAGGTAGTATTTTTCTTGGTGATTATATTCAAAGACATAGCTCTCAGATCCATAAGAAAGGTGTTCTGGGTTATAAAACTAGCAAGAAACTAGAAGAAGATTTATATCTCAAAGAGGCAGAAAATGAATTTATACTTGGAAGTTTTCTAAATTACATGTTCTAGAAAAAGCGGCCTATGGTCAAGAAGAGTCTGTCTAAAGTATAATCAAGCTAAGGGTTACTGTAAGACTGTCTTGGTCAACATCCTACTTCAAGATACATATCTGCAGCATTTTTTAGACTAGAAAACAAAACAGAAAGGGGGGGAAGCCACTAACAACAACCCAAATGAAAAATTCCACAATAAATACATATCCAAACATGTAAGAAAAGGTTCCAATCTGTGACCGTGTTGCTAATTCAGTGTTATTATTTAATGTCTAACAAGACTCACAGATAGTAACGTAACATAGACCAGCATCTCGTTATAAAGAAAATTGCATGTATGCCAGTTTTTTGGATCTTGATCTTGAACTTGCTGTGTTAATGCACAACATAATGATTCAAAGGCTGCCCCTATTTGCCAGATTATATTTCATTCAATATGAACAGATGGTCTCTCATTTAGACAAATTGTACCTCCAAACAAAAGATTCAATTCCCTACTTATAGAAGATACATATTCTGCCAACTATTTTTCTAAGTAAGCATCATATTAGATAAATAAGAAAAACAGTTGTAATTATGGTGAAATCACCTGTCAGCACTGGTGATTTCCTGCAGACCACATTTTCCTTTCTAGTCTTGTAAGCAGAATATATTTTAAATTCTATCTCACAGATGAAACACATTTTTAATGCCTGTGACACTTCAAATTTTAAATGATTATTGCTAAATTACAGAGACTTGCAGTTAAGTTATAAAACGGCACCAGCAAACTTTGTAAAAGCTGTACTCATTAACTTCCTAAACATCTCTAAAATATTTAAAAATACAATTCTCATTGATTTTTCAACAGTTGCTGGTAATTGTTTAGTAGAGGTGAAGGATAAGGAGACAAGGTTCTCAAGAGGTAGAAAATGAGGGTTTGATGCAGATTATATATTTTTTTTTAAGTTAAATGGGAAGAGCTGTCATCTCTGTGTGTGAACAATTACATAATCATGGTCATCACAGTACCATCACCGTCCCCATCATTATAATTGTCGTTACTATCGTGTCACTGTCATCACATACTAACCTGGGAGGGAAAAACAAAAAAAAAGCAAAAAACAAGAACAAAACCCAAAAAAGACCCCAACTAAAATCATTTCCCTCAGCTCCAAATGCTCCTCCAACTACTAAGTCTTTTCTGTTTCTCATGATCAATTTATGAGCTTCCTACCTCTGCTTCTCCTCTGTCAACCTTTGCTGCAATCCTCCATAGACAGTGTCTTTGTTAACAGCATCCAACACATACGTGTGTGTTTCTAGAAGAGGTATTTGCTGCTTTTCTCAATGAGCTACCATCATCACCTTTAACATCATTAGTTGTCCCACCCTCTGTAAATGATACCACAATCTGAGCCAAAAAAATGAGATTATGCTTGGTTCTATGCTCTCCATTTCCCTATCTACAAACCCTAGAGAAGTTATATACATATGTGGTTGTATCCATCCACTTCTCTAAATGTCCACACCATTAAACTCATCTATGTCAGTCAGTGGTGTCTTGATTACAGCTGTTTCCTCAAACTTGTCATCCTTTTTCTTGTGTCCCCTCAAATCCATTCTCTACATGATATGCAGAGTCACCTTAACAAGAAGAGGACTGCATCACTCCACTTAAAAAGTTCTGATGACTTACCAGTGTATGTTGATTGAAACTAAAACTTATTTAAATGACCCTTTCTGTGAGCACCTACAATTTTATTGTTCTTCTTGCCCATTGAGATTTGGCTGGGCTTGGTCACTTTCCATTTTCTCAAACATAGCCACTACCTTCCTGTCTGAAAGTCCTTCATACATGAGATAGTTCCTTCCTTGTTGTTTTCTATCCTTGTGTTTGCATATGTCCAAAGTCATGGCATTGAATACATTAGATACACAGACTTCATTGTATGTCAGTTACATACTGGTTAATGATAACAATGCATCGTAAAACCTTCAGAAGGAAAGGAGAATGTTTTGTGGACCATTTGTTTTTTTTGTGTGTGTGTGGCAGTTTTAAGTTATTAGTTTTTAAAATCAGTACTTTTTAATGGAAACAACTTGACCAAAAATCTGTCACAGAATTTTGAGACCCATTAAAACAAAAGTTTAATGAGAAAAAAAAAAAAACCACAAAAAAAACTGTTAAAATAAAAGAATCAGTTTTAAAGGAATATTTCTGGAATGGCAATTCCGGAAATATTTTATCTCATCTCTCAGTTTTTCTCCATCTCTTTACCTATTCACTTTTCTTTTATCCCATATTTTAATTTGTAATCAAGTTTTTGCTTGCTTACTTTTTTTTGTAGTTATGGTGAAATTACCTATCAAGTCTGGCAATTTCTTATGGGACACATTTTTATTTAAATTTGTAAACCAGAAAATAATTTAAATTATGCCTGCCAGCATCGTGCTGACCAGAATATGTACTCTGGATGAGAGAGATCATGTATGTATTGTTACTGCTTTATGTTCACTGACCCATAAGTCTCTAAGTTGTATATAAGCACAGAACTTTTAAATCAATTAATATAGTAACATAAAGAGTTACTCTTACTCCACAGAGAAACCTTAATAAATTCCCACTCTAACCATTTCTAGATTTTCTTTTAAGCTTTTCTTACTACAAAGACAGAAAAATATTTTAAACCCGAGTTTGCATTTCATCATGCCACATATAATAGAAACCCCCATGTAGAAACCCATATCAACTTCTATTATATTAAATACTAGTTTTTGATGGTGGCTTTTTTTTTGACGAGCATGTTCCTTGGTGGAATAGGCAGTTAGCCTCATCTACCAAAAGAAAATTTAAATTACAGAAATAAAATGAGAGGCTCCCGTGTGCTTTATATGAGGATGCTGCCTTGATTCCGTAGATACTAAACTATCCTACAGGTTTGGAAGGAACATGATATAACAAGCATATTGATGGAAATTTCTGAATATCATCATCAGTTAGATGTTGTCAATACTTTATATCAACTGTCCATGTCCGCTTTTCCTTTGAGGAAAGGAATAATAAACAAAGAATTTTGAAAAGAGGTTTGTACTGGGAGTCCTCATCTGAAGGGGAGGAATGTCTACCTCACTCTACTTGAGCACAGCTGGGGGCCTTAATGAATAAGAACCATGAGTTCTCCTTCAAGCAAGGTTAATTTAGAGCATTTCTGCCTTCAGAATCATCCATAAATTAATTTCTACAACCTATAACATTTTTATTAGCTCTTTCGGGAGAAAATTTGAATGTAATGTGCATAAAAATCCTATAATCTCACATTTCCTGCTTAAGAATGAGATAAAATATCAAATAGAAATGGTTAGTGCTGTACCTTATGTTTATCAATTAGTGGTGTTATCAAAACACATGAGTTTTAGGAATGAACAAAATACTAAACTGTGCAGATTAGCAATTTCTTTTCTGCTCTGATAATTTTTTCAATGTATCTTTCAGTGCTTGCTTTTAATATATGGTTGTTTTCTTGTCTACAAATTTTGCTATAATCCATTGTGAATTACTACTTGTCAAAAAATCGATTTTTTTTTCCACTCCTTATTTTCTAGTGCCTGATTATATGAACTTTATCACTTGTTTAACTACTTTTCCTAAATTAACCAGGTTTCCTAAGCAACAAAATGGGTTTTGGACTAAAAATAATTGCCGACAGACCATCTATCATTAACAAATTAGGATTGGCCTACTTTATTATTAAATAACTTATGACTAGCCTTTTCTAACCTTATCAAATTATACAGTGGTATTTAGTCAAAAAGGCATTCTTTTTATAGAACTGGTTTATAATACACTCCAAGTTTCTTAAGTTGCTTGACTAGTGACAGTGTGGAATCCTGCAAATTCTAAATTGTAAATGACTGCATGTTATAATGCCTATAAGTTGATAATACTGTATTGTACACTTAATATTTGCTAAGAAGGCAGAGTTTCTTTCTTTCTTTCTTTCTTTCTTTCTTTCTTTCTTTCTTTCTTTTTAGCGACAGGGAGAAAGAGAGAATGAGAGGGGGGAGGGGCAGGAGGAGAGGGAGAGTGAGAGATCCTTGAGCAGGCTCCACACCCTGCGGGGAGCCCCAGCTGCCTGGGGTTCGATCTCATCACCCTGAGATCAGGACCTAAGCCAAAATCAAGAGTGGACGCTTCACCAACTAAGAAGAACGTGGATCTTAAATCAGGCGTTCTTACCATAGACACCTAAATAATAACAAAGGAGGGGAGGGGATACTTTGCAAGGTGATGGATAGGTTTATGGCCTTGATGATTTCATAGCTGTGTACCTATCCCCAAACTCTTTGGGTTGTATGCATTAAATATGTGCAACTTTTTACATGTCAATTATATAATAAAATGGTTTAAAAAAATAAATTACTTCCCCAGAGTGTCAAATATCAAGCTGTATTACTAATACCTACTATATTTAAGGAACTCAGATAGGAACTTAAATAATTGTGCTTTTTGGGGCACCTGGGTGGCTCAATGGGTTAAAGCCTCTGCCTTCGGCTCAGGTTGTGGTCCCAGGGTCCTGGGATGGAGCCCCACATCGGGCTCTCCGCTCAGCGGGGAGTCTGCTTCCCTTCCTCTCTCTCTGCCTACCTCTTTGCCTACTTGTGATCTCTGTCTGTCAAATAAATAAATAAAATCTTAAAAAAAAAAGAATTGTGCTTTTAATTTTTTTTACTATTTATTTAAATATAATACATAAATAATTTGTATGTGAATAGATACACTATTTTTACCATCATTCTTTTATATATATACATATATATATACACACATATATATGAATGTTAGAAAAAATATTGAACTAAGCATCCCATTTAGAAATAAAATATTAAAAGCAATTTTTAGACTTTCCAACAGGACCAACATTTCCCTCTCTCCTTTCCAGAATCAAATTTTCTTTTGAATTGTATGTCAAATATTTTGTTTCTTTTTCCTTCCTATACATATATACATATATTGTCTTGTGCTCAATATTATGATGTAAAGAGAATCATTCATGTTGAATGAAACCCATGACTGTAATATTCTTGTTTTTTGTTACATAATTATCTATTGCATGGTTATGAGACAATGTATTTATCTTTTGTGTTGTACATATATTCAATAGATATATCCAGTGCTTCAGTTACATATTTATAAAGCTATGAATATTATTGTGCACTTCTCCTGGGTACACATAGAAGTGTTTTCAGGAGTGTTACCTTGGAGAGGTATTTCTGGGTCATAGGGTTTTGTCCACCTTCAAATTTGATATATAAGTCCAAACTATTTAAAAAATGGTTTACAAATCCTGGGGCTCCTGGGTGGCTCAGTTGGTTAAGTGTCTGACTCTTAGTTTCTGTTCAGGTCATGATCTCAGGGTCATGAGATTGAACCCCAAGTCATGGTTATACTCAGTATAGAGTGTTCTTTCCTCTCTCCCTCTACTCCTCCCCCCACTCACACTCTCTCTCTAAAATAAACAAAATCTTTAAAAGAAATGGTTTACAAATCAGTGTATACCTGTATAGGAAATGACAACAGGTTTATTTATCTACAACACAGTCAAAACATGATACACACATTTAAGTTTTTTCCAATTTATTTGGTATGAAATAGCATTATTTTAATGTATATTTTTATTTGGCATTTTCCCCCTATATTCATAGCACACTTGTGTTTTCTTTAAAATGTTTGGCAGGGTTTGTTTATGTTTATACTTGGATGTTTCTTCTTTCTCTTAAATTATTATAGGAGTTCTTTATGTATTTTAGGGTTTAATTCTTCAGAAAATAATCTTGTTGAAATATTTTTCCTAATTTGGGTCTTTTTTTCCCTCTCATGCTTTTTAATGTGTGTTTTCAGGAGTATATTTCTTACATTTAATAGAGTTCTATTTGTCAATTCTGTGTTTTACAGTAAATTGTTTTAGTCTTATTAAATAATCTTTTTCTCCCAGGAACAGGAACATCTATACGGTAATTTGAATTATTCATTTATATTCTAAAGAATACTTCAAATTCTATATATTGCATAATATTTATCAAATCATATTCACTAATTCATGTTAAACTACACTTGAAAGTTAAATCAGTTTGAGTATAATGTGTGATAAGAATTTTATCTCATTTCATTTTCATAGAAAAAGCCAGTTTTCCCAGAGTCATTTAATAAACAGTCTATCCTTTCCCTACTGACCTTCAGTGCCCACTCTGCCTCATATTACAGTTCAGTACCTGTGAGCTTCCTTCTGGCTTTCTCTTCTGTCCCCTTCCACGGATGACTTCAGGCCAACATTTGGATACAGACATATCTGCCAGAGAGCACATCTAACACGCAGAGGTCCTTCTCCCCTGGCCTGATTCTGACAGACTACCCCACATCATCTTCCTCTATACCTGGACGCCCTCCTTCCTCTGCTTCGGATTTGACAGTTCAGACCTCTAGGTATAATCCTGTCACACTGCTTGGGCTCCCACATTCCATGTCAGGTCTTCCCTCACCTGGTTTGGGCTCTGTCACTCTGACAAGGATTTCCCCTAACTTGCCACCTTCTTCATCCCATCAGGCCCTGACATCTGTGCCACGTTAGCTCCACATGAGGCAGCTCTCCTCACTTTGCTTATGCTCTAATCCCAGAGCTGGGACATAGGGCCTCCCTCAGCGACCACGCTCAGCAATCTCTTCAGAATCAAAACAACAGTAAAGCTGTCCCTGAGCTCAAAGTGTGGGTGTCAAAGAAGCCAGTAACAATAGCAGGGCCCAAAAGTGTCCTTCTGGGGACACTTGGGTGGCTCAGTTGGTTAAGTGTCTGTCTTCAGCTCAGGTCGCGAGCCCAGGGTCCCGGAATCGGGTGCCCTCGCCCCTCCCCTTGAGCTCCCTGCTCAGCAGGGAGCCTGCTTCTTCCTCTGCCTGCCCCTTCCCCTGTGTATGCTTTCTCTCTCTCTCTCTGACAAATAAATAGATAGAATCTTTAAAAAAGAAAGAAAGAAAGAAAGAAAAGACAGTGTTCTGTACTTCAGCAATAGTTACTGCATTAAGGAGTATCTTCTCAACGTATAAGCAGGGGAAAGACAAACAAAAAACTCAATATATGTATTTGCCAGGCTCCAATGGATAAAATAATGCTAAGTAATTTTAGTGAATAACTGAATGAATCACTTTTAATGATTGATTAAAAGAGTAAATAAATGATTAAATACAAGATTAAAAGTATTAGAAAACATCATAAATTGTAGCTATAAAACTGGGTGAAATTTGGTGGATTTCCATGAGGGTAATTTAATTTGTGTTTAATTTAATGATTTCACTTTGGATTTCTTGCAGAAAGATCCAGCTCAGCATCAGGCTCCCTCCTCAGAGGGAAGCCTGCCTTCTCTCTCTCCCACTCCTTCTGCTTGTGTTCCTGCTCTCACTATCTCTCTCTGTCAAATAAATAAATAAAATCTTAAAAAAAAAAAAAGAAAAGAAATAAAAGAAAAGATGAGCCTAAGAAGGGTAGGAAAGTGAATCAGGTGAGTACAAAAGAACATTTAAATAGAGCTTATAATGTTGGGGGGAAGTAGGAAAAAATGTTGGGTCTCAGTAAGAAAAATGGCCTCTTTGAAGAGAATTTTAGTTGGTAAATAATAAAAACATAGAGAGAGAATGGGTACCAGATTTGAAAGTCATGAAAGCCTGAGAAGTAATGCATATTTAATTTGCAGTGAAGGAAGGAATATTAACTTGAGCAAGAAGACAGTACAATATAAAGTAGCACGCAGGGTATACTAAACAGGAATAAATAGCACATAAACCAATTTTGGAAAAAAAAGAGGTAACTATGCACAAGGTGTTCACAGCATATTATAGCAGCAGAAGAATAGAACAAGGGTTGACAAATAACCATATATAAATTTATGATTCTAATTATTTAACAAAATTTTCAGAGATTCAAGAATATTACCAAATTGGAATGTGGTAAAATTAGTTTTTTTTTTCTTCTTCTTCTTCTTTTGGATCTTCTCCCTCTTCCAAATTTTACCCACTGGGGAAAGTAATGTATGCTAAGATGTCTGTTTAATGTGAACTTGAAGTTCAAAATGAGATTTAGAAGCTCAAAAATAAAATTAGCAAGTAAAATAAGTGCATTTCTAATGGAACTCTGGAGACTTAATACTCCATAATGGAATATGATGATAATTGGTTTTTTGAATAATTTTATGCTTTTATGTCTATTTTGAGTGTTCTATTAGATTCATACAATTTTGTTTTCATGTTATCAGGATATTTCTGCTCAATACTGTAGCAATATGAATAAATTCCATTATTTTATTAGTTTGGTCAAAAAGTAGAATTAGACATTTTCTAGAATGTGTTGAAATGTATTCATTACTTTATCTTATATATCTCCTATCACTTATTTTTTAAAATAACATGTTCTCATCATTTGTTCATCCTTAAACAAGTTACTGAAAAATATTACGCAAATTTGTAGATTTTATCTGTCATATTTCATCTAATTTTTGGTGCAATTAAAATAAAAATAACACTGATAATGTTAAAAATATAACCCGTTGTTTATATATGATCTCAAAAGCTTTATCTAAAAATCTTCCCACTCATTGCATATTTATGATGACAATGGCATTTTAAATGCCTTTTAACCTGATAACAGCAAGATTTAATCCTCACATTTGGATTAAGAAAGGACAACTCAAAATATGCACAAACCCAAAAGATTTGAGAACATAAATGTGATAAAACACAGAAGCCTAGTGATAAATGACTTCTTTAGATCATAGGACAGACATTTGCTATTTATTTGTCTTTTATAAAATAGCAGAACTCCTAGATATGTCTTGATTTAGCTTGTTACAATCTCATAAAAACTATGTAGAATTATTTAAATTTTCAGTTATATATTTGAAATATTAATTAATATACACTCTGATGGAGTGTATTTTACAATCTGGATACACGAAATGTTAAACAAGCAAATAAATTAAATATGTGTATGTATGTGTGTAAAAATTATTATCAAAATTTTCTTTGATATTAATCAGGTTATATTTTTCAGTTTGGAGTAGCTATTTATACTTCATCACAACCCCGTAAGGTAGATATTTTAATGTACAATTTGATTCAGGTTGCATATCCTATATAACTTAGAGTTATCAATTGGGAGAGATGATGCTCAAATGAAAATCTGTTACAAATTTTGATGTGAAAACCATCATAAATAAATTGACAAATACATTGTATGCATTTGTGATAATTAAATACTATTTTTATTGTGCAAATAATTTGTTTAAAACCTTTTTCATGAATATTAATTAATTCATTTTTAGCTGTATCTCAGTTCTGATAAAAATCTTTAAGTGCTTTTATGAGGCTACCTTAATAACTAGAGAATACTGAAAATATCCTCCTCTTGGCATTCTTTCCTCCCTACACTCCTTGTTTTTCCTCCATAGCATTTTTATTATCTGAAGTAGGATAGTGGCATGAATAATCACACTTAATGACAAATACTTATAGTACAACAACTGCCATTTAGACAGAGCTTACCATGAGTCAGGCACTGTGTTTAGTGTTTTGTGTAAAATTGCTCATTTAATCTGCAAGAAAATCCAGTGAGGACAATAGTATAATTATTCCCATTTTACAGAGGGGAAAACTGGAGTGCAGAAGGGTTAAGCAAGATCTTTCCCAAATCCACACACTAGTGAAAAAGCATAGTCTGAATTTAGCACTTAACTATTCTATGGTCATTAAATTATATTCTATACTGCATTTGCAAGATGTTAAGTTAAACAACAGTGATGTGCTTCCCCATACATAGAACTGAAACATTATAGATTTAAAAAATCACTTACTTGTCAGTTACTTTCTGATCACTCACAGTTTAACATAAATGAAATTTCTGAAGTCATTTCTCTTCTGAAATATTTAATATGCAATGGAATGTAAAGAACAGAAAGCTCATTTCCCCCCTTTCTCTGAAAAGTATTATTCTAAATAATGCATCCTTGGCAAATGACTTGGGAAGTTTTTTGTAAGTCTAAGTCTTTTTATTGCCTACTCAATAGACATTTTCTTGATAGAAAATTTGAAAATTACAGTTGGATTATCTATTGTTGTCATTTTATTGCTGAATGTAATTTGAAAAATACTTACAGAAAAGACTTTTTGAAAGTGATTTTAACATGTTGCATTCTGATTATAACATCAAATATTATAGATATTTAAAGTAATATGTATTATAAGGATGAATTTATAAAGAATCAGAAATAGCCTCAGTTCATTGCTTCATTTTACACAATTTGATTATGAGCCAAGAAGCATCTTGGTGGTTTAATATTTTTGAAATGTAGCATAGTGACCCTAAAAATAGAAATTAAATAAAAAACTGTGCAGTAGTATATTGTATGTCTCAATGATGTAAGTATGTGAATCTAATACTTTTTATAAGTTGTTATACAGGGAGACACAACTCCTTGTCTCATATAAGCCATATTATAAACAGTGCTAAGATTCTCAGAAAACACAAAAGATCGTTTCATGCATTGATTCATTTATTCATTCACTCAGTTAGCATTTATTGAGAGGTGACTTTGTGCCAGGCACTGATCCGGAAGCTGCCAAAACAGTGGGGGACCAAGCAAAGAAGGTTTCTGTACTGTGTTTATGATTTCACTGGAAGAGGGAGAGGAGAAATCTAATTCATGTAGTTTAAAAATTCCAGAAAATGAAAATAGAGACAATGACAGTTAAAATGACAATGTGATAAAAATGAGAAAGGACGTAACTTCTTCTTTGGTCTGAGTCCTGAGTGATGATGAGAAAGAGCCATGCATGTATCCTGCTTACCTGGGAAGGAGAGTGTTCTAGATAGAGCAGATAATGACGCTCAGGACAGAATGTGGAAAGGAAAGCCTTAAATGTAATCCCAAGTGTTTGTACAAGAGCGAGGCAGAACAAGATCTGGCTAAAGATGATGCAAAGATGGGGCACCTGGGTGGCTCAGTGGGTTAAAGCCTCTGCCTTCAGCTCAGGTCATGATCCCAGAGTCCTGGGATCGAGCCCCACATCGGGCTTTCTGTTCAGCAGGGGAGCCTGCTTCTTCCACTCCCTCTCCCTGCCTGCCTCTCTGCCTCCTTGTGATCTCTGTCTGTCAAATAAATAAATAAACATTTATTTATTTGTAATAATTTATAATAAATATTTATTATTTATAATTTAATATAAACATATAATTTATATATAAATTATTTATATATAAATCATATATAAATAATTTATATTATTTATATATAAATTATTTATTTATATAAATTCATATAAATATTTATATAATATTTATATAAATATAAATAATATATATTCATATAAATATTTATATAAATTATTTATATATGAATTATTATATATAAATTATTATATATAAATATTATATATTATATATCATCATATATAAATTTATATATAAATTATTTATATATAATTTAATATAAATATAATATATTCATTTATAATAAATATTTATAAATACAAATATTTATAAATATAAGCATTTATATTTATAAATATAAGCATTTATATTTATAAATATTTGTATTTATAAATATTTATGAGTAAACAAATATTTGTATTTTTAAATAACTAAATAAATATTTTATTATAAATTTAAAAAAAGATGATGTGAAGGCCATGTGACAGTACAGAGACTGGAGGGATGCGCTTTGAAGAAGGAGGAGGCCACAAGCCAGAAAATACAGGCAGCCAAGGGAAGCTGAAAAAAACATAAGGAAATGGATTATTCTCTCACAGCCTCTGCAAGGAAACAGCCCTGCTAACAATTGGATTTGGTCCTGGTGAAACGGATTTCAGATTTTTGACCTTTTGAACTCTAAGACAATAAAGGTGTATTGTTTTAACTGGAAAAAAAAATAAATAAAGGAGGAAAGAAAGAAGACAAGGAAAAGTCCATGGCAGCTAGTTATAACAGGGTGGTGGAGAGAGCAAGTTAAAATAGAAGGCTTGGTTTCTTGCATACTATGAGTCCAAGTTTCGACTATATTCTAACTGCAATAATAAACTGGAGATTTTTTAGGTAAGGAAGGGGATAGAATGAGATTCATATTGAAAGGAAACACATCAACCAAGATGTAGTGAGACATATTATTCCAATGCAATCTGTAGACTTAATTTCATTCTAAGAAACCAGCTATGTAAGCAAATTTAGGAATTTTTAAGATTGACTGGGTATTTGATGACATTAAAAGAAGGAACTTTTTCTTTTTAATGTGGTAGAGGTTTTCTACTTTCATTTTCAGTAGGAGTCCTTATTTTTAGAGATGTATATTTAAATAAAAGGTGTAGCTGAAAAAAAAAAGGTGTAGGTGACTGTTATTTTCCTATTGTGGGAAGAGACTAAGTGAAAAATAAATAAAATATTTTTCCTAAGTTTATATTTTTGAAGTTGGTTTATGAGTCCATGATTATTCAACTCTCCTAGAAAGGGTTCATCTCTCTCTCTTTTGTGTTGGTTATTCTAGGATTTTTTGCTAAAACTGTTCCCTTGTGTCCTCAAAAGTATGATATACATAATTTACCTGTTTTTAATTTTGGTAGAATGGGATTGATGGCATGGTTTTACCTATTTATCCTACTTGGATAAGGACATATCCTATTCAAAACTTTTAATTCTAGTTTCTTCTAACATATAATTTCTAGGGATGTCAGAAGACTACAAATAGCCTCATATACACAGTGATATACATTCAGGAGGCTTATAATCTCAGGATGTTTAGGGGTACTATGCCATGTATTTGCTGCTAGAACACTGAGTGATGTATTTTTAGTGGAAAGATCATATGAAGCTAGCCCTCAGAAGAAGAATCTAAGACTGAGTTTTTTTCATAGATTTAAAGAACACAGACTTCTAGATCCAAGATTTCACTGACCCCCAAACACCCCCCCCCTCACCTGAAGGTGGGGGTTGATCACTACTGGTTGCCCTAACAATTAAATACCATACACAATTGTTCTAATGCTTTTCCTTCCCTCTTTGCTACTTCCTATGCTGAAATAGTGATAATCAGACCGATTATGGTACCACAAATGCCATGGATTACCCATTTCCCATTTTTCTCCGTCAAGAAAGTTATCCTAGGATCCTTAATATGTAAGCAGACCAATGCCATATTCTTACTTTGTGGGTCTACTTTCCATAAACTTTTCAGGTACCTTTTACTACATCAGTCAATGATTAATTAGGGAACAGATAGCTCTCTCAAATTAAGGTAATTCCAGTAGAATTTGAAGGAACAGAGACCTTCAGTGGAGGGCAATGCTACAAGAAGGAAACCATAGGAATAAATGTCTCAAATTTACATTTATCCCTTTCACCCATTTTCTGCTGGGCTCTTCTTTGGGAACAAAAGGGCAAGAGCATTCATTGAGTTAGCACATACTTGTCAGCCTTTCAAGGTAGAGAGCAGAGTGGAGAAGATTCTTCTTCTAATTAGATTCATAAACTCATCACTAGTGACTATAATATAATGTTATAATGTATTCATTTTAAAGAAGCCTGGTCAACTTGAGGTACCCAAATCAACTGTAGGATTAGATAATGAGAAGTAGAGAACAAGATCTTTGATTGTAATCATATCACTGAGAAATGTTTCTCCATCCATCCATCCATCTCCTTCTTTATCCCTCCTTGAATATATCCCTGCCATTTTAAGTCCAACTATACTAGCCATATGGGTTTTGTTTTATTAGTTTTTTTTCCACCAGTTCTTTAACAATAATCAGATAAACATTAGGATAACATGGAACAGTGAACAGATTTTTTTTTCATCTGCTCCTGATATCAAATATAGAAAGAAGATTCATCTGATAAAAATCAAACAGAACCAAACCCAAACACCAGCAACACCAAAAACTCAAGGTATTAAACAAATATATATGCAGTTTATCATTTATTATTTAATATATGTCTTCAGCTAGTGGTGAAATAAGCCTTCACATGGCTATAAATGGGGGGGGAACTATTACACCTCTTATCCCTTCCTTTCTTCTGCACAGAGATGCCAGTCCTTGAAAGTGATTTAGCTCAAGTATGAAAGTTAACCCAATTGAAACATAATATTGATGTATCAGATTCTATTTATACATAATTTTAAGGAATTAAAAAAATAACCATTTAATTTGAAGGAGATGTATAGTTTGGTGTGAAATCAGACTTGTTTTAGTCTATATGAATTTAAAATAGTATGTAATACAATCAGTGTATGAATACTTCATCTGATTATGAATTGTAATAAGTTCAGATAGGACTTCACATTTACAGAATATTTGAATGAATTGAATGCTTTTGAATGCATGAAAACATCAGTTAAATGCTTTTAAAGACTGTATAATTTCTGACAATATAATTTATTTGTATTATAGATGTTTGAGAAATATATAAATAAAGTAATTGTTCAGCATTATTCTTTTGCATCTACGTCCCAAGCTCTTATCTTGTCTGGGTGAATTAAGCTACCTGAGAAGCTCTGTTTCATTCAAAATTCTTTCTCCTGTCCTCCACTCCTGATGACACAATCTGTCAAATCATCAAATAGCATAATTTCCACTACTCATCCTTAAATTACCAATTGCACTAAGCTTTCTCAGTTCTTCCCATATAGTGACCAATTCCTACCTTCTTCCTTTGCAACCAGTTCTTAGCCTGAAAATATCACGTAATTTGTCACAGGATCTATTTCTTGGGGTACCTGGGAGGCTCAGTGGGTTAAGCTTCTGCCTTCGGCTCAGGTCATGATCTCAGGGTCCTGGGATTGAGCCCCGCATCAGGCTCTCTGCTCAGCGGGGAGCCTGCTACCCCCCCCCTCCCCTGCCTGCCTCTCTGCCTACTTGTGATCTCTGTCTGTCAAATAAATAAAATCTTAAAAAAAAAAAAAAGATCTATTTCCCCAATGCATAATTCTGATGATTTTCTTCCCTTCTAAAAGACTTAAAATTTTCCCCATACCAATAAAGCAATATTATTTAGCATTGATCTTTAAGTGCTTCAAAATCTAACTGCAAAATGTATTATTTACCTCCTCCTCTGTGCAACCTAACTCCAACCAGACTGGAATGTGATGTTAGTCACTGTTTCTGTTCCTTCTTCCTTGGAGTCTCCAAACTTTACCCTGATCAGAGGCTACAGAACTTCTCTATCAGGGATGTAGGGTCTAAGTTCTGGAAGGAAAGAGGAGAGCACAGACTGAAAGGAATTTTCAGCATAGGCACACTGTGCTTCTGATTAGCAAAAATCACAATGGTTTAGAACATATTTTTATTCACAGTGTATAGAAGAAGGAGAAAATATCAGGGTTGCTTATTTTAAGAAAATATAGTAGTCGTGAGGTGGGGGATGCTAAGGCCTTCCATGGTACCAATTGTGCGTACACTAGTGCACCCAGTGCACAGATGATCCATCTCTCTGAAATAGTTTTTTTCTTCTCAGCCTCCTTACTCAATCCTAATCAAAATAGCAAGTCCCAACTCAGTGCTACCACCTGATGAGCCTCAGTTCAACTGACAGGAAGAAACCACTTATTTGAGATAACATTTTAATATATTTTACACATATGTGATCTAAATGCAGACAGTGCAAAATTTAGACAGGCTATAAATGAGAATATTATGTTGATGGACACTTTCACATGAAGTAAATTAAGACTTATTTCCATAAGAAATAAAACAATTTCTATTTAAATAAAAAAAAAATTTACAGATGGAAGTTGTAACAGTAGCTAATATTTCCAAAAATGAACACTCTAAGCCATTTCTAAAAATAATTGTACCACAGTCTCCATCTGTTTCAATGCTCTGTTAAATTGTAGGATCCATACTTTTGTATCATAAATAAGCTACGGTAAGTACATATTCCTGTGTAATTTTACTGCGGTCCACAAACTTAAACTAAGGAGTTCTTAGGCATTACCTTAGTTTTGCAATGAAATATATTACACCTTATAGAGAAAAAAAAATTCTTTCTTAGGTTAAATAATAATAATGTGGGGGTCCTGGGTGGCTCAGTGGGTTAAAACCTCTGCCTTCGTCTGAGGTCATGATCCCAGGGTCCTGGGATCAAGCCCCACATCGGGCTCTCTGCTCAGCAGGGAGCCTGCTTTCTCCTCTCTCTCTCTGCCTGCCTCTCTGTCTACGTGTGATCTCTGTCTGTCAAATAAATAAATAAAATCTTTAAAAATTAAAATAATAATAATAATGATAATAATGCTGTGTAAACAAACCACTCCAAATCATAGTAGTTTCTATTGAAAACATTTTTTTTTCCTTGTTCACTGTGCACAGCAGTTCCCTTGGAGTAGCCTTGAGCCAGACTGTGATCTAGCTGGGCTTTGCCAGGCTTCTCAGGGCTTGGCTCCAGTTACCTGACTTTGGCATATGAGTCAAATCTTTTTCAAGTGTGTTTAGGCGTAAGGGGTCAAAGCTATATAGAACATGTCATTTTTATGGCAGAGCAGCAGAGCACAATTTATCAGTCAAACCATAAACTTCATTTCTAATTTCTGCTCCTATCACTTCTATGCATATTTCAATGCACACATCAAATTATCTGGATAAATGGAAAATAATAACTCCCCAGAAAAAAACACATTCTTCCTGAAGAGGGAGGGAAGTGGATAACTCCTGAAAAGTAATTCACTCCATTACACTCTGACCTCTTGTTTACAACATCCACTTGCCTTGTGTATGCAAAATATCTAAACATCTGCCTATGACATACTAGAAGACTCCTCTATTTACAGCAGGAGGCTGGACTTCTAGGATCTGTGATCATCTTAAGCGTGATTTTGGCTTTTCTTTGTCCAGACATCCCTGAACTAAAAAGACACCAAACATAATGGTCACAAAAGCAGGGGTGAAATTAACAGGGGAAAATATAAAGACCTCAAAGGTCTACAGCCATTATGAAACATCACAGGGCAGATTTTCCAGTTCCCTCTACCCAGTGTTTAGATACTGTCTGTACTCGTTTAAACTTTTCTTTCAATGTTTGGAAGCACTTCCCTAGTTCAGTAATATTTAGGTTTTGGTTCCACTTTCTAGAAGGCACTGCCTTTTCTAAGATGCTCATTAGCCGCAACTGAGGAGGAAATTGGAGAGCTGATTAACTAATGAAGTGGGAATAACGAATTGATGTAATTGTTAACATACTGGCTTTCTTTTCAACCATAGTGATTCCAATTAAATGACCGAGTGATAATAGTCTTGTACTTTTTTATGCCCTTCCCTCTCATTCCAAGGAAAGTATGCTTTCCTAGTGTGTTTTCTTTGATACTTGGTTCAATGATTTGATGATTTGCTAACTAGATATTGGCTCAAATAATGCATGTTATTGAATTTAAATGGTTGGTTGATACAAAAAAAGTTTAGATCTATTTTTTCTAAAATTGTTTGCTGGATTTTAGTAAGGGAATATTGTATATATAGAAAACATTTTGTGGTTTGCTTATTACAAAATAATTTTTGTAGTTATACTTTTTTACTAGCAATACAATTTTGTAACTTTGTTGTTATGATTTATGAAGTTCAATATACACTCAAATAAAGTGTATGCAGACATATATGTGTGTGATGTTGCATAGTGAATTACATTTTGTAAGATTCTGTTTTTAAGTATCTCATGAAATTGGAGGGACCATTATACTATATTAATGTCTCTTCTCTTTTATGATTAAAGAAACATTGACATTTGCCAAATTATCAGGTTTGCATTTATTATCAAGGATATGATACAATGTCCATAGTAGAAGCTTAAAATAAATTCACTATAATTTGCCCATTTGATTAGTAAGTCAGGTGATTAATATGCAAGTTGAGTAACTTAAAATCAGAAATATTACAAAAACTGGAATAAGGCTTTTGTCTTTATAATATGTATTTTTAATTGTTGCTATTAATTATAGTACATATTTAAAAATTTAGTTTATTTTCTGCTGTCTCATAAGTATATTCTCTTCTGCATACAGTGTGTTATCATTTGAAATAGAGATGACTATCTCTATTAATTAGTAATAAGTCACTAAAGAGCGGTTAACCAAGTGTAGGAGTTAAAATTATCAGTGTGTTCAATGTAAACAAATGTTTAGCCATGGTTTATCAATTACTAGAAATTTATTTAAATTTGTATAGAAGCATGATTAATCAATATTTACAAAATAGTTTAGCAGCCACACAAGGTTTTTTGTCTTGGCATGTATCAAATTGTAATACACACACATACACATGCATTATAGTAATTTGTTAAGCAGATCAAAGTATTATTACCTCCTAAATAAGAGCCAAGTGATGCTTTGGTATGAAATAGCCTATAAAATCTATAGCCTACAAAATGTATAAAGGTAATAAATACTCAAAAATGATTTGCTACCAAAAGATAGGTTACCCGATAACAAGATCAATCAACAACATGAATGAAATATACACTATTTCCTTTTCTGCCTGGTAATAATGGTGGATAAGTAATAATACATACTTCTATTGCTCTGATCCAGTAAATATTTTAAAATATTTTTTTATGTATCAGGATGGACATCTATATCAGTATCTATCAATCTATCAGTTAGGATTACATTTTGCTTCGTACAACAGAGAAACATGATCACCCCGCTCCCCCAAAAAGGGCTTAAATGAATCTGTAAATTAGAGGGTTGTTTATTTCATGTACCAAAATGTTTTGAGTCTGCTGCTCAGGGTTGATGCAAAGATCATGGAGGTCAACCCAGACTTAGACTTCTCTCTCTTCTTTAGTTTATGGCTTTTATCCCCATTGTAGCAGTAAGAGTAATGGTAGATGATGAAACAAACCTCTAATATTAATGGTTTTAATACAGTAAATGTTCATTTCCTATTTTTCCAAAGTCTCATGTGCTACTTTAAAATTTGACAAAATACAGTTAAATTCTTATTATAACATTTTATTTTCTTAGAAGAAAGTGTTGTGCTTTGTTTATCTTTACAGATCACCATTTATCATGGGGCTTAAAAAATTTTATATGCACAAGAATGAGTCTTGGACTAAACCATGGTTCCAGGTAACTATGTCATGTGCTTCTTATACTTCTTCTTATGCACCAATTTCCTACACATTGCATAAAGCATGAGGACCATTGTACTGAATGCAATCATTTTGTAACTTAGTAATACTTCTGAATTCTTTGAAAACCTATTCCCTGTAACTTGTAATGAAAATGGACTTAAAGTCATGAGAAAGAGAAAGGGGGAGAGAGAAGGAAATTTTTTCCCAGTCTTGACAAATTTCAAAAAACCCTGTTAGGTGTAATTTAATTCTCAAAAAATTTAAATTGGGTGAGGAAAAAAAGTAAAAGTACAATTTGAAATGAGAAGTTATTATAATAAAAAAATGATGACTAATTGAATATTCTTTAACAGATTAATTTAATGATAGTATTTCCTATATGCGCTCATGTGTGCATGTGTGTGTATGTGTGTGTGTGTGTGTGTGTGTGTGTGTGTGTGAGAGAGAGAGAGAGAGAGAGAGAGAGAATAGTTATACAGTTCCCCATAAGATTGGTACTGAATAACAGCTGGAATTACTAGTGAAGATACTTGGTTTTATCTCTGTATTTAAAGCAGAAACACAGGGATGCCTCTGTGGCTCACTTGGTTTAGCTTCTGACTTGTGATTTTGGCTCAGGTCATGATCTCATGGGTAGTGAGATGAAGCCCCACCCTGGGCTCCATGCTCAGTGGAGAGTCTGCTTGAGATGCATTCTCCCCCTGCACCCCACCACTTGCATTCTCTTTCTCTTTAAAATAAATTTAAAAATCCTAAAAGAAATAAAGCAGAAGTCCATGGAACTGTAGAAATTTGTTGATTTTCTGCTAAATTATTAGATATTAAATGTGGTGGGCATAACTTAAAGTTCATAAATGTTGCACTCTTCTTGTTCTAGGACACTAAAACTATATAACTATGATTTTTTTTTCTTTTCAGACATGTTTATGTAGGCAGTGAAAAAAACTACAAACTAATCCTTTTCTAGTGTTTTCCACCAGTTCCATCTTAACGTCATAAGATGATTAACAAGGTAACAAGGTTAATAAATACCCTTCTTCCCTGTAAAAATTAAAATTCCAGAGGATTTCCTCTGAGCCATTAATGTGAATAACAGTAGTAGAGTTCTTTGTACATCATTGTGTATTATTAGAAACAATGTCAAGTTATGTATCTCAAATTTTTATATGAAGAAATGATCCTTATGTGATTTTTTACTTTGGTCACCAACACATAGTATACATATTTGAATATGAATGTAAAAAAGAATATGTTTAGTGTATTTTTCAGTTCTGTTTTTTTACTACTAAAGCTATATGTTGCATTCTTTAGTTAATATTGGAAAGAAATTGTTTGTGTTTAGTGTTTTTAGTAATTTTAATAGAAATCTAAGGCATACCATCTTGAAAATGTTTATTTTCAGAGGAATACTTTGATAGGGCTAATGTACCCTTAACCCATATAAAAATAATTGCAAACTTAGAATATTTGCATACTTTTGATAATATTAAATTATAATTATGCATATTACTCCATATGGTTCTCCTGAGCAGATAATATGACCCATTAATTCTTTTTCTTCTGTTTATAACACTGAAAAATAAACAGAAAAACAAGATTTCAAGGCTTTCAAAATCAAACATTTAATCATTTGGATTAAAAACAAAATTACATATATACCAAGGTAAACAAAAGCCATATCCTAAAATATATTGCAAAAAATTCATTCTTAGAGTAAATACATACATTTTTAAAAATATGACAATTCAAAACTTATTCAACCTAAATTGAAAATTAATGAAATCCAGAAATTTTCACCATTATTATGCTATTGGCTTTATTTTATTTATTTTTTAAGGGTTTTGTTTATTTATGAGAAAGAGAGAGAGAGAGCATGAGTAGGACAGAGGGAGAAGGAGAAGCAGTCTCCCCACCAAGCAGGAACACTGACTCTGGGCTCATCTGAGGATCCTGAGATCACAAACTGAGGAGAAGGCAGATGTATAACCGAATGAACCACCAGGCGCCCATCTACTGGCTCTATTTTAAAGTGAATGAGTTATTCACAAAAACTCCAATCCAGCATACAGAATTCAAGTGCAGAAAAAAAAAATTATAAAATAAGTATAAATTATATTTATACATGATATACGGCATATACATAAAAATTTAAGTTATACATGTATAATCAAATATTATCACTAATAAATATATGAAGGAATGACTCATAGGGTTCAGCTGTAATTGAATTAAAAAGATTGGGCAACATTTGTCCTCTAAACTATTCTTTTTTTTTTTTTTAAGTTTTTATTTATTTATTTGTCAGAGAGAGAGAGAGTGAGAGAGAGAGCACAGGCAGACAGAGTGGCAGACAGAGGCAGAGGGAGAAGCAGGCTCCCCGCTGAGCAAGGAGCCTGCTGTGGGACTCGATTCCAGGACGGTGGGATCATGACCCGAGCCGAAGGCAGCCACTTAACCAACTGAGCCCCCAGGCGTCCCTCTTCTAAACTATTCTTATTTTAACTGCAGGAAATCCGTACACCAGTTCAGAAGTCAGAGGAATAGTTGTTTTAAGGATCAGAACAGCTATTTTCATTTTATGTTCATAATTTTGTTAAGTATATCCATTCTTTTTTTTTTTTTTTAAGATTTTTTATTTACTTATTTGACAGACAGATCACAAGTAGGCAGAGAGGCAGGCAGAGAGAGAGGAGGAAGCAGGCTCCCCGCTGAGCAGAGAGCCCGATGTGGGGCTCGATCCCAGGACGCTGGGATCATGACCCGAACCGAAGGCAGAGGCTTAAACCACTGAGCCACCCAGGCGCCCCTAAGTATATCCATTCTTGATTAGACCATTCCAAGTCAATATTCAGGTAATTCACAATTTGTTCCAAACTTATTTTAGAAACACATATTGCTTTGCATTAAATTGCTTCAGTTTTTAAAATATGAACTTTGATCATGAGGCTACGGGTTATTATCAAGATTTTGTTACCCACGATATGCATTTATTTGTGTATATGGGATGATATATGAGCTTACTGAACATACAAATATTGTATATGTTCATTTCTATTATACACTTATTCTAACATGTTAGGAAGCAGGGAGGAAATTTTTTGTTAGCTATCCTTTATTGACACCCATGGATTGTAAATTTCCAGATGAATGCCTTATGAGAATGTATAAAATAGAAATCAACTAGTCAAGGTCAGGATTGTCTAAATGGGATAATAATAAGAAGAAGAAGCTGGTTCTTCAGAATCCATAGACATGAATCAGAGGCTGAATGTGAAAAGTATACTTGTTAGGCACTTTTGGACAAAGGAATTTACCTCTTTCAATCCCAATGTTGTCATTTTTAAATGGGAGGGGACCATAATAAATAGCTCATATTATTTGTGTGTAAGATTACCCCCGTATTAACTACTTCATTCTTACAATAACTTAGAGGGCTTTGCACCATTTCCCCCTGTTTATAAAGAATTCTGAAGTTGAAAGATGAACTATGGATAGTCCATTTACTTATAAAAATAATATCCAAGTTATAAATGGCAGAGCAGTAGAATAGTCATGAACAATCTGATTCTAGAGCCCAAACATGTAACTAATATATTGTTTTCTTTTTTTCGAGGAGTCTGTTGAAGGTTAAACCAGAGCATGCATGTAAAATGAGAGTGAAATTCCTGATACATAGTAGAATCTCAAGAATTATCCATTGTTTTTGCTACTAATATGTTATTATTTTGCTTTTATAGATTATCTTTAAAGAATTTTAGCATAAATCCACTTAGTTTATTTGAGTAGAGCAAACAAATATTAGTTAAAACAAGGACGCATAAATCATCCCTTAAATATAAAATTTTAAAGTAAAACACGCTATCACAAATTTAGTAAAAATATCTTTATGTAGTCATAAACTTTTTATTCATCCCTTTTGCTATTTTAATCATATTAATTGTATTTTAGTATTGCATTTTTTATGTATTAGAGTCATGAAATCATAGATTTCATAGTCATGAAATCATAGATTTCATAGTCATGAAATCATAGATTTCATAGTCATGAAATCATAGATTTCATAGTCATGAAATCATAGATTTCATAGTCATGAAATCATAGATTTCATAGTCATGAAATCATAATCATAATAAAAATTATTCTAGTCTTTCTCATTTTCCCCCCTTCTGGTTATTATTTTACTCCTCTGGCTATTATTCTCTTGGTTGAAGCAATATTTATGTTTCAGTTGAAGTAAAAATATAGACTATCATAGTCACATGAGGAATTATGCAGATAAATTCAGATTATAGTCTAAAAACCTTAAATTTACCATATTTCTACTGATGTTTTTGAAATGGTGCCCTTAGAAATAATGAAGATTGATATTTTCTTAATTTTTCATCAATTTAAAAAGTATTTCTATTTCTCCATAAACTATATGTACATGGGAGTTTTTCAAATTCTATGCTGTTTTGACTGCATAACTATAATTAAATAAATACTTTCAAAGGGATACCAAGTAGTGATGTTCCCTTCTTTTCTAGATACAAAGGAGAGAAGGAATACTATAGACTACATGTTAATTATTGCAACAAATTCATTTATGCCAAGTGCTTGCACACAAGCAAAAGTTATCTGCTTTCCTCTCTCCTTCTTGCATTCATCTGCCTTTCCTTATCTGTGTTCTTTTTTTTTTTTTTTTCCCCTTTTGCCATTTGGTGGCATATTCATTTTTCAATCACTTTACCTTGGCATCACTAACAAACCTTACCCTTTTTTATTTTCTCCCACATCCAGGCTGTTCATCCAACACATTTCAAAATTTTGTTATTTCTTCCTGTTCCTGTCTTTAAAAGCTGTCACTTCCTTTCTGTCCCTGAAGACAAAAATCCTCATCCTAACATCTTATCTACAACAGCATGTCCTCTTCTCCTCAAAATGTATTCAGTGGTACCACATAAATTAGCAAATAAAGTTCCTGCTTTCCATTCAAGGTGATTACACATTTTTACACTAAGCTGCTTGCAAGTTACTTCTGACACTCCTGATGTTGAATTCATTTGGACTGACCCTGGGACTTCCAGGTTTTTCAAATAGTATCTCCTGCCCAGTTTGCATCTCCACATTGTTTTCAATGCCAGACAAATTTCATTTAGGAATGTTGTTGTTCTAGTGGGGTAAAAACGTCTCAAACTTCATACCTTTGTATAAATTGGCATAGAGCAGGACATGTTGCAATAAGAAATGACCTCTGAGTCTCAGTCTCAGATTGGTCTCAATACCAATGTCAGGTTGACTAGTGTCTGAATCCCAGTTGCATGGTGTCTTCACCTTCCATCCAAGGTTGACAGAGTAACCCGTTTAGAAACACTGCAAGTTTGTGGCAGCAGGACATAGGAACCATGTACTGGCTTTTAAAATGTCTGCTTTGGCAGACAAAGGTTACTTTCTTTCACACATTGTCGAAAATAAGTCCAGTGACAGTGCTCAAGTTCAGTGGCATGGAGGTAGAGGTTTCCCGCAGGTGCACTGAGGCAAGGGCACCAACTTAGTTGGCCAATAGCAGTTAAGATTTACCACAACCTCACAATCACTACCACTACCACCACCACCAAATTTATACATGCATTCTGATGAATAAAATTCAGTAGATTTGGAAATGTGAAAAGCACAATCTCTTTCATCATTCCTCTGAAATTAGGTTGTCAGTGTGAAACAAGTCTCTGTCAGATTGTAGGTCTGAGTGGTAGAGGCAGAGCAAAATAGATCGCGGAAATACGAGCTCCAGGAGGACATAGGAGAATGATAAGACTCTGCAGCAGCTCCTTCTCTACAGTTCCGCACACAAGCATTTTTGTCAATTACTTTTACTCAAATGTAAGGGCCGGTGATGTAGAGTGTGAATGTCACCAGTTTAAAAGAATAAGTAGATGAAAAGAACCAATTAGCAAAGGCATCACGCAGGGCGCCATTGTGGGAGAAAATGTTTGCTGGGTTTGGGACCCTTGTCTGAGACCTCGCTTAGGTGGATTTACTAATAGATTTTTATAACTGAGAAGTCTTCTTAACTCTATATAATTATTTTAAATAAGTTATAGAAATATTTAATTTTAATATATGCTCTAAAAATATTCTGCTCATTGAGTATGTTGGTTAATTGTTTAAAAAGTCTAGTGAGTTACAATAATTTATTTTCTTGCTTGGAATTCGATGATAGTATCAATGAATCATAAGATCTCCATGCTATAAATGTTCTTAGGAATAATATAATCCTTATTTGTAACTAATCTGGAAAATGCTATTGGTGTTATCTAGTAACTATTATTTCTCCGTGTAGGTCTCTGTGTGGGAGATTGATAGACATCACTTATCAGCTTATTATATTGTAAACTCTCCCACTTTTTAGGAAAGTCTTCCTTTGTGGTTACTTGAAGTTTATCTAGGTTTTTTTTTTTTTTTTTTTTAAGATTTTTATTTATTTATTTATTTATTTGACAGACAGAAATCACAAGTAGGCAGAGAGGCAGGCAGAGAGAGAGAGAGAGAGGAGGAAGCAGGCTACCTGCTGCACAGAGAGCCCGATGTGGGGCTCGATCCCAGGACCCTGAGATCATGACCTGAGCCAAAGGCAGAGCCCTATCTAGTGTTTTATCACATTTCTACCCATTGGAAGTGACTAAACCAGGTCCATTTTGTCTTTTATGTTATATAATTTCAAACATTTGGAAACTACTGTGGATTCTTTTTTACCCTTCCCTTAACTTTTCCCAGAATACATAACTCAATATCTCTGATGTTTTTCACTATGGCAAAATTTATAGATCCCTTAGCAATCTAATCAAATTCTTTAGGGCTCTTTTCTTCACTGAAAACATATTTATTGTCTGTGTACTCAACACCATCAGGAATTTTGCTGATAAAATGTTGATCATGCTAAAACAGTTTTTCCTTTATGAAACTTACTGTTTAGTTGGTAGACACATAATAAGAAATAATCACATAAGTTCATATATAGTTGCCAGCATGATACATTATCCGAATGGAAATTACGGCATGCTTTCTTAATACCTTACAGGGAGCCAACTGCTCTGTTCTAGCTGTTACACTGTCTGATCAGTTGGACTTCTATCCTAAGTTACATTAACTCTATTTCAAGTAGCATTAAAACAGTGACAAGTTACTGATCCCAGTTTTTTAACAAGCTGTCATACAGAGAACTTTAGATGAAGTTTTTAATTCTACCCTCCAATTTGTATTTTGCCATATGATTGCCTATTAAAAACACCCTAAGGAAATACCACCCTCAAAAGAAACCCTTTTTCCCCCCCTGGGTTTTCATGTATTTGGTTGGAATTATTTAAATCAAGATTAAGTTAAATCATAATGTAATGTAAATGGAATAGGGTGTTGTTTTAGTTGACCTTAGGAATCTATGGAAGGTGTCAGGTTGGATCACAAGAGACAATTGTTGTTTGTACTCCTTTGCTAAGGGTTGACAATAAGCCAGAGTGCAATGACTTATTGTTTTCAACCAGCCAAGAAGTAAAAGTCTCTTTTTATTCTTTTTACAACTTAGTAATCATAGAATGCTCAAGAAAAGCCTGAGGTAGAAAATGTATTGAACTAGATAGAACTTAGCAATTTAAGGAAAACTGCTGTTCTTGTCCTGTAAAAATGAAAGAGATGATTGAAATTTAAGACATTAGGAGGTAAAAGAAATTGAATTCTCAAGATTAATTTTTTAAAGGACCCAAGGAGTTAGTTCTGTTTTTTCTTTAAGAAAAGTTGCTGTTGTAACTTGCTAAAAGAAAATGCAATCTTCAAATTCCATTACATAAGGAAAAAAAAAAAAAAAAACTCGAGTTTTTGATCTAGATAATTTATGTACAATGTCCATTAGAGATAGTTTCCTAAAATTTGTCACTGATGAGGAGAACAAAGGAAAAGCAAATGTTTCCTAGATTAATATAGTTTCAGATTGAGGATATTATGACTCTAATTCAAAGGACATATTTTTAAAAGAAATGCTATGATGTTAATTAATGTTTACTAATAGAATGGTGATTTTATTTGATCAATTTTCTAAAATCTGAAATCAATAATTCACTTAGATAAAATAGTAAAATAAAATGTATAAAGTGTCAAATAAAAAGTTGATGTATTTTCTCATTTACAGTAAGTTTTGGGACAATGTAAGTATGACAATGACAAGAAAGATTGTCAGGGAAAAGAGTGACTAGCTGTATAAAGTTACCTTTTTTCATACATACCCAAGCTTCATGCTAAAGCCACTGAACTGAAGTAAAATAGTTATCCCTGAGTGTCTCTGTGTTCCTCAGGTAAACAAAGGCATCTATTTATCATCAACTTCTATACGTGTACCCTTAAAGTGGACCACAGTTGACTTATGAATCAATTTTTAAAATACCTGCAGCTTTGCCTTCTTTAACAGTCCTTTTGCTCATTTTTGCTCAGAATGTTCTATGCTGTATGGGCCCATCTTGCAATTGATCCTGGATTTGAAACTGACAGCTGTAAACTAGCAGGAAAATGATGTGGCAAGAGTTGCTATTCCTAAAGAAAATTCAAAGAAAGTTCTATTTGGGCAGATCGTAATTCATAACTCACTCATAGAGCACAAATTTTTATCTTCTGAGTCCCTTTGGGCCACATAGATTTCAAGGTGTAATATGCATATACATATGCATACACACACATGTATACACATACATACATAAAAATACATATATATAGTATTGGATTTAAAATTTGGAATATAAAATAAATGTAATTTACTTTTACTTAATTTTATTATAAAAATTTTATTTGTTATTTGCTTAACATACTTGTATTTATTTTTATATTGTTATATATAACATTAAAAAGTATTGCAGTATACATGCCAAATATTATGTTACACTCTAAATTGGCTCTGAGGCAGTACTCCATAACCACATCCATGAATATTTCTGTACCCAAAAGATATCCCAATCACACTGAGAGAGATGAATAATGATTATAAACCATGTTATGGCCATTTATGCTATGTTTAGAAATGAGCGAAATATTTTGAAAATACTGGGTTTTTTAAGCTTTTTAAATTTTGTTATTTGTATTATAAGTTGATATTAAAAAAATATGTGTTCTGAATCTTGTATGTTCCAGGTAACCTATTAGGCATGGAAAAAGAATGTCAGGGAGTAAGAAAGATAAATCTAACTTTTTGGTTTCACACAGGTTTCAAGAAATTTGAGTTTTGACTTATTTATTTATTTATTATGTTCAGTTAGCCACTGTATAGTACAGCATTAGTTTTTGATGTAGTGTTCAATGATTCATTAGTTACATATAACAGCCAGTGCTCATCAAAACATGTACCCTCCTTAATGCCCACACCCAGTCACCCCATCCCCCAACCAAAACCCTGTTTGTTTCCTGGGGTCCATAGTCTCTCATGATTCGTCTCTCTGATTTCTCCCTCTTCTGCTATGGTCCTCTGTGTTATTCCTTATGTTCCACCTATGAGTGAAACCATATGATAATTGTCTTTCCCCGCTTGACTTACTTCACTTAGCACAATCCTCTCCAGTTCCATCCATGTCAATGCAAATGGTGGGTATCCATCCTTTCTGATGGCTAATATCCCCTTGTATATGTCTACCACATATTCTTTATCCATTCATCTGTTGGAGGGCGTCTCGTCTCTTTCCACAGTTCCAACTTATTTATGCAAGAAAGGACTGTCTTCAGGTGTCTCCATGAGAGGAGCCCTTGATACCTTCAGGGACAGGCATCTTCCCCATGGCACTCTGGAGAGCTGACTGACACTTCACAACACTGTAAATATTTTTATTCTCACTCTCTTTACTAGCTGTGATGTCCCCAAAACAAGGGTTCTATTTTACTCATATTTATATTCCCTGCACCCAGCCCATTGCCTAGAATATGAGAAGCACTATATATGTATTTAATAACTAAGTACAATGAATGATTTTCACCCATATTTTGGGGCAAATAACCAAAATACTTACTGATTCTTAATTTTATGTGCCAAGTTATATTAGAACTTCTCTTCAGTATATCAGAGAACATTTATTAAGAACATACAAATTCATTACATGTGTATATGGAAAACAAATCTGAGTCCTGATTCTTGTTTCCAGTATTTGATAGGTCTAGTTGGGAATATGATGTGAATGCATGCACACAAAAATTAAAGTAAAAGACACAATATACTTCTTTTTTTTTTAAGATTTTATTTTTATTATTTGACAGAGAGAGAGAAAGATCACAAGTAGGCAGAGAGGCAGCCAGAGAGAGGGAGAAGCAGGCTCCCTGGTGAGCAGAGAGCCCGACGTGGGGCTCGATCCCAGGACCCCGAGATCATGACCCGAGCCGAAGGCAGAGGCTTAACCCACTGAGCCACCCAGGCGCCCAAGACACAATATACTTCTTACATGGACATTCATCAAGAAAATATTGTGAATTTGATTTGAATGAATAAATATTTGCTGAAAAATTGGAATTCATTATTTTTGGTTGCTACTTTCCTTATCCTTTAAATAGAAACAAAACAGTGACAATCTCTATACCATCACTCTGTACAATGATTTGAAATGCAAAATTGTCACGCCAACATTATTCAATATAGGAGCTTAGGAAAGGAAATAAATATATTTTGGAAAAAATAAAGAGAAAAGGTGCTTTGGCATATGTTGAGAGATTGGAAAGAGCATTTACAGGAAGAGGAACAGCATTTTTAAAGATGCAAATTAATGTTGTCTAGAAGAGATGCAGTGATAATTAAATATACATAGATGGGCTTGGGAAGGCTAAATCGTGAAAGCACTGTCTAATGCCTAAGCATGACTATTAAAGAAATAGTACAGTTAAAAATTAGATCACTTGTTGTGTTCCATTCTGATTTTATTGATAGAATTTGATAAGAGACCATCGTCTTTAATCCAGTAAAACGTGTTTTCAAAACTACTATCCGTAATTATTTTGAAAATGTACCAAATTTCACCAGACAATGCCCATACATGCTGATATGGATCACTACAGATTTACAGATTTTGAATCATAACATAAAACCTATTTGCATGAGTTTCAGCAAAGTTTGCTTTCGGGAGAGAAAGGATTCAGAACCAGACAAGACTGGAAACATGATTAAGATTCGGAAGCTGCCATCTGGGGAATGTGGGACATTCACAAGCTTGGGTATTTCTGTTTAGAGGAAGAATGGTGATACTCAGATAGGCCCATGTCACCACCTTGGTTTCAGGACCTGCCTAACTACAATGGCTCTCTAGCTAGGGTCCTTATTGTAGAACACTGGCTTTAAGAAAAGGGAGCAAACACTGATTAATGGAGGCTTGTCATCCCAAAGATTGTCTTATCTCCTGGTACTGTCTTTTGTTTACTCTACCATGCAGTAAGCTGAGATAAGATAAGGGCAAGAAAATACCTTAGGTAATACCAAGTGCTATGATGCTTGGGGACCTAAAGAATCAAAAGACCAAAGAAGGGCAACCAGTAACATAAGACTTTTATAGTTACAAGAAAGTAAGGAAACATGAGCATGGCTAGGAAGAAAAAAGAATTTTCTTCTGGTTTTTGTGTTGAATCCAGATGGATCCAACGTTATGTAATCCTTGGATGGCATACTCTTTTGTTTTTTCATGTATGGGATTATTTTCTATGCATTTGAATTGATATTTCTCCACTAGACCCTCTTTAATATACATCTAAGAGTTTCCAAGTGAAGTTCTTCAGTCATACTATAAGCATCATTTTCTTCCCTATGTAGGAGTTATTTCTGTTCTAATAACTGTATTTTTTTTTAATAAGGCTTTAAAAAATTCTCACTTTCCTTTAGCCTACTAAGAGAGAAAACCCATGTTTAACCATACAAACAATTTTGGTCCATCTAAGGAATGTGTGATGTTATGCATTGTCTAAGAAAAATTTTTCTAACAGATATGAAAACAGAAGTTGTAGACAACCAACAGAGATTTAAAAAAAAAAAAAAAGTCAGGAAAAAACATACCTGAGAAATCTTCAAGACCAGCGACACTGATTGGTCTTACTTCTCTATAGGCAAATTATTTGTCTTAATCATTCTCAAATAAAGAATGAGCCTGGAATAAAAGTAAGTATTAAAACAGCTGGGAATCAGTATTGGGGAAATAAATCCCCCAGTATTGGGGAAATAAATAAAGCAGTATTAAAATGCCATGAAAGATGGCTTAATTGAGCAGCATAATTTTTATGCTTGACATAAAATACTACATTACTTCACTAAATATAATTTTTTCTGAGATTGTTTTTGCCCACTCCCACCTCCATTCCTGGATATACCATCACCACAGAGTTTTTCAAACTATAAAAGCAGTTTATGATTTTTTTAAAAATCTGCTTAATTATTTCTGTTTTGAGCAAGAAAGGAGCAGAATGCTAGAACAAGATGAAGGCTAATTCTGATAGAAATGAAATTAAAGTTGCTTCTCTTGTCACTCCATCTGTTCCTTTATTCCTTTCTCTTATTTATTGTTAACCTTTTTGCCCTCATTAATTTATAGCCTGAAATTAAGGTGCCTTTGGCTGATTATAATCTCCTTATTGTGCTTCAGGTAGAGTTATTTGACCCCAAAGGAACTACATTATAAAATTTTCTTTCTGACAATATCTGTGTAGCTAACTTTGATAATTTCTTAAGAGGATATTAAGAAAAATTAGAGTAGATTAGATAAATTTCTTTATTTTCTCAGTGCTTATTTTGTGCTAGATGTCCATGTAGTGATAACCACATTTTAATATGGCATAAATATTACTGCATACTGGATTGTTTCATGCTTATGATGTTATCTATCATACTCAATATATATAACTTACTTGAGTTTTATCAAATGTTTACATATCTATCTTGTAAGTGTTCACACTAAGAAAAAAGAAAGATAGGCAGAAAAAAAGAATTAATATTCTTATTTGTAGTTATTATTGAAACTCTCGGTCTTGATAAAGATTCATAAGTACTGAAACTAAATAAATTCAATAATTAATACCTAATTTGTAGAAGACGCTGCATAAGAAATAATTTTAAAATGGAATAATGCCTTTTCTCAAAGGCATTTAAATCTATAGCAGGGCTATAAGAACATCTGGCTCAGGGTCTAAACAGACCACATTTGGGCTAATCACCAAGGACAAAAGGGCAAAATCCAAAGGCAGTGAAAGGAATGGTAGTGAAACAAGAAAGGAATTTATTTCAGTGAGGCCAACATTGAGAAGACAACAGGCTAAGGTCTCAAAGACTGTCTCCAAAGAACTGAAAAACACTTCCATGTTGATAAAAGCAAAACATGGGACAAAGTTGGGTGCGTACACGCAGGTGGGCACCGAGGAATAAGAGATCCCTGTCTTGGAATCAGTCAGGGGTAGGGTCTGCCTGGTTCCAGGCAGTTCTTATTGGCTGAGGGGATGGTTTCAGTTCCTAGTAGGGGATGGTTTCAGTTCCTAGTAGGGGATGCTCTGCCCACTGGGTCTACTGTCTGGCCCAGAGACAACCCAGAAGGAAGAATCCATCTAGAAAGTTTGAGGTCAAAATGGAGGCAGCCAAAGTCCTCTTTCAAATCTACAAGAAAACACAAATGCACAATGACAATAATATATGGCTTAAAAATATAAAGAAATTAACCCCCCTCACCACTATCCAAACTTGCCCCAATAATCATCAATGTTGACCTAATTTAAAAACAAAAACAAACAAACAAAACCCTCTCTGAGGCTCTTTGGTGAAAGGAGAATACTAGTTTTTCTCAAAAGATTAAAATAATATTATTTTAAAAAGTGGGAATGAGAGTTATTAATTATACAATGGCACAGGCATTGGAAAAGAAAAAAGGACTACTTATGATGTTGATAAGTACATATGAAATGGTGTAAGAGAAGAATTTTTAAAGAAGCAAATTTCACATAGTTTCTTTTTTCCTTTCCTTTTTTTTTTTTTTTTTTAAGATTTTATTTATTTATGAGAGAGAGAGAGAGAGAAGAGGAGACAGCACAAGCAGGAAGAGCAGCAGAGGGAGAGAGAGAAATAGTGTCCCCACTGAGCAGGGAGTCTGATGTGGGACTCAATCCCAGGACTCTGGGATCATGATCTGAGCTGAAGGCAGAGGCTTAAGGAACTGAGCTGTCAGGACATTCCTTCACATAGTTTTCTTTCTTTCTTTCTTTCCTTTTTTTTTTTTTTTTAATAAAGATTTTATTTATTTATTTGACAGATAGAGATCACAAGAAGGCAGAGAGGCAGGCAGAGAGGGGGAAGCAGGCTCCCTGCTGAACAGAGAGCCCCATGCAGGGCTCGATCCCAGGACCCTGGGATCATGACCTGAGCTGAAGGCAGAGGCTTTAACCCACCCAGGCGCCCTCCACATAGCTTTCTAAAACAAGCCAGACAACTTCTAGGTTTCAGCGTGCAGAACAGGGAACTGGAAAAAGAACTGTGACACTCTTGACAATTCTCAAAAAGCTGAACAAACTGAAAATTAGATGCTTCTCTTGAAAATATTGGCAAACTGAATTTACAGTGAATGGAGTAATCTGAAACCTGGGGAGAGAGAAGGCCAAGGTTTTGCTGACCTGCAGCTGAGCTTTCAAGACCAAAGAAGCCATTAAGAAGATAAAGCTTTCGAATTTTAAATTGACAAAAGTTGGCTAGCAGAGGAATGAGAAGCCACTTAGGATGGGAGGGAGGGGAGCTCTCTTGCCAGGGAAGATCAGACAGTCTAAGGGAGCTTTTCTTCTGGTGCTGACTACAGCAGGGGAAGAGAAGTCACCCCTGAAACTCCACTCCTTCATCTCTACTACCAGCCCTAAGGGAGCCAAACCCTTAATCTACAAAAGTAAGAACCAGGAACACTCTCCCTTCAGAGAACTAGTGGAAAACCACTGCAGGTGGCTTTCCCTTTGTGCCTGTGTGTCGTCTTTGTCTTTTCAGGACAGTCTCTCTGTGGAGTCTAAATTTCCTCTTTCTTTCTTTCTTTCTTTCTTTCTGTCTTTCTTTCTTTCTTTCTTTCTTTCTTTTTTAAAGATTTTATTTGTGTATTTGACAGGTAGAAATCACAAGTAGGCAGAGAGGCAGGCAGAGAGAGAGAGAGGGGGAAGCAAGCTCCCTGCCCAGCAGAGAGCCTGACATGGGGCTCGATCCCAGGACCCTGAGATCATGACCTGAGCTGAAGGCAGAGGCTTAACCCACTGAGCCACCCAGGTGCCCCTAAATTTCCCCTTTCTTAGAAGGATACCAGTCATATTGGAATAAGGCCCACTGTAGTGATGACTTGATTTTAACTTGATTTAATCTACAAAACCCTATTTCCAAATAAGGCTACGTTCACAGGTATTGTGAGTTAGGACTTGTACATATCTTTTTGGAAGGGGTTACAATTCAACTCTTACCAACTACAAGCTCCAAAGTAAATTTAAAATTTTTCTATTATTAGGAAAGGCAATGATAATAACTAACAAAAGGCAAAATGATACTGTTAATATTTCTTTAGTCTTCTAAGTGTTCTAACTACTATCCTAAGTAATCTAGACAGGTATTAATTTAATTACTCCTTCAAGAAATCTCTAGAAGTAGGTACTACTTTAGGCTCAAGACCACATATCTGACAGGTGATAAGACCATATTATCACCTACCTGTATTGTTATGTTTTAGAGGTAGAGTTATTTAGTCATATGAATATAGGAAATAAAATCCATAAGTAGACCTTTGGCATTAGCATGATCAGAAATAATTAGAAACTAAGATCAGAGTAACATCAATATGACACCTTTTACTTAGAGTGAAGGATTCAGGACACATGTTTTTTATATTTGGGAGAACAACTCACACATTTGTAGTGAGACACTTAAGGAGTCTAAAGGAAGAGAAGAAACTCATTCTTCCTAAGATCTTGAATGAGAATTTATAAACTTAAGAACTTAATGTTTCAGAGATCTCACACTTATAAGGTTAGCCTGAAGACTACTTGGAAGACTTTTTTTTTTTTTTTTTATTGTTACCTATATCTTCATACCAGCTTGATGTATCCAGGAAAATTATCATTACAAATCATTATATTATTTATTCAAAAAGAAATGGAAGAAAAATAAAGAAAAAGCTCAGAAAGAACACAGAGAAATAGAATTCATAAGAGTAGACTGTTCTTATGAAATTAAACAGACCCTTAACCTACCATCCAGCAATACACTCCTTTGTGTTTATGCCCAAAGTAGTTGAAAACTGATGTTCAGAAGATAACCTGCACATGGATGTTTATAGCAGCTTTACTCATAGTTATCAAAACTCAGAAGCAAGCAAAATGTCCTTCAGAAGGTGAGTGGATCAATGAACCGTGGCAATTCAGACACTGGAATGTTATTTAGTGCTAAAAAGCAATGTTCTATCAAGCCATGCAAAGACTCGGAGGAACCTTAAATGGATATTGCTAAGTGAAAAAAGCCAATTTGTAAAGGGCATATACATTATGATTCCAGTAACATGATATTATGGGAAAGGCAACACTATGGTGAGAGTACCAAGGTGAATGGTTGCTAGGGGTTGGTGAAGAAGAGGATGTGTATAGACCAAGAAGAGAGGATTTTTAAGAGAGTGAAAACGCTCTATAAGGTACTCTAATGGTGGATACATGTCATTATACATTTGTCCAAACCTAGAGAACGTATAACACCAAGAGTGAACCCGTTTTGTTTTCCTGGGTAATCTGATGGACAGTCTAAGTAGAAGTTACTTGAAACACAAAACGTACATTAAAAATAAACACATAGGGGTACCTGGGTGGCTCAGTGGGTTAAAGCCTCTGCCTTCGGCTCAGGTCATGATCCTAGGGTCCTGGGATCGAGCCCTGCATCGGGCTCTCTGCTCAGCATGGAGCCTGCTTCCTCTTCTCTCTGCCTGCCTCTCTGCCTACTTGTGATCTCTGTCTGTCAAATAAATAAATAAAATCTTAAAAAAAACAAAAATAAACACATAGGCAAAAGAAACTAACAGTTTGATTTAATTTAGCTAGAAGCTATGTTTAAAACAACAGAAATTTGAAAACCGCTTCTTTGCCAAATTAATTTACTTGTCAAGTCAATTCCTCATGTGACACAAAATAATTTTATTTATGTTATAAGGAAACTTATATTTTGTACTGTAAATTATGATAAATTACTAAAGGCCAAGAGGTAACCCTACCCACTCCTTTGTATCCATGTCTAATTCACTTGCAGTAGAACTAAAGAGAAGGCCAGACATGCTTTAAATTCATCATGACCTCTTCACTCTTGTGTTGTCCGTGGTCTTAGAAGACTGCCTGTTAATTCTGGGAGTTATAAAAGAATATACACATGTCTGGTTATACAGAGAACCCACCTTTGGTTGGAACTTTACAAATAATATAACCTCATATGACTGAGCATCCTTTTGATTAATAATTCATTAAACATCATACTTTCAAGTAGACCCTCTTGTTGTCATTCTTAGAACAGTTACTTTTTAGAGCATTTTTCAGAATGTTCTTTTATTTTCCTAATTGCAGCTGAAATAACATTTTGAAGCATCAACAGTTGTGTTGTTCCTTACACATTACACTGTATTCTTCCAGGAATTAGATTTTATTCCTGATCATAAAAAAAGGGGGGGGGAAGCAATTTTATCTTTTTTTTTTCTCTCCCACATGTATCTTTACTCAAGAAATGAATTTCAATATATTTCTGTGGAAGCATGGGTTTTAATTATTTTCTTAGGGACTGACAATTCCAATTTCCCAGATGATAAGTTAAATGTGTAATGCTCGATTATATATCACATTTCATTATATGCAACTGGATAATACCCATGTGAAAGTTATTCCCTAGAAACAGACCACTAAAGTACTGTTTAGTACACTGCTGATTTAGGACACAAAATGGTACTTCAGTATCCAGAAATAGTTAACAAAACATCGAAAATTATGTAATTTACTTTCTTGAAACATTTTAATAATGCCAAGTTCTTTATAGTTTGCAAAGCAATTGTAAAAGTGTTATCATTTTGTACTCCTAGTAAACCCAAGAGATAACTATTGCCGTCTCCATTTTCCAAATGAAGATATTATAGCTCTAACGAATTTTCTGTTCCTAAAGTATCCATGGTTGTTAAATGGCAGGGCTGGAAATTTTACACAGACCTTCTGACAGTAAGTCTTGGCTGGTTCCTATCATACAGCTTCATATAGTTCTGGATATATGAGGATATTTAAATCCTCTTCTGAGAGAAGGAAATATTCTTAACATAAAATATTAAGCTACCAGCTTTTAATGCATCATTTGGGGGAATAAAATGCATAATACCTTGAAGTGTCCAAAATTCACGTTTTTAAATAAGATAGTGATTGAATGAATACAAAATACCTGTGCTCAAACAGGGTATAAATTATATTTTTCTTTGTATAGGGCCTCTGAAAAAATATGATTGTTGGTTAACAGAACAAGTATTTCTCTAGCAGTGCAAGCAGACGTTTTCTTCTTGGTGACATGTGAGAGTGGGTGGTGAGTATTTCAGATCAGAACATTGAGTTCTTGTGAACAAAAAATGTATAATGGCTGGATTTACTTTTTCCCCCCTTTTTCCCTTAGGTTGGCCATGTTACAGGCTTTTAGAATTAAATGCCAGCCCCTCTTCAGGAAAGAAAATAAAAAGCAATACTAGATATCTTGACTACAGATAACCTTCATAACAGATTATTTTTTCCTGCTTTATTTTCTCTGGGGAATAATTTCAAAATATTTAATCAGACAATTATTAAATTATAGTTTAAAAATAAATACATTAATTATCACATAATTAATTATTAAAATTAAATGATAATTTCTCCATTCTAAGGATAAGGTAAAATTAAATTATAGTTGGTTATCATTAAATTCATTTATCACAGCCTCAGGAAATATTTCTTCTCTTAGATTCTGCTTAGAGGCAAGTACATGTAAGACTATGGAAAAGGCCATCTCTAAAGCCAGGAATAGTTTCACATCCTCAAGGAAGATGAGATTCAATATATTAGTAAAAAAAAAAAAAAGGTTCAATTTTTTCATTTACACGAGTAACATGTATAGTAAAACAAGAATTCACTTTGAGACCACGTGATTTTTAAGCAAACTGTACACACACGCACACGCACACATTTTTAACATGGGTCTTCATATTTCAGAGGTATTACATTAATATTTTTTAAAAAAGATTTTATTCATTTATTTGATAGAGGGGGAGAGAGAGAGAGAGAGCTGAAGTAGGGGGAGTGGAAGACAGAGGGAGAGAACGCAGGCTCCCCACAGAGCAGGGGATCCCGACGTGGGACTCTATCCCAGGACTCTAGGATCATGACCTGAGCTGAAGGCATTTGCTTAACCAACCGAGCCACCAGGCACCCTACATTAATATTTTAGTCCAAGTTTGTAGTATTCTGAATTAGTATCTTCTTGTCTGAAAATCTGAATAGTCTGTTTTTATCCTTGCTTACTACATGTTAATATGTAAATATGCATAAGTGATTCACATTTCCTGTATCATTTTCCTCTTCTGAAAAATAGGATAAAAAAATCTAAATTATAGAGTTAATTTGAGGATTAAATGATAATGCTAGACAGTTTTCAGCTATTTCTGATAATTTTATTAGTTCTCCAAACTGAGAAGTTAAGTGCTAAAGGATGAACACTGTTTTGTGTTTTTGTTTGTTTGTTTGTTTTCCTTTTTCTTTTTTTTAAAAGAAAAGCAAAAAGGTGCTAGAAGAAATATATATTCAGTATTTGCTAAAAGGTGTTCAAAATCCAGGCCTGCCATCCTGACTTTCTCATGCACCTCAGAGTTTATGTAGAGAAGATTGAAGAGTCAATGGATTGAGAGAGGAGGATGTCTTAGGCTAGAAAAAGATGGTCAGTCTTTGGCTTTTTACCTCCCTTTGCTTTCTATAAAGGTAGAGATTTTTGCTTATTTCAAGACTAGCTCAGGGAGTTTCAAGAGATTTGATGAGGTCCAAAGGGACAGCACCATCCAAGGACACAACCCTGCCATCTCCGCACCAGCCTGATGCTTTCTTAGCCAAAAATTTTTGGCTTGTCTAGGTTGCTGTAGAAGAGAAGTGTGCTGAGAGGGGTTTTGTGGGCATATGGTTTGTTCCTCTGGAGAATTTGATCAAGGAACACACCCATTGGTGTCCTCTTTTGTCTGGAAAAATCTCAAGGTATGGTTTGGCTGGATTCCACCTCTGGGCAGAGCAGAGGGCCTGTTGCAGGTGGGAGGCTATGCTACATTTCTGTGCTTTTAGAGAAGAAACCAAATCTGTATATTGAGTGGTTAACTTGGACGGCTAATATCATTGCAAGGAAATGGTAGTATGAGAGGTCTGTCTCCATGACAGAAGAAGCTTGCATCCACAAAGTACTCCATGAAAGAGTAAAAATAATAATACTTTGAGTATATTTGCCACGCAGAAGACACCAATGGCGGATCACGAAAGCTAGTCCAATTCCCCCCTCTCCCCCTACTGTCTCATTCTCCAGCCTGGGGAGCTAGAGGCAGCCCAGTCAAGTAGGGAAGTGACAGGAAGTTATAGTGCCCCATTTCACTGACGTCCTGCAGAATTCTCAGGCCAGACTTAAACCAAAGAAGGGGACATGCTTATATTGGGTAATAGGTCATAATTTTGATACTAGTCTTAGCTAGCCTTTTTTTTTTTAATATTTGAAATGGGTTTTCTTTTTCTTTTTCTTCCTTTTTTTTTGAAAATGGATTTTCTAATACATGAAAGTAACCAGGAATGATCTTGCATCTAAATATACTATCAAGAGATAAGAAAGCAATATCTGACAGATGGATGAGAAGGAAAAAAAAATTTATGCACTGCACACCACTGAGTCCAGCTTCATAATAATATGATTTATGTCTTATCAATGATATTTTTAAAATATTACTCAAATCTGCCCTTCTAGCCTTATCCCTATTGATATCACCTTAGTTCAAACCACCATCTGTCTCACCTAAATAATGGCACCTGTTTCCTCTTTGTGCTCCCACTCCTGTGGTGTCTCCTCCCTTATTCATTCTCTGCAGAAGAAGAAACATGGTTTTCTCAGAACATAACATATGTTGTGTTTATCTTCCTTGCTTAAACATTTCAATGGCTGTATTGCTTTATTAATAAATCTAAACTCCCTCTCTTGTCTTACAAAATCTGGGTTCTGCCTATTTATTCATCTTCTTTTGGAGCTCATGAAGTCTCTTCTATGTCTGGTGCCTTCAGGACCTGCCCCTTCCTCCATCCCTTCCCACAATCAGGCCAACTCATCACATGTCTCCAAAGAACTCCTTGATCTTCCTACCTAAACAAAGTGTCCTATGCATCTTTCCATCTCCACAAATTATTTTCTCCTTTATAGCATTGATTTTTAACTCACTACAACACTAAAATAGCACTCATATGTTCATTGATTTAGTGTTCATTTCTTCTTTCCGAAACACTGTGTCCCCAATCTCAAACAAGGTCTGCACTTGGTGGATGTCTGAATATTCATGAAATGAATTGTTATGTTTTTATTGTTGGTACTACTGTGTTATTATCAACTCAAAGAAGAGGAAAAATGTTCAGAGTAAGAAAAAAAGTAGGAGAAAAAAATAGTAAGAATCAGACATTAATAAAACAGAAATATTATATTTTGTAGGGAGGGGACTATAGAGATAATAAAGAATACCAAAAGTTGATTCTTTAGAAGAGTGAAAATACAGCATGATCTATCAAGGCATACTAGAAAAAAAGAAAAAAACATGAAGAAGGAAAATTAGCTTTAGAAAATAGACTAGGGCGCCTGGGTGGCTCAGTGGGTTAAGCCTCTGCCTTCGGCTCAGGTCGATCTCAGGGTCCTGGAATCAAGCCCCGCATCGGGCTCTCTGCTCAGCAGGGAGCCTGCTTCCCCCTTCTCTCTCTGCCTGCCTCTCTGCCTACTTGTGATCTCTCTCTCTGTGTCAAATAAATAAATAAAATCTTAAAAAAAAAAAAGAAAATAGACTAATTAGTAGAAGCTGTTCAAAACTTTTAAGACAATGAAAACATTAATGACAATGTATTTGACAAGGAATAATTTGAATATTTCAGAAAATAAATTTTAACTAACAAAAATGAAATATGTTACTATACCATAAAATACGAATCAGTGGTCAAAATATCCCTCCTACAAAAAAGTTTTAGGAAAGAAAATGATAGTCAAGAGTTTTGGAGATGTTTTAACAAGGCTTTGAAGAAACACACAATCCTCATCTTACAAAAGCTGTTCAGAGAATAGAAAAAGAGGAAGGATTCCCGAGCACATTTTATCAGACCCATATAATCTCAGTTATAAAACTGCACAAGAATAGTACAAAAAACTAAAATTGCAGAGCAAAGTCAGTTATGAACATTGATGCAGAAAGCATGAATACACTCTTACCAAATTGAAACCTGCAATTTATGTATATAAAATATATCCCATTTAAATTTGTTTTGTTCCAGCAATAGGAAAGAGCTTAGTATCAGAAAGTTTAATGGTGTGCTTATACATTTTAACAAATAATAAATTAATCTCAGTTGTTGCATTGAAATATGTGACAAAAATTCAGCACCTGTTCGTGAATAAAAATAAAAACAGAAACAAAGCACTTAGCAAATCGTAAGGCAAAGTTTCCTTCACCTGAAGAAAGGGTATTTGTTAAAACCTGTATCAAACATTACCATTATTGATGTAACTTTAAAAATATTTTAAAGGCCTGTAGTAGTCCTCAACTCAAACTCAAACCAATCTATGCTAATACTTTGTGATGTCTCTGGTGATGAAGTAGAAACGGTTAGAGTATACAAACCTCATTCACAAGGCACGCTGGTCTGCCACAGAGCATTTACTGAATGCAATGTTTCTGGGATTGCCTTAATGTTTCCAGGATAGCCTCTCCATAAATGTAGTGCAGTGCATATTGTGAGAGAGGGAACATGCACGCAGTTTGAAAATTAATTGGAACGGGAATGCATAGGGAAATAGCTAAAACATCTTTTGTTGCTTTCAACTGAGTCCAAGAAAAACGAGTCGAATTCCTGAAGGCTATTACTTCCCCAGCACGAATGCTGCTACGACTTCATCTCTCCAGGAACACCTTGCTTTATAACCCTTTGCAGATGCTGCTTGTTTTACAAGTTGAAGGTCCGCGGCTGCCCTGCATCAAGCAAGTCTAGGGGCGCCGGTTGTCCAACAGCATTTGCCCACTTCATGTCATTTTATCACATTTTGGTAATTCTCATAATATTTCAAACATTTCCATTGTTATTATATTTGTTCTGGTGATCTGTGATCACCAATTAGGACTGGCTAGCAATTTTTAGCAATACAGTCTTTTTAAATTAAGGTGTATACCTTTTTTATTACATAATGCTTTTGCACATTTCATAGACTACAGTGTAGTGTAAACATAGCTTTTGTATGTACTGGGAAAGAAAAAATTCATTTGACTTGCTTTATTGCAATATTTGCCTTATTTGCAGTGGTCTGGAAATGAACCCACAATATCTCTGAGGTATGTCTCTATGGCAGATAGTAGTTGTTCAAGTTCAATAAGTTATATTTAGTGTTACTTCTTAATTTCCATACAGCTGAAGGATTTGTTTCACTCTGTAACAGGGAGTTCCGCTAATTACTTTTTCAATATTCTTTCAAATTATTGTTTAAAAAAGTGTACAGCCATGCTAATGACTTTTTAGGCATTTGAAGATTTACATTTGCATTTATTAAAAATTTCATGGAATTTCCATGGTGGTTAAAACTTTCCTATTTATAAATATTTGAATAGCTGCTATATACTCCAGATATAAATCGATCTCACCTGGGAGGAACATAGTAAAATTATGGACTAAGTGCATTATCAGGACATTAGAGTTTTGGGAACAAATCAAACCTCCATTTGCATGATGGACCATATTATAATTATGTTAGAGTGCACTTAATCACTTAGCAAAATAGTTGCCTTTAGTATAAAAATATTAAAAGGGGTACAGTGTCTTATTTAAAAATTTAGAAAAAAATAATAGAAATAAAAAAATCACTAATATTAATTATTATAGTAATTCTGACTCAGCCAAAAACCATAAGTTAAGGAGAAATCACTAGATTATAAAAGTTGGGATACTCAAATAGTTGGAAATGATTACATTATAGATTAATAATGACAAAAGGAACAAAAGTTTAAATGTTGTAATGGAAATATTTGGCATATACTATCTTATCCAATCAAACTTAATATCATCAGTATGGGACCTTAGAGAATTACTAATGTTAACTCTTTATGCTTTCCCCTGCTTTTTTTGAGATAAAACTGATATAAAACATTGTATTAGTTTAATGTGTGTGAACATGATGATCTGGCATATGTGTAATGATTACCACCAATAAGTTTAAATAACATCCATCACCTCACATAGTTAATTCTCTTTTTCTTATGAGAAGTTTTAAGATCTAATCTTTCAGCAACTTCTAAATATATCATACAATATTAACTGTAGTCACCATGCTGTACATTACTTACCCAGCACTTACTCATCTTATAACTGCAAGTTTCTACATTTTGAACACCTTCACTCATTGTCCCCCACCCCTGCCCACTTTGCCTATCAGTCATTTGCATATCTTCTTTGGAAAAATATCTATATAGTTTCTCTGCCTATTAGCTATTTATTCTACCTGAGTATTATGTTTTTGTTGCAGTAAAAAATGATAACTTTTTCTCTGTATATGATTGATTTTCTTGGGTTTATACCAAAATGAATGCAAGGTTATAACAAATTTCAAAAGACTGTTTTTTTTTTTGAACCAATGGAATATTTTTTTTCTTCAACAATATCCATAGTTCTTAAAAAGAATATCCAGCAAGAACATCCAACAAATAAACACTTTTATTTCTTTTTATGTAATTATTTGTTTTATCTCCTGGTAAAGAAAGATTGTAAATTATAATATCTTATACTACTACTAATTTTTTAGACTTTGGTGGGGAAAGGTAATTATTCTTTTAACATATAGGTAAATAGACATTGACAATATGTATAGTTTTATAATGAAATTCTCTGAACTTTTCACACCAAAAGACACTTTATGGGCTTGAATTCTCTGTCCTGTGGAGTTCATGTGACTCTAAAGTAACATTACTATATTTAAAATTTAATTAACTGATTTAAAAATAAACTAACATCCAGAAAACCTCTTTTGATATTTAAAAACTTATAATCTAGTAGCTTGGCTAAGACATAATCCTCAGATTTACACACAAGATCAGAGTTAACAAAAATGTTGATTTCCCTCCTCCAGCTCCCCTGACCCATAATATCTGCTTTTATTAGAGTATCTAAATCTTTGTATGGGAAAATGGTGCTTGGTCTCAGATTTTGATTTGATCCACAGTGACAGAAGCACTTAATTTAAAAATCCCAACTTGTTTAACCAATTGGTAGGTTAAAAAACATATTAGGACAACTTTGCCTAGGGACATAGCATGATAACATCAATAAACAAAGCGGAGAACTTTGATATTTTTCTGATAATAAATTTACATCATATCCGCATAGTAGGAATGTTGGGCAGATAGGAAAGTATTTCTCTCATGATTTTATATGTCAGTGTATCTGAGACTATTTGTGCTCTGTATGGTTATTGGATCTAATTGTTATCTAATCTCGAAAAATGTCAGGAAGCACTTGAGCTATCATGCGGACAGAGAAATCTTTAAAGAGATGGGACTTAGGTTGCCTGCCTAAAATGTCCTGTGTATCTTTAAGTGCCAAGTGCAGCCTCTGGCTGTTAGATCTCATACTATGTTACTCTCAAGTGTATATTTCAGATCTGCTGAAATTTGCTAATGAGGGCAAGAACCTAGAGCCTGGATTAAAATAAAGCATGTGGGTAAGAGTTAAATTTCTTCTTAAAGAATCAAGATTAATAGCCCTATGTTTGAAAAACAATGCATTCAATTGGGAAGGAGGGGATTCTTGTCAACGTAGTGGACTGAACTGGTAAGAGTAGTTGTATTAAAAGATATACAAATTCTAGCTAATGTTTTAAGCATATGTAATTAATCAAAAGAAAAAAGAAATTAATTCCAGGCTACAAGTAGAGAGAAGATGAAGTAGACCTGTGAGTGGGAATTAAGGTTAAACATTTCAGTGGGTATCTAAAGGTGATATGCACATGAATCCCAGTGAGAAACCTGGCCATGCCATAGACCCTCACACTCAGCACACGTCACAGAGAGACAATACTGAGCATCTTGCATTAGATCAACATTGGGGAAATGCTGTCTTATCTTAGAAATGAGACTATAAAATTTTTTTTAAAGATTTTATTTATTTATTTGACAGAGAGAGATCACAAGTAGTCAGAGAGGCAGGCAGACAGAGAGAGAGAGGGAAGCAGGCTCCCTGCTGAGCAGAGAGCCCAATGCGGGACTCGATTCCAGGACCCTGAGATCATGACCTGAGCCGAAGGCAGCAGCTTAACCCACTGAGCCACCCAGGCGCCCCGAGACTATACATTTTTACCACAGTGTCTCAGATATAAAATAATCAAGCAGGATAATTATAAATCACAGATGAATTGTACAAACTCCAGATTAAAAGTTAATTTTTGAAAGTGATCAGAATTTAGACAAACCATATGATTACAAAGTATAAATAAAATATTTTATAGAAAGACTTCATTCCAGGGCTCTCAGATACAATAGAAAACAATGATACACAATAAATTATAAAGAGCTAGACATAATAGGGAACATGAAAAGGATTTTAAAATAAACATGTTTAAAGTGTTTAAAGTGAAAAATGAACTAGAAACACTGAAAAGAAAGGAGATCATACAAGAAGAGCAGAGATACCAAAAACTCTGTAAAATGAAAAAAAATTCTGTAAACAAAAATGCAGTCATTGAGTTAAACAAAAAAGATAACAAATAGACAAAATTAAACTGAAGATGACTCATCACCTAAGAAAGAATAAACAAATTGGACATAAGATAATGGAACCCAGGGGAAAGAAAACAAGTTTTGAAATGGGGACTTGACAGCACAAGCAATCATATTTAATGTTTTAGTCTGTGTGCATTTTTATGATCTATGAAAGTAACTTGGCATAATTCTTTTTCTTTTTTGATTTAATTATCCTGAATTTGGCAACCACTGCAAAATCTGTACAGATGACAAACTTGTAGCATTGCTATTATGCACACTAAGATTGCAGGGTCATACAGGAAAGTGAACTGACCATCTCGAAGTCTCCACCGCTGTCTTCTCAGAGATGCTTCTATCACTTTGGAAGGGCTTGGAAAGCATTTGCTCTGAACAGACTTGCTCATCATAGAGTTAGAAACAGGGAACAGAAGCATGATTTGTAAAATAGCAGGTGCCTGGAATGATGTCAGACAAATCCTAGTACTCCACAGTACATTTCCTGGGAGGATGAACTTTGAAGACGAGAGTAGGGCTAAGAACTTTGGTTAATGTCCGAGTCCCAAAAGAAGATATGGAACTGTGTGTGGAAGCTTAAAGGATGGAATCTTCATATGACACTGAGTTTCTATGGACATTGTATTTTTATAAAGATCTTATTTTATTTATCTGACAGAGAGAAAGCAGCACAAGCAGGGGGAGACGCAGAGGGAGAGGGAGAAGCAGGCTGTCCCCTGAGAGGGAGCCTGATGTGGGGTTCGATCCCAGGATCCTGGGATCATGACCTGAGCCAAAGGCAATTAACTGACTGAGCCACTCAGGTACCCCATGACATGAACCCCTTTTGACATAAACATGTAATAATGTGTCAATGTGGTGATAAAAAATAGCAAAACAAAGATGTTATGTAAAATGAAGAAGGAGATACCATGAGGAATGGCACAGTCTGGATTAGAAAGAATAGATAGGGTCCTTTGGTTGATTCTGGAGGAAAAATAAAAAATTAAACTCAGAAAGTGGGGATCTTATGTAGAGACATCTTGCGACAATCCAAGATAAGGAGTGGAGACTTAAAAGTAAATCTAGGAAATAGAGATAAAAATTAAAGATTGACTACACTACATAGTATAGGTAAAACACAGACAAAGAATTCTAGAGCTTGCAAAAGTGAAGGCAAAAACTGTGGAAAAGAGAAAGAGTTAAAGAGTTGAATCTCTGATGAATTAAAAATGAAGAGATGCTCAAGATATGAGGGTTATTGTCCAATACGGAGGTGTAAGAAAGAGGAATGAAAGAGTAGGAAATGAATTCAGGGGAAGAGGATTTGAGCAAAAGGATATTATTGATTTTAATCATTAGTGACCATTATTGACATTTTGCAGAATACTTTTTTTGCAGTAACAATGGCATTTCAGTTTTTAAAGTTAAAGTGCTATGCCAATTATTATCCCCAAAGACTCCCCCCCCAGTCTTCCTGGGCATATGGGTGTACCTAGCTGCTGGTGAGATTAGAAATTGTAGTTCCTTTATTTATGTTATTATATTTGGAGACTTCTTGCTGTTGCCTAAACTTTAGTCAAAATAAAACAGAAGTTTAAGTCCCAAGTGGGTTGCTACTATAATGGAAACCTAAAATATGTGACATTGGATCAGTCGTTGGTTAGGCAATATGGACCCCTGAAGATTGGTAAGGCCATGACCCTTGTTATATCTTCATTATTGGTAACCTATTATCTTTAATAACTTGTAAAACAGAGCATGTGGCTATTGAAGCCTTCGTTCTCCAACCTCTGGGGAAATGATTGTAAAGAACCATAACATGAATGTGTATTGCCTGAATCTTGCTGTTTTATGCAAATTATTACAATCAAGAAAACACCTCAGGCAAGATTTGACTTCCTTTCAAAACAAGAGGGAGGGAAAGTCCAGAAATATGAGGCTTTGTTGAGTTGGAAAATCTAACTCATTTTGTACTCCTCAAACATTTGAAAATAAAAATTTTATTCAGAACACTTATCAAGGCCTGTGTTTATGATTCCTCAGACAAGAAAAGTTATCTAAACTCAAGGTGATTGTAAGAAAATGAGTATTACCTTTACTCCAGCCTGTTGCATCAAGAGGTCTTCAAGTTATCTTCATTCAAACAAGTTAAGGAGAAAAAAAGGTCCCACAAAATAAAATCTTAAGCCAGGCTTGGAACAATATTCATAAACAAACACTATGATTTGTTCCTCAAATACTGTACTAGAGGGAAGGAAATAGATCAGAAGCCCAATAACTTTTGAGAGAATAATTGCAAAGAACTTATAAGTCTGGTCTATGAAATTCTGATTGTTTATCTCCAAAAGAGTTTTCAGCCTCCTGGAATTGCAACAGCAAGAAGGGGTTTGGGAAACTGCATCTCCAAGGAGAATATAAACTTTCTTCGGATCTGACCGTAGGAGATTATGGACACAATGAAGAACCCCCCCCCCCCCCGCCCAGATATAATAGTCAAGGAAGACTGAAAACAAGGTGGTTTTTCTCACAAATCAGAAAGACTCTAACCAATGAACTTCTGCAACATTCAGCAAAACCAACCTTTATCGTTTCTGCCCAGGATTTCAGCATTGACATGGACTGATAGACTTGTTTTTGCACTGGGCTCCATGCATCGGCAGGCCTGACTCCTTCATTCTTCAGTCTTGCTGCAGTCATCAAGCTGAGAATTCTACAGACCAAGCAGCAGCAATGTTCAGAACGAGCCCATGTTCCACGTCTAGGCTACGTTTCAGATACCTAAGACTCCAGAATACCCTGTCCAAACAATCCCACACTGGCCTCCAGGTTTTTCACAGATTTTACCCACATCTTCTTCCTGAGAGTTGCCCACTCCACTGTTGGCCTTAGCGTAAGCCCAAGGACTGGCTAAGGGATCCCTCTTCGGGTAAGCATTGAATGTACTCTGACCTTTTAGGCTGAGTGTCACACAATCAGCAACAAAAGAGGGATGTGAAGAGAAGGAAGGGCAAAAAGGGTTAGGAGGTTGGGAGGTGGGGGCATTTCTCTTTGTGGTACCATACTCAGGGATGGACAAACGAGTGAGAATTCTGAATTTCTCAAAGTAGGTGGATAAGAGTTATTTTATTTAATAATCCGTTTGCTTGATTTATAATTTTTCGATATTTGGGTACATTCTATGTAAGCCTCCATTTGTATTCATGCTTCTGTCCCCAGAAGTGTTGGGGCATATAAAAATGAGTGTGGGGAAGGTGAGGATGAGTATAGAGAACAGATCGTTTTCCTTCTAGTTTGCAAGTCGCCAGGTGGTAGAATCCACAACTAGTCTTAATGGATAGCAATGTCCATTAGCCACATATCAGAGGCTTTGAGCTGAATGTGGCCATTGGCTAGGACATTGGGTTTTGTCCTTCAGCTAGAGAGTGAGTTAAATTTGTTGGAAGAAATGCGCTCAGATATTTGGGGACCACAGGATGGACTCTGGCGGTCTGCAGGATGTCCCCCCAAATCCATTCCCTTCTTTCTGAGCACAAGTCTACACAGCTGTAAACTACATTTCTCATCCTCATACAGCTGACTTTGCTTCTGTACTCCAGTTCTCATCAGTAAAATATGAGCAGAAATGGGAAGTATTTAAAAGATCTTACCCTGTTCCTCCTTTTTTTCCTGCCTAGGGACTGAAATGTTGACGTGGCCGAAGTCCCTCATCAGCCGTCCTGAGGGAGGCAAAATCCGTAAGCGTGGTGGACATTACATGGAAGGAAAATGAGGCCATGGCGGGGGTGGGGGAGGGGAATCACAGGGCACAGCCTCACTTGCTTAAGCTTTTTGGACTTTTAAGTTGTTCCATGTGCATGAGCTAAACTTCAGTTAAGTAAGGCATTGTTTTTTGCTTATTTGTTTGTTTTTCAGCAGTTTAGTACTTATCCTAATAAAACTGCATGGAAAAATATGGATGGATTGCTATTTTTTAATAGTTATTCTTTTAAAGTGGGTAAAAAAAAATATAATCCAAAAAAATCTTCTCTCTCTCTCTCTCTTTTTTTTTTTTTTAATTAGACTGGATAGGAGACAGATGGATTGCATGGAAATAATTAACTTACAACATTGTCTTTTTAATCACATAGCTTTTGCACATGCTTTAGAAGTATGATATTAATCACAATTCTAAGAAGAGGCAGGTTTACATTGCCGTATGAAGTCTTATCATGCCTATCTCCTCTAACTGTCAGAGAAATATTATATACATATAACAATACATAGAGCAAGAGTATAAATAACATAGACAGTATAGATTATAGAGTGAATCTGTTATATATAAAAAGTATATAAAGTACTTGACATATAGAATAGGTAGAGTAATAGGATATACTACTCTCTATGTGTTCGTAAATAGATTTATGAGTGTATTACTTTCCACACATTCACAGAAAGTATTTGTTTCTGAAACTATAAGAAGATTGAATTTTCACAAGTCACAAAATAACAGAACTTTCAAGGTGTTCTAAAATTAGGTAGAAAATAGTTACTTATAAGAAAACATCCAGAAATGCATCATTAACTCTCTGAATGTGTAAATAAATCTGACATTTGCTAGAAGCTAATGAGATACATGCTTGCTGTCTAACTTGTCAAGCATTCTTTTTTGGAAATCTTAAAAAGGGAAGCCATCTAAATCTGACTCATTAAGGTGAGAATAAGTCAAAACACACCAAAATCAGAATCACATTCTTGTCCTCTAAGTGTATTTCATAAGGAAAAGCAAGGACTCCTCTGTAGGCTACATTTGATTTCGAAGCCTCATCCTGTGAATTACTGGTTGCCATTGTAAGCAATACTCCATTTCCTGGAGCCCTTTGCATGGTAAAAACTTAGGAATCAGAACGAGCTACAGTTTGGTGTCAGCTATTGGCAATGCTGTAAATGTACTTGCCCTTTCTTTTTTCCCCCGCCTTTTCCCATTTATTTTGACTGCTCTTTTCCCTCAGAATGCAAAACCCAGTGTCCCAGTTATCAGTTTAGATTTAGACCACTTATGTCCTAGTGCCCGATAAAACAGTTCGGTCTACACTCCACTCAACCAAAGTGGATGGTTTCTGGATTCAACTCTATCTCAGATCTGTTCCATTAAGGAATTTTGATATGTGTGCAGAAAATCATGACTTTTGCACTGCTCCAGTCCAGAAAGTTGGGTAGAAGGGAAGAACATATACATAAAGCACTGAAAGACTGTGAAATGGCATTTTCCGTTATGAGTCCAAAGGAATATTAGCAGAAAGATGATTTGACAGTGACATCATAAAATTGAGGTTCGCACACACTGGTTGCTCTTTTTATCTCACAGAACAGTCTCTGGCTTTGTTGATCATCTCCATTATGTATTTGTTTTCTATTTCAGCTATTTTCAGTAATTTACTTACAGTTTCCTTCTTTAGGTGTAGTCTTTTTCTTACTATTTAAATCAGATTTGTATTTCATAAATATATTATCCTATTTGTTTTTCAAATGTATTCACTTAAGTGCAATAAATTGTCCTTTTTTATAGAGGCTTCTAAAAGTATAAATATTCGTTTAAGAACCACTGGGCTGCATCCCATAATCCACATCAGTAGTATTTGCATTATTATTCAGTACTAAGTAATCTTGCATTTTCATTTATATGAAACTGTTACATATTAGGATTTATATCTCCCATAATATTTTCCATTTTCATGTTATTTTATTGTTTTCTGTATGCAGATTAGATGTTCATTACATGTTTTTCTTAACATCATGGAAATTATATCCTCTATTTCCACCTTTTAAGTGGCTATTATTGAAATTATCAAGTCCATTTCACGTAAAGTTTAAGTGAATAAATTTCTCCACCTTTTTTTTGAACAATTTAATGTTCTCATAATGCTGTATCTACGAATTTCCCTCTCCTGTCTCTTACTAACAGATATTATTGTCCATTCTTCTGATTTTAATCTTCTAGTTATTATTAATGGGGACATTCCAGCTTCATAGCATCAACATGTGTTTCGATTTACCTATGCACTTACAGATTGCTTTTGGTCAAAGACCACACATTTTCAATTCCTTTTGTGGGACAATTTTCTTTCTTTGGGAATTACATATAAAAATGAATTAGAAAGAATTAATGGACGGCACAGTCACTATGTTTATGTGTGTGTGTGTGTGTGTGTGTGTGTGTGTGTGTATATTTTTTTAAGTATATATTTGGAAAATTCTCTTACTTTAGTTTCATTCTAAAGTGAGAATAAAGATAATTAACTCATGTTGTGTCCAATCTAGATTGAATTCTGTGCCTATAATACTTTAAATTCACATAAAGCTAATTGGGCATCATACATTTATGTATCTCCTTACATCTAATTTTAGTATAATTTGCAACCTGAAACTACTTTTAACCATAGTTTTTAAAAAAGAGCTGTGCATTTTCACAGTAGCTTATTTCATGGCTCTTATGCTGTAGAGAATGGTTTGATGAACTGACAAAGTGTGGAAGACAGTGAATACATGGTTTGCAGTGATTGTTATAGGATTTATATTTAAACACTTGTCAATGGCAATGGAGGATATTTAGCATTAAGAATGCAAATGAAAGACACAGATTTGAGGGAGGTGTAAAGGAAACAATGTAGAGTTACATTACATTACTGAGTTAGACTTAGTATTAGCTTGTGTTTTGTCACTTAACCCAGTTTTAGAAGTTGCAGGAATAATTGGCCTGCGGTAGAAGTTGTTGCAAATGATCAGCTATGATGATTTTAACATATTAATAACTTAAGAATGAAAATAAATGCTTTAAAAGTGTGTCAGAGGAGATCTAAGAAGGGTTCTATCTGAATGTGGCATTTTCAAGTCCCAGGTTATTCACTCAGCATTCATGAGCTATTTCATATGAGTGTTTGGGGTCAAATGCCATTACCTAATAGAGGCAAATGTTCATTGCTTTGTTTATGGATGGGATGGTGCTTCGACTTTTGTTCATTTTTTCAAAAATTCCTCCAGATAATGGATGTACTTCAATATTTTTGCCAATGAAATCTTTACAACTTAACCCACAATTTTCACAATGCTGAATTACTGTTTCGGTGATCATAATAATTTTCTTTAAGGCTACTTAATTGCTCAATATAGATTTCTATTAGTGAATTTATTCTCAAACTTTACCTCTAGTCACCCTAGATATATTAAGAGGCAATCTAAAGGCTTAAAATCCAGTTTTGACTTTAATTCTCTGAGAGTCAGCTCATTATTACTAATAATAAGATGACTACTTTATAAAGCTAAACTACTTCAGCAAACATATATGAAGCATTGGGCACACAATAGGTCAATAGAGAAGTCCCTTGTTATCTGCAGCAGATATAGTCCAATACCACCAGTAGATGCTCAAACACTGATATACTATGATTTTTTCTACATATGCATACAATGATGAAGTTTAATTTATAAATGAAGCTCAGTAAAATATTGACCTTCTGATAATTCATCAGAAGGAGGGTTATCTGCTTCTGGACTGCTGTTGCCTGCTGGTAACTGAAATTGTGGAAAGCAAAACCATGGATAAGAAGGGAGTACTGGGGGTGCCTGGGTGGCTCAGTGGGTTAGAGCCTCTGCCTTCAGCTCAGGTCGTGATCCCAGGGTCCTGGGATGGAACCCAGAATCGAATCAGGCTCTCTGCTCAGCAGGGAACCTGCTTCTTCCTCTCTCTCTGCCTAGTTGTGATCTCTGTCAAATAAATAAATAAAATCTTAAAAAAAAAAAAAAGAAGGGAGTACTGTATGTTATATTTGTTCTCTTTCCCCTGCCTTGGTAGTCCTGAATTTACATTTATTATTTTACCTGTAGGACTAAATTATTGGGATACAAGCAAACCTCTCAGATGTCTTGTGACAGGTGGGTTTCTACCTAGGATAATATTTGTGAGAAGAGGGGTGCCTAGCTGGCTGACCTGTGACTCTTGATCTTGGGGTTGTGAGTTTGAGCCCCCCACTGGAGGTAGAGTTTATTTTAAAAAAATGTTAACCACTTGTTAAAAGCTCAAAAGGGTTTTGATGATTTAATCAAACCACAAATGTTGACCCTGTTTGAAGTAAAAGACTCACTGATGTCAAGGAACATGCAACACAGTGAAGACGGGATGAATTCTCCACACATTATATAACCAGAGTAATAAAATATGGTAAAGGCCCTGGCGGGCCAAATCACTAGGCTCTAAGAAACTTGTGGATGCTTCCAGGAAGGCTCAGATAGAGTAAATTATAGGAAATCATTATACTAAATGGTATACTTGCTTCTGTGGCTAGAAACTGATAAGGGAGATTCAGCAGTTCTGTTGCACAGCTTTTTCTATTCCTTATTTGTTCCAGGAAATGAACATATAATTTGGTGTTGTAGCAAGCATATTTTTCTATATGATCCTTTGTTGCATGACAGCTTCTTATGCCAACAAATAAACAAACAAATGACACAAACAAATAAAGAAGACACAGAAAAACCTCCACCTCGCTCTTCTTGGGCAAGAAACTGAGTATGAGTGAATGGGGAGAAACTTTCGAATCTTGCATTTTCCCTTCCTGTCCCCAGGCTTAGACAAAGCAATTAGAACAGTTTTACTCTGAGGCTCCATCTGAGAGCAAGGCTTAAGATTATTGAGTGAAATACAATCTTGTTAGAGAATGGAAAAAAAAAATCATACTTTGAATCTAAAGTGTGAATCCGTAATGACAGCGAAGGTATCTGTCTGGAGAGAGGAGAAGAGCAGAAAATGTGAGCCACTGACGAGGGAAAAGACACGAAAAGAAGAGTCTGGAGCCCTAGGTGGTAATTTTATCCAATATGAAATCGTGCTGGCCCTTGTTTCAGAGTCTAGGGGAAAATAACCAAACCTCCTAAAAAGTACTTGAAGGCTCATATATTCCAGGAATAGCATATAAAAAGAGGCTGCAAGAGAATACTGAACAATTCTCGTTCTGCAGTATACACGAGAAAGCCGGATCCCGTGTGTCTTTAGCCTCTCTGTCATCTTCTTCCTTTCCTCCTCCTCCTCATCTTATTTCTTCTACTCTTCCTTCTCTCTTTTCTTCTTTTTCAATGACACTCACCACACTAGGCTCTGGACAGACCCTGTGTGGAACACACTGAACTCAAAGTAATTAGTGACTCTGTGAGTGTCTCATCTAAAACAAGTGTCTCATCTAAAACAAGGGATTCTGAGAACAGAAAAATTAGGTTAATCAACTCTCTCAGACAAACAGTAGTTAACAATCAGATCGAACAATGAGGACCAAATTCTAGGCCTGGCAGCCTCATAAAGTGTTAATCACACAAAAAGGAGGATTTTAACCTGGTGCGAGAGATGCATCCAAATGTTTTATTTTTACATTTGAAAATGCTGTGCTGCTTCAGGTCATTCAATAAAATCCAAATGGAAATTCTTTCAAGAAAAGTAAATACAACTTCTCTTATCAGGTGCCAGTTTTCTGTTTAATGATAAGCAAAATGGAAGGCATCTGTTGTAAAACTGTTGACATAGGAACATAATCCCTCCTCTTTAAAGAAAAAAAAAAAAATCAGAATGTATTCACCTACAAGTAGGAGTCAGTTTTTAGCATATTATAATAAAATAGATTTTCAAGAATAAATTAAGTTATTGATTTGTCCAACGAAAGAGAAATTCCCCATTGGAAGCGTATGCCATTCAGGTAGAATGTATACTGACTTTCAATAGATTATACACTGAGATAACCTGACATTTCAGATCATCAAATCACACACAAGAATCTGAGATCTTACACAATATTCTACTTTACTTATAATTTCAAAGAGAGAAGTCATGAAACACCAGGTGAAGCAGTAATATATCTAGACTGTAGACCTAGTTTCCCATTTTCATACTTAACCTCATTCGGAAATACTAAGTTCCCGATATATCAGTTTTCTAGGTGATATACCCCATCTATGGATCACAGATTTGCGTGTCATTCTTAGTAATTGTAGCCAAATCGGGCACATTCTGTTAGTAACACCATTGATGGATTTGTTAAATTTATCTGCCATTAGTGTATTTTCAAAGAGAATTGTGTATTTTTTCAAAGAGATTTGACCAGAATGAATTGTAGCTTTCTGGGTAATTCTTTTCTTCTCAATAACTTTTCTTCTCTGACTTTGGTCAATATACCCTTGACACATATGTCTCAGTTGTCTTTTTATAATTTGTCTTAAAACAGTTTCTGCAATATTTCATTCAAAATAATAAGCCTCTTAACATCTGAATTCAAAGCATATAATGGGCATCAGGAATTATTACCACTAAAAATGGTGATAGCAGCTATATTCTTTATGAAGACTTTGGTTTATTTAAAGCTCAATTTCTTTGTTTTTAATTTTTGTCATACAAAGTTGTTTGAACATTTTTAAGATTGTACGAGATTATGTAACCTTTCTATAGTCACTTTAAATTTTTTGTGACCAATAATTCTCTATAGGTATTATATTAATTTGAGGCTTTAAATGAGCTTCCAGAAATATTCAGTCATCCTATGAGTCATTGTCTACATAAGTTTGATTTTCATTTAATTCTAGCAATGAACTTATAACCCTTTTGTTATAATATATACATATTGCAGAATAATGAAAAGCATTATTTCATACATTAAAATTCAATTAAAATTACAATGTCATTCTTATTTCTTCCTAGCAGAAATGACCTTGACCATTAACCGCATGTTCTCAGTGACTGAGTGGAAACTAGATGCCACTGATGAGTAATTCTATGTTGTAACAGTGAACATATCCATATTCCAGTTGTCTAGAACATACTTTTATAAACGGAGACTCCATGTGATATATCACTACTCATCAACTTCTTTAATAATAACACGGAGTTGGGGCACCTGGGTGGCTCAGTGGATTAAAGTCTCTGCCTTTGGCTCAGGTCATGTTCCCAGCGTCCTGGGATGGAGCCCCACATCCGCCTCTCTGCTCAGCAGGGAGCCTGCTTCCTCCTCTCTCTCTCTGCCTGCCTCTCCATCTACTTGTGATCTCTATCTTTCGAATAAATAAATAAAATCTTTAAAAAAATAATAATAATAACACGGAGTTATTCCTTTCTCTGGCCAATGCCAACCAGCTGCTCCATAGAAAAGTCAAATTCCCTTTTCAGTCTATGTTGCCAGTACTACTTGAAAATAAAGGTAAAGACCACACTGTCTGGAGATGTTCTGCATTAAGACCATAGTGTTCCCATAAATGACCACCTCTACCTCTTAGCAATTGTAACCTTTAAAAACATTTTGTTCCACAGTTTTTAGAATACCAATAGCTCTTCTGGGGTGAAGGTTTAAGCACACTTCTGGCACTATTAATGGGTATGATGTTCCATTAGAGGGATCCATTAGTTTATTTACTCATAGCCTACAGATGAGAAATTAATGGTAGCTAAAGTCAGACACTGGTAGTTAAGATCATGGAGGATGGTGGTGGATATGAGGCTGTTTTTTTTTTGTTGTTGTTGAATCATCCAGTGGAATTTTTACTTGTAAATATCTCTGAAGAGTTGGAAATTTTACTCTACTTACAGCAAATACATTTGCCATAATTTTATGGAATCGTAAAAAGATAAGATACTCCTTGGTCAGAGATAAAGGATAGATTATTATTTACAGCAAAGGCAATAGGCTGAGTATTGGGAGTTTTGCATTTATTCCTTGAGCCTCAGTTCCTACAGCGTGTTCGAAGGACAGCCAGACGGCACATGTTCTTGCAGAAGGGTTTGTTTTAGAGAAGAGGAATTTTGATCTTAGAGAATCAGAATATTTTATTACGAATGTAATTATCCCTAACTTTTGCTCCAAAGGGTTACATTATCTCCATCTCCAAGCCTATAAGCAAATGTCTCCCTGGTTACTGAGGGAGACACTATCTTCCAAGACAGTTCACTATATGAATGTTCTTGAATAGGTTTGGTAGAACAGAAGGCAGCTGGTAACTTACTTGTAAAACACACAGATGTGAGTAAGGTCTATGGAGAATTTTCTCTTCCAAACTTCACTTTTGTTGCTGTACTGTCTGGGCTTCTGGAGAATTTTTTATTCTGTCAGCTGCTCTAATTTATATGGCAGAGACGGAACAAAATCCATTCAGTTTGTCTGTAAAGTATTTAATTAAGTCTGCTACCAAAAGGTCTTTCAAAGGCATAAGGTCAACTTGCATTTTTTTACTTTAATCATGCATTCCAGGGTCTCAGACCAAACTACCTGAACAAATCCCCTTTACGTTCATATAGGTTTACCTTAGAAAGCCAGATGCCTTTCTCCCTGTTTTTTGCATTGACCTTTCCTTTGGCCCAAAGGCATTAATCCATGTATAGCAGAATCTATTAACAACTGGACAGATTCTGCCTTGGCTGGTAGGGAGGAAGTCTAAGACCATTCTTTCATCCATAACAACCTAATAAATTAAGTTCAGTATGAGCTAAATGTCTCCCAGGGCCAAAGTGTTGTCATTTATCATTTCATTTAAAGTCAGAAGTAAAAGTTTACTTGGGTGACTTCTGTTGTATAGATTAGTCATTAGTAAATTAGTAAATCAATAATTAGTAAATCAATTAGTAAATCAATAATCTTTACAGGAAACTCTGCCAATTAGCCAAGCACAGTCTTTGTAAAGATCTTTGTAATCATTTGTAGGCTACATAATCTATTAATGGTGTGTTTTTAAATAATTGAATCTCTTCTATGACCATCCCTAAAAAATAAGTCATCACATTTCAGGTAAGGAGGGAAGTTAATACTCGGCTGCCATGTGAGAGGTACAATCCAGGGTCACACACAGTACTGCTGGAAAGAAACTGTCATTTAAATTTGCTGGAGCTCCCCAGAAGGAACTTATCTAAGTTTGGGTCACAACACTTGACTGTCTTCAGCTTAACCTACTAGCTAGCCTTTAAGCCATAGAATTCTGGGTGGGTTAGAACAGATTCCAACCCTCATTTATTTTGAGTCTGCTTAAATGCTGTCAGTTCAACTTATTCTGTTTATCCACTCCACCCATAGGTACTATTCATTCTGATTTCCAAAAATAATCAATGTGATTTTCAATACAGACACTCTTTTTAGTTAAATAAACAGCTTTTTGCCTTAACAATGAAACATAAGGTTCAGACCACAGGGGCAAGGAGGTTTGTGGTTGGCCCTATATATGGTCCCATGGACAATATAGCCATTTGCTTGTGTATGCTTTTGTCCCTTTTAACAACTTTGCTTTTTAGAGATTTTTGACTATACTACTTCTACTTTACAAGGAACCTTTTTTGATATTCTTTCTCTCTGATTTAATACGTCTCTAACATCACACAAAACATGATTAGTATTCCTGGCCTTAGAATTATCTGCTGCCTTTGTCCAATGAGAGCAATTTTGACCATTTCTAGTGACATGGTCTTTCAAATGGAATATAATTAGCTATATCAACAGGCTTACAGAAAAACAAACAAACAAAAAACCAAAAAAAAAAAAAACCCACACCAAAAAAACCCACAAACCAAAAACCAAAAACCAAAAAACAAAACAAAACAAAACAAAAACAACCATCAGTTAACATACTAGTGAGAAGATCGTTAAAAATAGTTTGTGGGGATAAAAATATTTACTGTAACCATTTCATTAATTAGAGCAGTGATCCTGGAATCAAGCCAAATAATCTAACTATTCAAAAATTTGAAGAATATTCCTACCCCAACTACTCCCATTGGTTTTGTAGGCAATATTGAATTTTGCTATACAATTCTCTAGTTATATTTGAATCTTTCAGTCTGTTGCTGCTGGTCCTGAACTTCTTCCTGATCTGCCATTGCATCTTGATTACTTGTGAGGTGAAGGCAAAGCAGGATAAGTTTGATACTGATTCTTGCAAATCAGATTTGGCAACTTGAATATATGTTATCTATGGTTATCATTGTGTCCCAGATTTCCTTTCAGAACCACAATACATAACAGCTAAAGCACTTTTGGGGACAAGAAAAAGAAAGGAATGGGAAAACAGAATGAGAACTTGATGCCAAGATGGCTTCCTTCTCATCTTTGGTAGAAAAATGACAAAAGCTATGGAGCAAATTATAAGTGACAAATCTTAACAATGGAAATTGGAAGAAATAGATCCAAAAGAACTGCTAAGTAGATGGTTATACAATACATAACAAAAGAGAGATTTGTGAAAAATTATGTTCTCTGGTTGATCTTACTAGGACTTGTAAAAACTAGATCCCTAAAAGAAGAGGCATGAGTAGTAGAAGAAAAGCACGTGTTATATCCACCGAAGCAGATGTTACATTTACTCATAAAGTAAATTATGACCACTGATTATTTTTTATAAGTGTTCAGGTAGTTGAGGACCAAGGATATGTGCTCAAGGAATCTAGAGTGTATTCTGTTAAATAGTTAAGACACTTCGGAGGAGGAATTGCAGAAGCCTGGTGAACAATCATTAACATAGATTCTTAAGATTAACAGGAAACCGTGGGTAATTCTAGATACTGCTAAATTAATTAGATTATTTGTCTTGAGTTCTGACCTCCAAGTAGGTACAGTTTTTTTTGTTTGTTTGTTTTGTTTTTTGTTTTTTTGTGAACAGATACTTTCTGGTGTAATGATAACTAATGGGCTATACTGAGGGAATACAGGGATTTGGCAAACTTATTTTCAGAGGGGTAGCAGCTACACACACTTACCATCTCACAAGTGAAGTTTACCTTCCAAAGTACAGATGTCCCAAGACTGCCTTTGCAATGGCCATATGGACACATCAATTTAATTGTTATGGACTATTATAATGCTATGATAAGAACTCCCCAAACTGAAAATATTCATGTATCTTTGTTATATGAACGCCATTTTTAGGAAGTAGTAACTGACCTAACTGACCTTCCTACTAAAATGGGGTGACAGATAGAAATAAGATTCATGAAATTTGAAGAAAGGAGTGAAAAAAAAAAAAAAAGGGAAATTGACAGGATTTCTACTGAGGACTTGAAATTCCATTACCAAAATTTGTAGGATGGATGGCCATGCTAGACACCACATCCACATTTTAAAATATCAAGACAACTTTTTGGGGTACCTGGGTGGCTCATTTGGTTAAGTGGCTGACTCTTGGTCTCAGCTCAGGTCTTGATTTCAAGGTTGTGAGTTCGAGCCCCACATTGGGCTCTATCTATGCTGGGAGTGAAACCTAAGTAAATAAAATAAATAAATAAATAATCAATCAAGACATCTTTTTAAAAACCTCTCATAATCTAGAGAAACCCAAATCAAATTAAAAGAATTATGACCTAGAACAGAGATATGTTAACAGTGGCTAAATTTAATCCCCCTACTTAAAACCATAGTATCTGAAACAAATTGCCTGAGGAGTAAAAATCCATTCTTCCAACCCTAATGGAACATCATAGGCTAAATTCAAAGATTTAGGTCAAATAACCTTCAAAACTTGGAGCAAGTGTTATGCACAACTACTTAAGTTTGCTAAATATTGTCACTCAATACATAGTAAGATCTATTTGTGGGTGACAGAGATGGTTTGAGTTTGAAACTGGAAGTTTATACAGTTTTAGTGTTAAAGAAGTTTAAGAGTAGGTAAAATTTGTTTTTTGTTTATTGGTTTCTTTTTGCCTTCTAGTACTTTACAGACAGCTGTGATCCCACTAGGATCCCTCTGGGATCCCACTAGGCTAAGATGACAGTTTGGGGTTGCTGAGGTGGTAGTAATATGTGGCATAAGATAACAGAGAGGAGAACACTGAATAAAGGCATCTTAGAAATTAAAAAAAAATAGAATAGGTAAAGTTTTTAATTAAAAAGTGTGACTAGAGATATTGGTCTGTAGGTCCATTGCCTTTATCTGATTTTATAGATTTTATGTATTTATTTGAGAGAGAGAGAGAGAGAGAGAACACAAGCAGGGGAAGCAGCAGAGGGACAGGGAGATGCAGACTCCCTGCAGAGCAGGGAGCCCCAAGTGGGACTCAATCCCAGGACCCTGGGATCAGACCTAAGCAGAAGGCAGAAGCTTAAGCAAATAAGCCACCCAAGCACCCCACTATTATCTAATTTCATAACTGCAATGGATTTTATGTAAAACTGGATCAATGATGGCCCAGTCATTTTCATGGAGATTATTGACCCAATCTTCTCATTATCTAGTTCCAATTGGCCATGTTAAGAATCTTTCCAATTGTTCATCTACAATAACAGTGACTAAACAATGTAGAATTCCAGGAAAGAAAAGACTTCTCATTATTAGAAGTATTCTTGTGTTCTAAGATCTCTAGTAAGTACCATCTATAAATTTCTTTTTTAAATTTGGGTGTTTTCTTCAGGAAGAATTTTTTTTTTTCTAATTATAGATTTCCTTCATTCTTTTTTTTTTTTTTAAGATTTTGTTTACTTATTTATTTGTCAGAGAGAGAGAGAGAGCACGCACAAGCAGGCAGAGTGGCAGGCAGGCAGGCAGAGGCGCAGAGAGAAGCAGGCTCCCTGCCAAGCAAGGAGCCCAATGTGGGACTCGATTCCAGGACCCTGGGATCATGACCTGAGCTGAAGGCAGCGGCGTAACTGACTGAGCCACCCAGGCATCCCTAGATTTCCTTCATTCTTACAGATGGATTATTTGTATTGGAGTAAAGGGCAGTTGATGTTATATCTACATATGTTATATAGTCTAATCATGGAGAAAACTCCAATGTAATAACACAAATTCAGTGAATATTAACTAAGGAAGGGGAGGACAGTTTATCTCTTAGCATCATGATGTAGCAGTTTTAGCAGTTTACTTATCAATAGGGCGTGTGTGTGCGTGTGTGTGTGTATCTATATTCTCACTTACTATTTGCAACTCTGCTAAGAGCTGTTGTCATTACTCTCAAAATTCAAGGGAAGAAATTGATCTCATGAAGTAAATTGACCTTATAAGGTAAATCCTGCATGAATTTATAAAGAAGAGGTTACAATCAAAATTTTCTGGCCCATGATCTTTTTATGGTGTGATGCTAAGAAATAAAGATAAGAAATGAGTCAAATAGATTAAAAGGATTAACATACCAAAACCATTAAAAATTAAATTTTGTATATTGGAAACAAGATATCCCTTAAACTTCAAGCTGATTGTAATCTGAAAGTGTTCAAATGTTACCATAGATAAGTAATTCATATTTTTTTTTTTTAAATATTTTATTTATTTATTTGACAGAGAGAGATCACAGTAGACAAAGAGGCAGAGAGAGAAGGAGAGAGAGAAGCAGGCTCTCTGCTGAGCAGAGAGCCCGATGCGGGACTCGATCCCAGGACTCTGAGATCATGACCTGAGCCGAAGGCAGCGGCTTAACCCACTGAGCCACCCAGGCACCCAGTAATTCATATTTTTTCATAATCATACAGAAAGCAAAATTTCATAGTATAAGTGATTTGAAGATTTTAAATGATAAGAATGGCAATTATCGTAACTATTCTTTCTGAAGTTGAGGTGACACTGCAAGGATTACACTAACAACAAGTAATTTTGTATGGTCAGTGAGATTTATTTGTGCATTTTATATGCCCCCAGCTTTGTGACATACTTAGCTAACTTTGAAACCTGTCACCTAAACTCATATGGATTTGAAAAATGTTCAATCAATGTTTTATTTCCTCTAGCCATGTAAAACTTTTAAAATGAAGGAGTGGTAACCATTGTGATTCCACACTGCATTCAGAAATCTCATATTTTTAAAAGAAGATGCCAAATTACTCTGCAAGATCCATTTTCATTTATTCATGATTATAGGAGCTCCTTCTGTTCTGAAATTCTTAGGGCTGGTATAGCATAAGCATGAGTGGAAAAGGCATATACATCTCTTATGGATGGAAAGAATCATTTATGGATCTTTTGTTGGTACACAGATCCAACATCCTCCAGGGAGAGTCACAAATCCTGATAATGTCCCTGTGTGTACAATTTTGCATTTGATGTTCAGATTTAACTGACAGATGTGTAAAATCACAAATAATTGAATGACTCCCTACTGACTTCACAGCTGTATTATAGAGGCTGGAGAGTGTGAATTACTGCAGGGACGGTCAGCAAGAAGCCACACAACATTGCCCATATCCATGAGTAAAACACTCATTTGTAAATATGAGCTTGGATTTATGCATATAAAACAACTTTTTTCATGAAATGTAATTTTAAGATATAATCTTTAGTTTAGAAAACTGGTCATAAAATTTTTTAGTGGTTATGCTATGACTATTATGGAATTGAACTAACAACATTAACATAAATATGCTTTTTTCATTGCTTTCAGATTTTATTCTCTTAATTGCTTATGCTTCTTTTTTATAATACTCCACATATTCATTTTGAAATTAAATGGTGTATGACTTTTGTTAGAATTATACCAATAATTCATTTTGTGTATGTTTCTAAATTCCTATTTATTCAAAACTGCAAATCACCAATAACTGAAATTAATCCAGAATTAAATTTGGTTGAAAACTTTCAGAACTTTGCCTGATAACTTAAGTGAACTTTGGAAATTTTGCATACCAGTTTCTCTTTCTAGTCTCTGAATATTGTATCTGAAGGTTGCAATGGGTTCTTTTCCTATTGTGGTTATCATTTGGGGAGAAGAAATAGGGAACATGACACTGCTTCTCTTACTACCTCAAGATGCAAGCTAAGTAGTGTTATTTGCTTTAACAACAGTATTTTGTATACATTAATAAAAACATGATCCAAAGAATATCATGTTTATCAATTTGATTAACTATTCCCTAAAAAAAAGGGTGCCAAAAAATTAAAAAGAAAGACAAAGTAGGTTTTTCCTGCTCCCAGAAATCTCCCAAGAAAGCAGAAGGTCTTAGCTTTATAGCTCAAGGAAAGATTATTCAGATGGCCAAAAAGAGGTTCCTGCTAATTTCTCTCAACCTATATTGCTCTGTGAAACCATATAGTCTATAAACTGTGGTGGAGACTGCTAGTTGTCCACCCTAAGTTATTGTCTCTCTCTTTTCCTAATAACACACCTCCTCTTAATTTTTATTTACTTAAAAAATGTTTGTTTATTTTAGAGAGAAAGAAAATATGTGTGTGCACAGGAGCAGGGGAGGGGCAGAAGGAGAATCCTCAAGCAGACTCCCTGCTGTGTGAGGAACCCAACACCGAGCTTGATTGCAGGGCCCTGAAATCATGACCTGAGCTGAAACCAAGAGTTGGCTGCTTAAATGACTGATCCACCCATCTAGTGGCTGGAGGTCACCACTACATATCTTTTTTAAAAGGGTAAATGAATACCTGTTGCATAGACAATATTTTCCAGACTTCCTCTCTTGAAGGTGTGACCATGTGGCCAAGCTCTGAGATGGATAGAAGTGTCATGTGTTCATTAAAAACATTTGGTATCACTCAGAGCCCACTGCTCCTTTTCCCTTTTCCATCTATTTCCTGGTATGCAAATGAAATAAATAGAATCCCCAGCAGCCATCCTAGATCATGATAATCAAGCTCAGAGATGTCAGGATGATGAACTGGAAGGAACTTGTGTTCTTGAGTGCTGAGGAACTACAATCTCAGCCTCATTCTGCCAATTTCTACCCTTCAATTACACGAGAGAAAAATAGCTTCTATTTTGTTAAAACTTATTTTGGACTTCACTATTTCTCGCATCCAAGTTTAGCCCTAATGAAGTCAACACCGAAGCCTGCAGTCATCTCTTGGGAAAGCAACATATTAAAGGAGCCCTGCTCTCACCTTCATAAAATCGCTCCCTGTAGCCAAAAAAAAAAAAAAAAAAAAAAAAAAAAATTCTCTGGGGACTGGTTGTGCAAACTTCATTTTTCCGTCAAAGTGGTCTTAAAATGGTCATAATAGAATCTACTTAAAACCGAGAATGCACAACTATACCAGAGGGGGTTGTAAAATGACCACATGAACCATATAAAATACCCTGAAATAATGTAGGCAACATAAAAATATATCAAATTTGAATATGGGCTATTCTACTTTAAATCCCACCAAAAAAAGTAAAGTACAAAAGTCTTCCTTTGTTAAATTTTTAATCCTGGTTTGACAGATTGATTCTGAGTTTCTTCTGTAAGAGTTGCATTTACATCTAGTTCTTATGGAAAGGAAGTAAATTCACTACTATAGCCAAAATATGAACTAATGCATTCCCATTTTAATTATTTGTTACAACATTTTTAATGCAACTGAAAACATACCATCACTGCATTAACAGTATAAAACAAATTAGAAAATACCAAGCACATTTTTAATCCATATGATAATTGATAAAAAAAATTCCCATACCAAACAAGTAATTGAATTCATACTCCATTTTTATTACTGGTCAACCAGCTGCTTAGCATAGCCATAATATTCTCCTCAAGAAAAGAGAGCAGAAAACAAAGGAGTGAAAACAGAACATCTCAAGTTCAGCTTTGCTGCTATGCAAAATAGTGTGTGTAGGTAATCAGAAATGAAAAGTGATGCTATTAATAATAATTAAGTAATTACACCTGGGACAGCTGGGGTTTATGGTCATTCTAAATGGTACCTGTCCTCTGCAACAAATCTGTGAAATTAAACTCAATCACTCATTCATTCATTGAATAATAATTTTAATGTCAAATATGTGCTTTGAATAGCTCTAGATCTAGGGATAAAATGATGATCAAGCTGGACAAGGTAAATATGCTTAATAAATTTTCATAATTGTAAGGAGGAAAGACATATACAAAAATTAAAAATAATTTTAGATAATGGTCAGATGCACCAACAACGTAATACATATCCACACTGATAGAGACAATGAGCATGGGAAGATAGACAGGGAAAGTGCCTTTTAAGCAAAAGTCTTCATGATGAGAGGGGGCCATTGAAATGGAAATGGTAGAAAAGATTGAACTCGTTCTACAGCACAGAAAATGCAAATTTATTGAAACAGGGATGAGCTTTCTCTGTTCAAAGAATAGAGAAAACTGGGAAAAATTTAACACATTCAGAGAAATCTACTAAAATGAGTTTACTGTGGGCATTCTGTTTACAATAGCAAATTAAATATATTGACTACTTTCCTATTTACTCTCAAAGCAAATTGCAATCCAGTAAATACATGGAAAAATGGACAAGTTCATAAAAGCCCTGGACACAAAGGGTATCATCAGTTGGCCAAAGATGTCGATTAATGTTGATAAAGTTGATAAATGATAGAAATTAGGTGTTTTCACGATGAGAGTCCCCAGCAGAAATTGACATTGTTTTCAGAATAGCCCATGGAGTTTCTGAAATCAAAGTTCCTAGGAGGAAAGGTAGAAGAATTTTAGTAGAGAGCAAATATCAGGCACATCCCCCAGAGTCAATAACTGAAAGACACCAACGATATAGACAAAGGACTCAAGTTCTTTAAAGGACTCGGTTATTAAACTCAGTGAAAATCCCTGTCAAGGAGCAAACCACCTGGGCTTCCATGGCTCTTTCAGGAAATTAAGCCACCTAATCAGGGTAGTGGTCTCTCACTGTCTTTCAAAAAAAAAATTTTGTTTACCACTTTTGCTAACACACACACACACGCGCGCACACACACTGTTCTCTAGCTCTCCAGGAGACTCCCTCTGGCTATGTGCCTGACCAGCAGATGTGCTGAAGATAACAATGGAGATGAACTGTAGCTCAGTATCCTAGCTATGCCATTTATCTGAAGATTCATGCTTAAAGCCCAATTATCAAGAGTATATGTTGCAAACATTCATAAGGATAATAATTTTTAAAACCTATACCAAATAGCTGTGTTGTATTTTACACATCTGTACTACCAGACACTCAGAAAGATTTCCAGCATAGTATTTACCCCAAGGCTAAGTTCTCTACAAAAAAGAACCTCGTATCTGAATACTGGTAAAGGTCTTTTTTGCTTTTGGTAGCTCTTTATAGTCACAAGAAACTCAGCTTGGTGCTATCTATGTACTAAAGGAAAATCTTGATGCTTTTCTGTCTTTTTCATTATAGACATGTGAACAGGAGGCAAATATTTGTCTTTCCCTTGGGCTGGTTGAATTTTGTCCCAACCAAGATTCCAGAAAACAAGGTTGTGGGGTGCCTGGGTAGCTCAGTGGATTAAGCCACTGATTCTTGACTTCCTGTCAGGTCATGATCTCAGGGTTGTGGGATTAAGACCCACCTCAGACTCTGTACTCAGCAGGGAGTCTGCTTGAGAGATTGTCTCACCCTCTGCCCCTCCCCTCCCAGTCTCTCTCTTAAAAAAAATAAATGACTAAATAAATCTTAAAAAAAAATAAGTTCAGTTTATATATAACTAATATACATACTTTACAACTGGAGAATAATTATATACAGAAAATAGGTTGGTGTAGGAAGTAAACTGGAATTCCTGTTTTCCTACCAATCTCCCAGTTTACATCCTTGAAACAACCAACCTAAGTAAATTTTGAGTTTGAATACCAGATACACATTTTCTTACTTAAAAAAAAAATCATTTGTTTTATTTTTTTTAGTAACCTATAATGTATTATTTGTTTCAGTGGTACAGTCTGTGAATCATCAGTCTTAGACAACTCACAGCACTCACCATAGCACATACCCTCCCCAGTGTCCATCACCCAGCCACCCTATCCCTCTCCTTCACCCCCCCCCACAAGCAGCCCTCGGTTTGTTCTTGGGTCTCCTATGGTTTGTCTCCTTTCCCTGTCCCAACTTGTTTCATTTTTCCCTCCCTTTCCCCCACAAATCCCCACACTGCCTCTCAAATTCCTCATAACAGAGAGATCATATGATAATTGCCTTTCTCTGATTAACTTATTTCACTTAGCGTAATACCCTCTAGTTCCATCCACGTTGTTGCAAATGGTAAGATTTTGTGGGGGTTTTTGATGGCTACATAGTATTCCATTATATATCTAGACCACATCTTCTTTATCTATTCATCTGTTGATAGACATCTAGGCTCTTTCCATAGTTTGGCTATTGCGGACCTTGCTGCTATAAACATCCAGATGCACATGCCTCTTTGGAGTCACTACATTTGTATCTTTAGGGTAAAAACCCAGTAGTGCAATTGCTGGGGGATAGGGTAGTTCTATTTTCAACTTTTTGAGGAACCTCCATACCCCAGATACACATTTTCTAAATGATTCTGATGCCTAGTATTAACAGGTATAAACATTCTTTGGATTAATATAGTCTTGACCCATTCCTCATAAAATTCCCACAGAATAAGATTAGGGGTAGAAACAACAGAATTAGACTCCAAGGTTTTGAGATTTTAGAACTGTAATACAAATAAGATAAAAATGTGTATTTAAAGGACTTTACGGAATATAGGGATTGACATTGTGAGCAAGTGATAGAAACCAAGATGATTAGAAAAACCTGAGCAAGGAATAGTTGGTCCTTTAAAAGTGAAAAAATGATTGTGGAATGTCATTCAATCAATAAGATAAACAGCAGATTAATCAAAGCTGGAAAATCAATTACATGGACATCTGGAATGGAGCATATGGAGTGAGAAGATACAAAATAAAATACAAAAAATAAAAAAAAAATAAAAAGAACTTAAGAGCCATAGCAGAGAGACAATGATGGATGTCTAATCTGATATTGGGGGCCTCCTCTAGAAGGCAGGCTTTTGTTGAGCATCTATAAGGCCATTCTATTTTTGCATATTACATCTTCCCATTCTCTTTATTCTTTCTTTTGGGCTACTGATCAAACTGAGAGGTAAAGTAGTTACTTGGTCAAAGTCAATGCTTGTTTGAAATTGCAAAAATGTCAACTAGTAGTAGCAAGAAACATCCTTGAGGTGATGAAATGTATCTAAATAACACTGTTATAAACTGAACACTGAAATAAAACTGTAATAAAAAAATAAATGGCATAGGGGCACCTGGGTGGCTCAGTGGGTTAAGGCCTCTGCCTTCGGCTCGGGTCATGATCCTGGGGTCCTGGAATCGAGCTCCACATCGGCCTCTCTGCTCGGCAGGGAGCCTGCTTCCCTTCCTCTCTCTCTGCCTGCCTCTCTGCCTACTTGTGATCTCTGTCTGTCAAATAAATAAACAAAAATGAAAAAAAAATGACATAAAATGCCAATGTTAACTGTCTCTAAAGCCACTTAAAGAGTCACTAGCCAGAAGAGTGAGATAAGAATAAGGAAAGAATATAGAGAGATTGGAAAGACACATTAACTCTCATTAATGTCACAGATTTTATTATTTTCTGCTAGTGAAGCAAAAAAAATCTAATAAAAAGTAAGGATAAGATAATTTAGCAAATTTTGGAGTATAAGGTAACATAGTAATGATAATTACATCCTTATACAAGAACTATAAACAAAAATATGAAAAATGAAAAGATATCACTTAGAAGAAAAATATCCACATCTGTTATAGAAATAAATTGGGTCACCTGAGTGGCTCAGTGGGTTAAGTCTCTGCCTTTGGCTCAGGTTATGATATCAGGATCCTGGGATTGAGTCCTGCATCCGGCTCTCTGCTTGGCAGGGAGCCTGCTTCCCCCCTTCTCTCTATCTGCCTCTCTGCTTACTTGTGATCTCTCTCTATATATCAAATAAATAAATAAAATCTTAAAAAAAAAAGAAATAAATCTACCACTTGGATACAAATACATAAAGATCTAAATAAACTGAGCCATATACCATGTTCATGGATACTAAGACTTGGTATAAAAAACATGTATGTTCATTAGGGAAAAAAAACAAACAAACATAAATTCATCTCTTCCAAAATATATATGCATTGCAGTGGACCAAAAATAAACAAGGCATTATTGAAGAGAAAGAAAAGGCCATATGATATATCTTATTAAATATCAACATACGTCCCAATTACATATTACAAAATGTATCAGTTCAGACAATGTAAAATAATTAGTTCCAGAGATAGAAATTAGCAATGTAAAATAGAGACACATACATTGTATTACATTAGATGAGCTACTGAATAGTGATCCTGGGTCAATTATATATGTTTATATAAAAATAAAAGAGATATTTCCCTTATCTCATAAAAGACTATCAATTCTGCATGGATTAATCATCTGTGTATTAAAGTTAATGTAAGTGTATTATTTAGGAATGATTAGGGAACCAGAACCAGAGCCAGTGAGGTAGAAAGTTTATTTTAAAGATAAGATCTTATCTATTTTGCCAAAGCAAAGGAAGTAAAGGTTCAAAAAGGAGCTATTAGAAGAGAAGATAATGCTGTGAACCAGGGACCACATAATGGTGCTGGTGAAGCGGTCTTGGAATATTGTTACTTATCTCTTGTGGGTGGATGTGGAGTTCCTCTATGATGGTCATTGGTCAAGCAGAAAAGATGTATGTGGTTCCAGTCCAGCAGCATCAGAAGCCCAGGAGATCTTACTATAAAACAGATTTCTGGGCCGCAACTCCGGATTTTGTGATTCAGTAAGTTTGTAGTGGGAGAATTTGCATGTCTAACAATTTCTAGATGATCCTGATCCTGTTGGAGTGGGGATCACTTCTTGAGAAAAAGTGTATTAGACCAAGGCAAGCAAACCCAGCAGCATGAGCAGCACTAAGAGCTTATAGAAATGCAGAGTTTCAGGCTCCAATCCACATCTACTGGATTCAAAAACTATATATATATATATGTATATATATATATATATATATGTATATATATATATATAGTTATTCATAAACACACTTTAAAAAATACCTTTTTCTTTTAGAATGGTTTTAGACTATTAAAAACTAGTCTGTATAGTTATATATAGACTATATACCTCCCACCTTGTTTCCTCTATTATTAGCATTCAACATTAGTATGATATGTTTGTCACAGTTAATGGACCAATATTGATACTTACCAATATTGATATTTCATTATTAACTGAAGTCCTTACTTCATTCAGATTTCCTTGCATTGGAATAGAATCACCCTGTGCAGCTCACGATTAATGAGTGAGGACTTGGGAGAAGAATGTCTGTATAGATTTTTTATAACTCTTTTGCTTTTGGAGTTTGGAATTCTAGCATTTATTTCTGTGTAGGCCTAGACAAAATGTACGTAGATGATTTCCTTTCTCCCTAGCAATTCTCATACACCAGATTACCAATGACTCCAAAAATTGTGCACAACTATTGTGAGTGAATGAACACTTTAAAGCATGTGGATTCTAGCTGTATTTGGGGGGAAAAAAAAAACAAACAAACAAACTTTAGACTTTTTTCCAAACACCTACTGGATTGGAAATAAATCTTAATTGGAAGTTAATGACGCCTCCAAGTAATTTACTATTTTAGCTGAATCTACAATATCAGCAGCAGCCCAGATGACAAAAGCTAAAATTCATACAGTACAAAATCACCTGCCAAGGCCCACCTGGAATGCACCTGTACAGCCAGCTGTGGTTTGTTTGTTTTCACAATTTGTGTCAAGATTTCCCAGCCATATAGCAATATAGCATTATGCTTCAAAAGATCAAGTGGATGGAGTTTTGCATAGGTATAATTAATTTCAATATGTGCTTTTGTTTTTGCATTGACCCTATCCAGCAGATAAATTAAGTAAAGCCTATTTCCTGCTTTTGATACAATGTAACCACATGAATATTAGTACAAATATGTGACTATTTTGGATCAAATCATAAAGAGTGGGGCAAGAGACAGAAGTCCCTTCCCCACTTCATCCCAATGAAAGCTGGATTGAGGGAAATAAAGGTATTTCTATGTGGTTTGAAGATAATACAAAACAGAATAAACAAAAGTCCAAAAGAGACAGAGAGTAAAAAACAAAAAATAAAAAACCATGGAGTAATAATCCATACTGTAAAATATAACTGTTTTCATCAAAGTGCTTGGAGATACTTAACAATGTATTAATAGTAATAAGAACTAAAAACAAGAAATTTGTCATAAAATTTTAAAGTAATATAATTTTAATGTTAAATTTAAATTGTTCATTAATACAAAGATATACAATAGCTATAAATGATCTAGTTATAAATATGAGTTTATATATCATTTATATTATAAGAAATAAGATATATGTATTTGAAAAATAATGAAGATTGTAGAGAAAACACATGCATATTATTAAAAATGTATGAAATTAATTATAATCAAAGTAACATATTTAAAATCCTCAAAAATTCATAAAACCCACTTGGCATTGAGACATTCCAGTCCTGCCTCTGTCTCTGAAACAATGTTCAACAAGCAGGAAGATAAGAATTGTGTGGTAGGAAAGTCAGTGAATATTAGTGCAAAGGAAGTGTGCATACATCCAACACAGACATAAATGCAACTATTTCTAAAACTCACTTGGAATCCACAGAAAGGGAATATTCTTAGATAAATAGTATAAGGAAGAAATTAGAATAAGTACCAATATATAATTACATGCATATATACATATATATGCACACATAATTGTGTATGTAAATATGTGTCTATACATATGAATATGTATATGGCTATATCAAATGTACAGGAATGGAAAAATGGAATGTGGTTTCAGAAGGAGAAAAAATATGGGAAAATTTCCAGTAATATGTTGTTCCGCTATTTGGGTCAATCACCTAACTGAATTTAGGATGCAACACTGGCAATGTAGGTTTTTAATCTTCTTATAAATGTGCAAGTTCTGTCAAATAATAAGGAATTATCTGACCAAAATGTTCAGTCCTTGAGACTAGAAAGGAAATAATCCACCAAGCTGTTTATTCCCTGAAGATAATTACTAACTAGCAGAACAGGAGTTAGGTTTGAAGACATAGAAATCAAAATTCCAGGAATGCTCTAGCTAGAGATACTAATAGGAGATTTCGACTCAAATTTAGGTACTAAGTGGTAGTAGCCTCAAGATGAGCCCAAAGAAAAACCATCTTACTCCCTTAGCCAGAGGAATCTGAAAGAAACGTCCAGTGATATTGAGCAGAGGAAGAGATGAGTCATTGAGGAATATAACTAGAAATTGAGTCCTGGGTGAAATAAACCAAAATCCACCTCCCCGGGTGGTCCAAAACACCGCAAGCCATAAATTTTGTTACCTTTCCCAGAATGGCAATACCAATTATTGACATGAATTCCCATAAACCTCAGTGGAGGAAGGTACCTTAATTTTAGTCAATAAATTTCCGTCAATAAGCTTTCCTATTTAACATCAGTAATTAGTTAAGAAAATCAAATTTTCAGCTTGAAAATTTCAACCAGGAGTTTACTTCTCCTTCTTAATCATCAAAAAAAAAAAAAAAAAAAAAAAATACCATGGTCTTTTTTTTTTTTTTAATTAAATTTTTTATTTATTTTCAGCGTAACAGTATTCATTGTTTTTTCACCACACCCAGTGCTCCATGCAATCCGTGCCCTCCCCAATACCCACCACCTGGTTCCCCCACCCTCTCACTCCCGCCCCTTCAAAACCCTCAGGTTGTTTTTCAGAGTCCATAGTCTCTCATGGTTCACCTCCCCTTCCAATTTCCCTCAACTCCCTTCTCCTCTCCATCTACCCTTGTCCTCCATATTATTTGTTATGCTCCACCAATAAGTGAAACCATATGATACTTGACTTTCTCTGTTTGACTTATTTCACTCAGCATAATCTCTTCCAGTCCTGTCCATGGTCTTTTAAATTTTGCCCGATTATAAAACAACTTTGACACTATATTTGGAGAAAAATTGAAATGTTTCTGTTATCGTTAGAGTCAGAAAATTATAAAATATAAAGCAAATTATAAAATATCATACAAATAAAAAATATTACAACAAAAATTAAATTACAGTTATATACTTTACAATTCTTTTTTTTTTTAAGATTTTTATTTATTTATTTAACAGATAGAGATCACAAGTAGGCAGAGAGGCAGGCAAAGAGAGAGAGGAGGAAGCAGGCTCCCTGCTGAGCAGAGAGCCCGATGCGGGGCTCGATCTCAGGACCCTGGGATCATGACCTGACCCGAAGGCAGAGGCTTTAACCCACTGAGCCACCCAGGCGCCCCTGTACTTTACAATTCTTATTCTGATAAATATAACAAAATTTTCCATTTTCACCTATTTTAAGTGATAGTTCGTTGGGATTCATTATATGGAATTAATTCACATTGTTGTGTAATAATCACCACTATTTCAAAGTTTTTTTAATCCCAAACAGAAAATCTGTACCCATGAACCAATAACTCTCCATTTTCTCTGCCCCCAGCCTTGGTAATGAGTAACTAATTTTCATCTCTATAAATTTGGAGTAGATCCCTCTCTCTCTCTTCCCGCCGCTCATGCTCTCTCTTTCTCTCTTAAATAAATAAAATCTTTAAAAAATAAATAAATGAGGGGCACTTGGGTGGCTCAGTGGGTTAAAGCCTCTGCTTTCGGCTCAGGTCATGATCTCAGGGTCCTGGGATCGAGACCTACATCGGGCTCTCTGCTCGGCAGGGAGCCTGCTTCCTCCTCTCTCTCTGCCTGCCTCTCTGCCTACTTGTGATCTCTGTCTGTCAAATAAATAAATAAAATAAATCTTTAAAAATAAATAAATAAATGAGATTTTACATTAAACAGTAAAATGTAGACATAAAAAGGTTTCTTTTTAAGAAATAAAATATATTGTGATTCTGAATTAGTATAAATCTATTAGTACTGCCTCAACATATAGACATAAAAAGAAACAGAATGATAAAGATATATAGACAGATTCATAATCCTATTGGGAGATTTTAATAATCTTTGCAAACTGGAAAATAAGCACATAAAAGTCCATAGGGATATGAAGGATATGAAACTCATTAAGAACGTCTAATATTTATATATATTTGTTTTTATATTATGTATGTCGGTTGTGTTTTCAACTTCTTCATACATATATGTATATATACAGATATGCAACCTCACCATTCATGCATTTGTGTATGTATGTACAATGTATAACTCAAAATAATAAAGACAAGAAAAAAGGAAAATGAGCAAGTCTTCAATAGATACTTCAAAAAAGGCCTATTCAATGGCCAGCAAATATTTCAAACAGGATTCAAGGTTGATACCTATTTTTTTTTAATCTGGGTGTAACAAATACTCTGAATTATACCATGTAAAGGAATGAAACCCTCCCACTCTGCTGTAGAGAGTGTGAAAGTGTAGTGGCTTTGGAAAATGGGTTGGCAATGTGGACAATCCACATATGGTATATGACTCAGCACTTCAGTTAAAGATAGGCACCCTGAATCAACTCTAGCTCTCCTGCACATATGCACCAAGGTGTCAAAAATGTTTATAAAAGCATTATTCATAAAAACCCCAAACTGAAAATGACTAAAATTTCCATCAACAGAAGCACAGAAAACAATTTTAAATATGTGAAGGTAACACTTTCTACCAGTGGAACTGTACACAACAACTGGAGTTTAGACACAACATGAATCTATTTCCTAAACATACATGTGAGAGAAAAAAGCAAGTGCAAAAGAATACATAACGGACAAGTTCATCTATATAAAGCAAATAAGCCATGTGTAAATGCTATTTTGCTACGTGTGTGTGTGTGTGTGTGTGTGTGTGTGTGTGTGTGTGTTGGGTATGTAGTAAAATGATAATGAATAAGCTGTTAAGCATTTGAGATATTGGCCAAAACCTCTAACCCATTGTCAAACAGAAATGTCACTGATGGCATTTTGTTTCTTTCCTGATCTCAAAGAAAAGTTTCATTTCACAATTAAATGTTTGTTGTTGGTTTTTGGAGATAACTATTTTTATGTTATAAAGTACACTTTTATTTCTAATTTGCCAGGAATAGTTTTAATCTTGAATATATATTACAGTTAATCAAAAGCTGTTTTTGCATTTTATGTGACAGATGTGATATTTTTCTCCATGCTGTATCTGAGATGTATTAACAATAATTGATTTTGTAATACAAAAATCAATCCAATATTATTAAGGTTAAATCAACTAGGCTAAGATGTATTTTTTTAATCAGTTTGCTAAAATTTTGCTCAAGGTTTCTATTTATGTTCTTTAATTAGAGTTCCTTATGATTTGTTTTCCTGTAATGTCATGTCAGTTATTGGAGTAAAGATTACGTAAGCCTAATAAAGTGATTTGTGATATATTCCTTATTTTTCTATACACTGCAAAAATTTACAAGCTAGGTAATTCACTTTCCCTTTAACATTTCTAGGTTTTCATGGGGAAATCATCTGAGCTTGGAATTTTCTTTATGGTAAAGATTTTTAATGCTGTTGTCATTGTGTTAATATAAATGTTTTATAATTGAATTATTAATTATTTCAATTTCTTTATAAGATGTTATGTATTTTCCGTTTCATCTTTTCTCTTTGTCCATTTTAAGCTAAATTTTATTAATAAAAATTGTTCATAACATAGTTGTGATTTACTTTTGGCAGCATCTTGTAGCTAATGTCCTATTATCATCTAGTTCTGTTAAACATACCTATAAATTTTTCAAATTTTTGACATTTGAAAATAGTAATGTATTATAAAATATTTGTTTACATGTGGTTTCAGTTTCATTATTTTTTGTTATACTATATATATGCATATATATGTTTCAAATACCTTTTATTTGGCAGGTTATGTTTTCAACCTCTGAACAGTGCCTTTGATAAACAAAATCTTGTCATATACTTATATTTATAAACCTTTTCCTTTATCATTTATGTTTTACACACTGTTTAAAAACTTCTTCCCAACTCCAAAAAGTTAGGGATAATATTATCTATATTAACTGCTTAAAAGCTTTATATATATTTTCCCAACACATTGATGTGTTTAGTAAGCCTGGAATTAATTTTGGGAAATGATACAGTATATGGCACCAATTTCTTTTTAATTTGGTATGAAGTAGTACTATTTCCATTTATTAAAAAGTCTGTTCTTTTCTCATTTATCTGCCATGATACCTCTCATATATCAAGTGTCCATTCAAGTATGAATTTATTGGGTATCTGAGTGGCTCAGTTGGTTGAATGACTGCCTTCAGCTCAGGTCATGATCCTAGAATCCTGGGATCGAGTCCTGAATCAGGCTCCCTGCACAGCAGGGGATCTGCTTCTCCTTCTGACCTTCCCCCTTTCATGCTCGCTCTCATTCTCTCTCTCTCTTTCAAGTAAATAAATAAAATCTGAAAAGTATGAATCATTTTAGGATTCTCTTTTTGGTGCCAATGTCTATTTTACAATGCTGACACCAATTATACATTGTCTTAATCACATTAACTGTATGAGTTATGATAACTTGAAGATTCTTTCCTTCCACTTTTTTTCCTTGAAAATACCTTGCCTATTCTTGCTTTTTATATGCATGTAAATAATGTAAGTATATTACACTGTATGTAAATAAACTTGTTGAGTTCAATAAAAAATTCTTTATGATATGATTGAGATTATATTGAATCAACATACAAATTCATGAAAAATTATATCCTTATGATATGGAATTGGCAGGAACTATGAAGGATCTGAAATTTTATTTCTCATGTAAGCTAACAAATTAACTTGTCACAATTTCACAGATGCTGGTCTAGGAAAGACGTACTTTTTACTGAACGATAAGCCTGATGAAACTTTGCCCAAGATTGAGACATTGTCTTTATTTCACTCTCTGTCTTTATTTCACTAGACAGCAAACAAACTTTCCTTCTGCTCAGGAAGGAGACACTCTATCTATCAAGGCAGTTTGTCATAGAAACATCCTTGAAAAGATATTCTGGAAAAAACATAGAGTTATGACTGCATGGAAAACATGCAGAAACATGAAAAGCCAATGAAGAATTGCTTCCCAATGGGAACTTCTATTTCCATGGGATCATATCATATCTTGCTTTTCATCTATTTCTACTTTGATGTATCTAGATTTCAAATACATATTACCTTTATGGGAAAACAAGAAAATTCTTATGTAGAGGGTCTTCTAATGGACTTTTTGGGTATAAGCAATTTTTTACATCCTAATCTTCATGGCATTTACATGGACATTTTCTTTATAATTAGTTCTTAAATTGTGCATACATATTTTACAAATTTTGTTTGTACATTTTATCTTGTGATAAAATAAAGTGTTTAAAAATAACCTTAAAATAATATCACTAATGAAACCCAATAGTAGACAAGACCAATACGGATTTGAGTTTATTCATGACTCTACTGTACTTTTATTAATCTTGGTTTATCTCCAGTTTTTCTCCCTTCCTAGGGAGTAGTTTCCTAGGGATCCAAACTGAGATTACAGGATTTGGAGAATGAATCACAAATATTTAGTAAGTACATTTCACTTGTATGCCTGAGAGAAGAGAGAAAAGAAATGCAACCATAATTCTTAAACTTTAGATAGATAGACTTCTGTCATGGGTGCCTTTGTTGATACAGACATTTAGAAACTGTTCCTTTAAAAAAGAAAGTTTATAAAAATATATGTATGTACATTTTCTTACGTATAATTTTAAAAGTTCACAGATTTTATGATGAACATCCACAGACAGGTGTGATTAAGAGCCAGTGCTTGCCAGGGCTTTAAATTTTACACTAGCTAAGGATGAAGAACATACTTTTTAAGCAATTAACAATACTTAACAACAATAACATGTAGTACATGCAAAAACACCTGGTGAATGGTATAACCGAAAAAGACTATAGTGATCAGAGGAATAAATGTTCAGAAAAATCTCAGACATCGAGGAATGTTTAATGGAGGAGATGAGACTGAATGACAATTAAGATGAAGGAAAGTATAGAGAATGGAGAGATCTCAATAGAAACAGCCCGTAGAGGAGAAACAGGAATGTAACAAAGAATCAAAACGAAAATGAAAACAAAAGTGAAAAATCCCACCAACACCTGCTATTTTAGGCAGGGTGATGAGAGCAAATGGGGAGGTCAATATTTAAGTATTAGCTAATGTAGAAGGGCTGATCACATAAAAGTAAGAACAGAAAAATACTCAATGTACTCAAGAAAATGTACACAAGAGGAGGTCAATTACATCTTTACCGGAAAAGGTGATGTGTTAAGGTAGAACTCTGGGAGAAAGAGATAAATGCATAAAGCATTAGAGGCCGAGTGTACAACAAGGTGAAAAAATTCTCTATTTATGGGGTTTAAAAGCAGTTGGATGATGTTAAAGCACAAAGCATACACCAGTCTGGTAGCAGGAACAAAGAGAACTATGGTGTCACAGAGGTACTTGCATATCAATGATTACATTTAGATTTTATTTTCTGAAAAATTGTAGACATATGGAGAGAGAGAAATAAAAAACACAGGGCTGACCCTCAACAAAGAAGAAAAAACCATGAGTAAGATGCACTGAATGTGTACATGTTTGCTTTACAATACCTCATTCAGAAAAACTCGTGATGACTTATAAAAATACATAGTGCTACATTTACTGTAAGTTAAAAAAAAAAAAGAGAATAGATCTAAACAGGAAGTTGAGGCTCCAGGCTCAGCACAGAGTCTGCTTGGGATTCTATCTCCCTTTCCCTCTGTCCCTCCTGCTCGTGGACTTTAATGAAAAAAAAAATACATATATATATACTGAATGTATTGATTATGAAGCACATTAAGTAATTTTTTGGGCATCGTTTTATATCAACTTTTTTAATGACAAAGTTTAATTTGGTAAATAACCTATGAGAGATTATAATTCTGTAATGTCATTGATTACAGGTAGCATTAAAGGAAGGTACAAATTTATTCATTTATTTTAATAATTTGAAATATAAGTGAATGCTTTTAAACACATAGTGTTATTTTAACCATGTCCTTTTAAACTTATCACAGTCTCAAATTAATGCTTGAAAATATAATTTTATTGCACTGTGAATAAATACATTTTTAAGGAAATTGACTTCAAGGGGTCTAAAGCTACTTTTTTTAGATGACTGGAAATGATAATTTACTGATTTATATATTCTTTTTTTGATTGTGGGCACACTATTTTGACAATTATTCAATTAACTAATAGTAATGGGAACAGGCAAACGTACTTCACACATACTATTTTTCTTAAAATAACAATGGAATGGCTTGGAAAGAAGAGTCAAGATAGCAACAAGCCAGCAAAAGGGAAAGAAGATCCAAAGATCTCATTACATTTTCTGTATAAGGATGCCTGCTTTGGGGACCATTGGATACACACACGGCTGCTACTTTCCTTTTATTATAGTCATAAAGAGCTACTGAAGCTCATAAAAAGTAGCTGGCAGATTTGTAAAAGATATAACAGCTTGTCACAGAGGTTTCCACAGAGTCATCTAAGGAAAATATTCCTTCCAAAGCATAGCTAGGAGCTATTTATGTTAGAACTGCCTACTTTGTCACAGTAAACTGACGATTCCTCCTATCATCTGGGCTGTCAAGATGGGGACCTGTTCTCTTTGACTTTTCACTTAGTACCAGTCAACAGTGTGTATATGAAGCAGGAGAATTCAGCACTTGTAGAGTAATGAATGGCATCTGTTTCTGAGGTGAGAGTCAAATGATATGTATTTTTGTAAGATATTTAACATCGTGTAGTTGTTAATGTGCACCTGTTTTACAGGAGTTCCAAACGTACACAGGGAAGAAGAGGCAGTTACCTCCATGTTGAAATATAACTCTTTTTGCTACTGATAACCCACTTTGCCTGAAATTTTCACACTACTAATCGGAACCTCTAGTGAGCAGAAGGATGACTTAAATGTTACCTAGGAGTTAACATGCATTTGGTTAGTACCAGCCAAAAATAAATTCACCAAACGTAGCTTTTTTTTTTTTTTTTAAGATTTTATTTATTTATTTGACAGACAGAGATCACAAGTAGGCAGACAGGCAGGCAGAGAGGGGAAGCAGGCTCCCTGCTGAGCAGAGAGCCCGATGCGGCGCTTGATCCCAGGACCCTGGGATCATGACGTGAGCCGAAGGCAGAGGCTTTAACCCACTGAGCCACCCAGGCACCCCACCAAACGTAGCTTTTAAAATTAGTTTCCAGACATAAATTAACCCTCTAAGGGGATATAAAGAGGCAAAAGGAATTGTTGGGGGTTATTTTCAAATTATTTACTCAACCACAGAATCTAGGAGTTCAGAAAAGGTAGAAGGAGAAAAGATTACCCTAAGTTTGCATCCGGACTGAAGAACTTTGGAATGGAAGAGAGGTAGAGAGAGAGAGACAGACAGACAGACAGACAGACTGGTTGGAGGATTTACAAAGGGATCATAGCTGGGAGAAAATTTAGTAACTAGTGTAGTCACCCCGAAGCATTAAATGGTAGCTGAGGACCTGTGGTATGTCTCTTATAACACGTCACAAGTTTGGGATGCCTGCGTGGCTCAGTTGGTTAAGCATCTGCCTTCAGCTCAGGTCAGGATCCCATGGTCCTGGGATTGAGTCCTGTATTAGGCTCCTTGTCGAGCCAGGAGCCTGCTTTTCCCTTTGCCTGCTTGTTCTCTCTGTCTCTGACAAATAAATAAGTAAAATCTTTAAAAAAAAAAATGTCACAAGGTCATTAGTCAATTTCTATGATTCACCAAAGAGCTAGGCTTTTTCCAGATCTCAGTGCCATCATCAATATAGTAGAACTCTTATCGGCCTTCATTTTAATAAATCTGAATCTAGAAATGACTACCAGTGCAACTCCTCCGAATTGCACATTGGCCTTCTGACCTGCATGAGGACTCTAGGGGGTAAGCATCTGGAAATCCTTCAGTAAGGAAGAAAAAGGGAGGAAAAGAACACACCTTCTTCCTTTAAGACCTCCTCCACAAAGTTACAACATCCCAGTTCTTCATTCATCCCATTTACTAGAACCTGTTTATATGACTATGTCTAAAAGCCAGGGAAGCTGAAAAACTGGACTTTTATATTCTGTAACTGTAACCCAGAATAGCTTCAGGAGTTTTAATAATAAAGAAAAAGCAAAACATACTGGAATACTTCTTATAGTATTATTGCATCACTTCAAGTCATAATATTTATTGTGCCTTACCTCAGTCTTTCATTTTAATGTCCTCGCACTCTACTTCACATAGATTTAGATATATTTTTTCTTTAAGGGACATTGTTTCCTATGTTATTTAAGCAGTTCAGATATCTGCTAAGTCAGTGTTTTCCCTGTGCAGACGTTTTGATGATAATAAACCTGTGTTAAACAAACGGATGCTTTAGGAATGAAGAAACTCCATTGAAAACATTCTTAGCTTTATATAAGGAGCAAAATATGTATGGTCCCAGAGTCTTATTTTGGTTTCCATTAGTCATGATTGATACAGGTATAAAGTATGAAAACTATGTATAAGATGAAATTCTGGATTTCCCCAATGGGTGGTAAGTTAGATATCAATGTCAAAACTTGATTTCCAGAAACAAAATTTCTAGTCTTCCATGTAAGCAATCCAAATTGGTAAGTGTATCACAGTCAAAGAATCGAATGCCAGTAGCTCAAAGGCAAACCTATCGTCTACCTGCATAACACCCCAGAATGTACTGGGGCCTTGTGGCCACATGAAGATGTGTAGAGAGCTAGCACCATCACTAACAAAGGGCATGCTGAGATTTTTGTCTCCTTTTGCAAATTTGTTTTTGCTCTTTCACTTAAACATTTTTTTTATTCTTTAATTTTTATTAAGTTCAATTAGCCAACATCATTAGTTTCTAATGTAGTGTTCAGTGATCCCTTAGTTGTGTATAACACCCAGTGCTCATCACATCACATGACCTCCTTACTGCCCATCATGGGGTTACAACCCCCAGCCCCCACCACTGTTAACATTCAGTTTGGTTCCTGGAGTCCAGAGTCTCTCATGGTTTGTCTCCCTTTCTGATTTCTTCCCATTCAGGTTTCTTTCCCTTCCCTTATGTTTTTTTTTTTTTTTTTTTTTTCTCTTTCATCATAGAGGATTCAATATAGTCCCTAGTCTGATGGATTTACACTCCCGGAGAAAAGCATTAAAACCAAAATTTTCGTGCACTTTTTGAAAGAAACATTGAACCTCAGTGTATTCTGAACCACTATAAAATGATTAGGCTCATGCATTCTTTTGGAAGTCCAGTGCTGGACAAATTGATGTTGAAACCAAACTGAATGCCAGTGAGTAGGAAAGTACCATGCTGCCCTCAAGAGACAAGACCTGCTTTGACAGCCCTTTTTTAATTTTTTTTTTTGTTTTATTAGTAGTGGTATTGTTTGTTTAGTGTTCTATACAGCCACAGCGAGCATTAAAAAAAAAAAAGTCATTATTTATTTTTTTTCTAATTGATTGAACCTTTAATTCTTAAATTTCAATGTCAAGGGTAATAGAGTCGTCTCATTCTATAATACAGTCAGTACACACATACAAACACACACATGAAAATGCAATTTTTATTTCCCTTGTACCAAATTAAAAATTCATAATTTACCAGACTACTTGACTACTATCTGGCATTTTTTCTAATCTTCAGAAGATTGACCTAGTAGCCCCTTTAGTAAACATGGTTTGCTGCTCCACCTGAATTTGCTAAGCAAATAGGATTTGTGAAGCTTTTTGACTTTCTCAGTAGATTTTTTTTTAAAGATTTTATTTATTTATTTGACAGACAGAGATCACAAGTAGGCAGAGAGGCAGGAAGAGAGAGAGGAGGAAGCAGGCTCCCCGCCAAGCAGAGAGCCCGATGTGGGGCTCGATCCCAGGACCCTGAGATCATGACCTGAGCTGAAGGTAGGGGCTTTAACCCACTGAGCCACCCAGGTGCCCCCTCTCAGTAGATTTTTTATATCATAGTTGTTACTCTAACATCATAATGCATACATGTTTACAGATACTTATTATATACTTAGCTACATTTACAAATGTGAGTTATACGTACATCAGAAAAGTTTTATCTTACTCATTGATCTATTAACTTCATGTTGTTTTATGGTATGTGAACTGAGTCCCAGAATCCCCTTAGAACTTTCCATGATTTCTGTTCTTGTATAAATCTATAATAAGAACAGCAATTATGTGCAAATAGAAAAAAATAGAAATGACAGGAAGTGTTAACCATTCACTTTTTTTTTTTTTTGATTTATTTATTGGACAGAGAGAGATCACAAGTAGGCAGAGAGGCAGGCAGAGAGAGAGGAGGAAGCAGGCTCCCCGCTGAGCAGAGAGCCCAATGAGGGGCTTGGTCCCAGGACCCCGGGATCATGACCTGAGCCGAAGGCAGAGGCTTTAACCCACTGAGCCACCCAGGCGCCCCTAACAATTCACCTTTTAACTGTCTTTACCAAGAAAATAAAAGTTCAGCAAATATTTTACTCAGCTTTTTAAAAGTAAATGGGAGTAAATTTATGTAATTTAAAATTTACCATAAAACTTATGAAGAATTAAGTGAATATTTTATTTTTATTATGATAAATGTCTGTGGTTGGACCCCATGATGAGACAGTAGACCACTTCTCCAATCAAACACAGAATTAAAAAATAAGAAAGAAAAACTAATAGAGAACCCTAACATCATCTACATTACTGATTAAACTTAAGTTTAAAATTATCTAGTGTGATAGAAAGAAAATATATAATCACTACACTTCTAGTCTAAGTCTTTGGAAAATTAGAGGGAAAATTAAATTGGTAGAACAGATCTTTTTACTGACTTTATCACTTCCCATACATATCTACGGAAGAAGAAAAAAAGAAAGATAAAGAGACAAGATTACCCTCCATGCAGGACTTATGGTCAACTAGTTCTAACTAATTAAGCCATGTAAACACCGTGGCACACTTACCATAGAACTCAGATCATCTTTGTCTAGAGAAGGGAATGTTGAAACTCAAGTTTGTGGGTGCTTACCGGAAACCTCTTTTTATGAAAGTAGGGAAGAGACATTTCCCCTATAGCTATGGTTACTCCTTCAAAGGTAATCATATTTCTTTCCTAGGTATTAAAGTGTTATGAACTCAGGTGCCTGGATGGCATAGTTGGTTAAGCCTCTCACTTGGTTTCGGCTCAGGTCATGGCCTCAAGGTCCTGAACTGGAGCCCCATGTCCAGCTCTGTGCTCAGCTCAGAGTTTGCTTAAGATTCTCTCTCTCCCTCTGTGCTTCCTGCTCTTGTTCTGTCTCTCTCATAAATCTTTAAAAAAAATTAATAATGTGCTACAAACTATTATTGTTATTATTTTATTTTGGTAAGAAATTATGCAATTGTTATAAATAAGAAAATGAATAAAGGACAGACATTTGATAAAAGGAATCTAATTCACATGAGCTTAAATTCTATTAGCAAACCGTTTCTTGCTTTTTTTTTTTTTTTTTCCCCCACCAGCTACACAGTTCAGATCATTTGTTACCTTAAAGTGGAAGGCTCCAGAGACAGCTTCTTATGAATACTTCTTGAAAGATCTTTGAGGTCAAAAAAGTGATTTAACCTCAGAGATCAGACTCAAATTCTGTAGGGTGCAGAAAAAGAAAAATATAATTTAATTTCTAGGACATTCAGCAGCTAGGGATTTCAACAGCTATAGGCCAACACATGATTTGTGTTGTAATAACCAGTCATGACAGCCAAATATTTTTTGAACTATGTTTAAAAGTGCTTCATACAAAATCTTTTAAATATGCTTGGTAGCTTCTTTTGTAGCAATTCTGGTATGCACACAAACTCACATACATGTACTCACATACGTAATGACTCAAATTTATTTTTAAAATGAGTTATAGATACATGGATGTCCACAGTGAATAAAGTATGTGTTTGATAAAAATTAGAAAAGCAGATAGCAAGAAATCACAGTTACGGTTATACAATTCTTTCTAATACTTGTTAATGGTTCAGGTCTTGACATTATCCTTTATTTATAAGATTAACATTATTTTATTGCAAATGAACATTTTTACAATGTACGCACTTAAGGACCACCTCTTAATTGCTATTGCCCTGCATATAATGTATATTTTAATGATACACCAAGAAATGCTCAATTTGATTCCAAATAGTAAAAGTGAAAAATGTGTTTATTTCAATGAATGTATGTTTTGTCCTTTAGCAACAATTATGCGTATAAATGCTTTGGTTATTTATATATGCGTAAAAGTGAAATTGAAATAAAATGATCTTTTCTTCAAAAAATTAAATATATCTGCTTGCTGGCAACTAGACAATATGTCAATATTCAATTTAGTTTACATGAGAATATTAATAATTATTCTTTTATTATTTTTGTAAAAAAATTTTTCTGCTGGTTAGTGGCTATTGAGACAACGACCAATGATTTATGAAGCTCAGGAGTCATCAAGTTTCTTAATGGTAAAATAAGAAAACCAGAGGACAGCGAACAGTTTTAAGCTACAGAAATGCAAAAAACCTTTCCTCAATAAATATCTTTCCTGTTACTCTTACACCTAAAATACCTGTGCTTTACGGCACCATGAAATAGAATATGTGAAATAGAGGATTAGATTTTGAAGATAAGTTCAAACTCAAGTTTGCCTCTTATTTTTAAAAATGCAGATAGGTCTCCATCTCCTGTCCATGTCCTGAGAAGAACTGCAGCCCCAGCTGCCCACCAGCAATCGTGGTCTGGCAGAACCGCTCCAGCTTCTTGGTCAAGCAGAGCAAGCAGATACACAGCACCAAGCCTAATAACCCAAAGGCTCCCAATTCCTTCCTCTCCAAGGAGCTGATTCACCTCCAGGCTGTGGGCATAGATAGAGTAGAAGGCTCACAGCCAACGTGCAGTGGTGGTCACGAAGCAGAGATCCCGCCGGTTCCTACGTGCGGACCACCATCCACGAGAATGCCAGGGCCACTTTCTGCAGCATCATGCACATGATCCACGTGAATATGGACTGCCCATATTTGCTCGTGGTTGCCATTTGTATACACAGTGCCATCCTGCGCAGCCAGAAGCCTGTGATGGTGAGGAGGAAGCAGGCTGCCCCACCAACAGCTCCTGAGCACCGCCCCCCACCTCCAAGACAATAAAGATGTCAGCTACCTTACAAAAAAAGAAATATATATGTGTGTGTGTGTGTATATATATATATATATATATACACACACATATTATATATGTATATGTGTGTGTGTAAAAAACATACAGATTTAATGCATTAATGTTAATAATAATCAAAGGTGTTTCACTAGTATTTATTCGTAAACAAAAAGAAACATTTAAAAATACGTTAATTCCAGCATTAGTTATAAAAATATGTGGCAAATGTAAATAGTTCCTATGCAATAAGGGAAAAAAAGAAACCCATGACAGTCTAATAATAAGTATAAAGAACACCACAGGGGCACCTGAGTGGCTCAGTGGGTTAATCTCTGCCTTCCGCTCAGGTCATGATCTCAGGGTCCTGAGACTGAGCCTCGCATCGGGCTCTCTGCTCAGTGGAGAGCCTGCTTTCCCCCCTCTCTCTCTGCCTGTCTACTTGTGATCTCTCTCTCTGTCAAATAAATGAATAAAATCTTAAAAAAAAAACACAAAAAGATGAAAACGAAATAGAACTAAATAAAAAACTCAGAATGCCAGGGAAAATAGGAAAAATCAAAGGCAGATGGTGGAACACACCAAGTCCCAAGCTATCTCACTTGTGTTTTAATGCCTGCCAATGACTATATTTTTGTTTGTTTGTTAATGGAAGTTTAATAATTCTCATCCTCAGGAACATATGAACGAGATTTGAAAGTTCTTTTTTTTTTTTTTTAAGGGTCTTCATGAGATACATTTTATTATGAGGACCAGATTAGAGAAAAAAAAAAAAAAATAGAGCAGTCTTTCCTGAATTGGGGCACACCAAACTTATTCCACAGCAGTAGTGTTAACTACATAAGATTCCAGGCACTTCTAAGGTGAGACTTAATCTAGTGTATAAGTTATTTATGTGCCTTTTTAATATAAAGAATGATAACCACACAATGTACCCCAAAATTGAGTTCACAGGCAATTTTATTCTTAGTTTTTATTTTGGCGTAGGTAAAAACTTCTGTATAAGACATTTATGTTGCCTCACCAATCTCTTGCCTATGTAATTTCCAATCATGAGGCACCTTCACAAAAGTGTGGTGCAATAAAAATGATTCTTCAGCACACCTTTTCCTGTACCTTGGTAGCAAGAAAATGTTGAAACTTTTGAGAGGGACAACATATAGACAATTTTGGAGTGGAGACAACTCTTCCTAGTAAAGGTATACATTTTCTATTGCACATACCAATAGTGTTAGGATATATTTAGTAGAGATTCCCATCCCAATATATCATAGTCTAGAGATTCTTTGGCAATAATCCCATTATGAGTTTTGACATGCTTCAAGACATTAAAAACAAAATGTTTAAAACTGCTTTATTCAAAATCTTTAAATATGCACAAAACCTTTTATTGCCATTATGGATACCCATGTGTATGTCCACATATGTATGATGTATTCACACACACATATACACAAACATACATACTTACACTCCCATTTGTATATTCAGGTGAGTGACAATTCAAAAGTTTAAAAGGAAAAGGATATACGTGAAAATCCACAGCCAGGAGGCAATTTCATTAGGGACAGAAATTTATATACAGTTCACATTAATTCCATCTCTAAGTATCTCCTGGAGACTCTTTTTATTAGCTTATGATATCACTTCTTTCAAACTACTCCATTCTTGAGGATTTATAATCAAAATTCTTCCAAACATTTGAAAAAAAATGTAGAGAAAAATTCTGAAAGACACACACACACACACACACACACACAATCGGAAAGACACCAAAAAATTTTTACAAGCTTTAAAATATTACAAATAGAGTAATATTTCCAAAACTACATTATATAGCTATCATATATTTTTTCTGAAGTGAAAGGAGAATTTATACCAAAAAAGATATTTTAAAAAGTGAAATCATGAAAATCATTGAAATGTTATTCGGATAGATAGATAGGCAGACAGATATAGATGGATAGATACAGATAATATAGATATATTTTCTCTAAAATTCATGGTTCAATGAAACCACATTGGATAAAAAGTTAGAGGTGTCTACAAAGCAGAAACTTTAAAGAGAGTTTCCATTTGTAATTTTGTAACATTCTGTTTCATACTAACCTTCTCCCTTTTAGGTAACTGAAAGAGCACTTTATTTTTCTTAATCTGGCTAACATTTATGCTCATTTACACATTTTGGGATAACAAAAAGGGATGAAGACAGTAACATGATTGCCTCTAATCTGTAAAAGAAAATGCTGAATTGTAACTCTATTCTTTATGTCAGAACATAGAAATAAAAATAAAAGTATTTCCTGCTTCTGATCTCTTGCAGGTGTACCAGCACTGTCTTTTCATCATCATCTTAACATGAAAAGTTTCTTTTTCTGCGAAAAGGATAACAAAATCTTTATAGAGATGATGTATTTTCACCTTAGAAGATTCAGATAGATACATGATTTTCTTTCTAGTAGCTGAAATTGTTTCATTTTTTAAAACCATAAAATTTCATAGAGCTTGTAGGAAATGGCAATTCGATTCAGGATTAATCTGTGTGTTCTTAGAAAAATATATTTTTCTTCATGAATACTTATGGGATAAAAATTGATAGCTATGGACAGATCTCTTTCCTTTCCTTTTAAAAAGCAGTGTGACATGTCTTGACAGGCAAGAGAGAGTTAAGATGATAGGTAATACCTGTTTCTGGAAAATGAATGTGATTTAAAACTACGTGTGCTATTCCCCTGACCTGAAAAGATTTAAAAAGCATTAGCAAGATCTTAAAAAATATTTCTGACCCCTGAGAAGTTACTGTTATTGTCTACTTTTTGAAATATCTTTTAAAATAAGTTTTTATATATGCTATGTTATTCACTTAATTATATCTTCAGTATCTTTAGTTATTCAAGAGAGTCTATTTAGAAGCGTCATTTCCTCAAAGAAATGCCTATTCTATTCAAATAAATTACTACAGGCAATATGCAAATAGTAGTCTTGTGTTGTAATCTAGTCTCATATTGCCTGTTCCATCAATGATATGCAACATCTATATATGAATTCCTGCTTTTATTTCACTATTTAAAATCACTATTCTTTTTAATCTTTGTTTCATCTAATAATTTTTGAGAACAGATAAGGCAGGCCTAACTATTCCTATTTTAAAGATGGAAGTGCTTATCTACTCATATACCCAAAACATTGTAGTATAGGAGTTAAAAACACAATTCAGCTATTTAACATTCATGCAACTTAAGGAAGAGACAGAAATTAAATTTAATTAATCAAAATGTTAACCAGAAAGTCCTCTTTGGAAGACCTTGACTAATACGATGGAAAGGCCGGGAGAAGTATTCGGGAGGGGAGAGGGACAGGGGTATGGCTGTCCTGGAACCAGGCTAGAGATTCTCGATCAGGGTGATAAAAAGGGAAATGCTCTGTGTCAATAAAGTCTCACAGAGAAAAGATCAACAGGGGATTTTCAAATGTTTTGGGTACCTTTGCAAAAGCTAGGCTAAACACTGACACACACACACACACACACACACACACTTAAGGGTCATACTTCATTTCAAACATCTGTCACCTTGTTGCCTGCTAAAGAAATTGCATGTGGTGATATTCTGAATATCAGTGCCAGTATACAGTTGAGTACTGACTTCACTGGTGCCGAACAGCACCTCTTGCCATGTGTAAACTACACCTCAGTCCCAGGATGGGTCTCCTAGTCCATACTGATACCTCCCCCAGTCACTATTTGCATAACAGGTGCTGTAACTATAATTTTCAAAAAAAACAAAAAACAAAAAACAAAAAACAACAACTTTATGTATAATACAAATGACACATGGGTGAAGAGTGCAGCAATTTCATGTTTCGACATAGGTATGCATTGTGAAACCATTACTACCATCAAGATAATGAAAACTTGCATCCCCCAGGAGTATATCTGTCTATGAGAAAACTACTCCAAGTTTTTGGAAAGTAGATACATCACTGAAACCCACTCACCTTAACAGGCAGATTTTGAAGGGCTGAGGAACGTGCTTTTCTAACTTGCATAATGTTCAGCAATAACAGAATGGAAAGACAAACAGGATTCAAGAGATAGTTGACTTTCAATTAGAACGTACATGACACTGATGACATTTTGAACAAGAGATAATAAATGGTTAGTAATAATAAAATATATAAGGAGATCCAAGTGAATCATAAAACCTTCTAGAAATAATAAATTAAAAATAATAAATTGTTCTAATTAGTACTTAAATTGAGGCTTTCAGGTGGCTATAAAAATCAAATGAGAAAAGTATCTTGAAGCACAGAGTAGAATTGCTGAGTTGGAGATTATGATGAGAAGATAACAGAATTAGTGGATAAACACTGCAGACCCATATTGTGAGTGATATTTACTCCTAAAAGGGGAGGGGGGATACAAGGAAGAGGAGGTAATGACATCATAAGTAACAAAAAATAATTTCCCATGACAAAAACCTGATCTTCATGCAGGATTGGTCAGAAAAGATGCATACCGTTGAAAATCTTGAATTCTAAGGTTAAAGAGAAAATCTTACAAACCACCAGAAACAAAAAAGTTACCTGCAAAGAAAAAAAAAAAAAAATCAGACTGGGATTGGGTATGTCAGTAGGGCGATAGAAAGTGAAAGTCAGGGAGAGGGACTCTGTGGAGAAAAAAATTTAAAAAATCAGTCATTCTATAGCTCCCCATAATTTAGCTGATGAATGAGAAAAAAAGCAGAGAGATTTTCATACTCTAAAAAAAAAAAAAAAATCCAGTGACATTTTACATCCTACCTTAACTGAGGAATATATTCGAGATAGGAATGAAATCACGTAAACATTCCAGGATGGAAACTTAAAGAAGGAGATGCACAAACAGTGACAATAAAAGACCTCATGATAAATCCGGTTGGAAGATGATAGACCAGGAATGTATATTTTAAATTCTAAATAAGAAGTCTCGGGAATGAAGTGCTATAGTATAGGAAAAATTCTATTACTGATCCGGACCAGGAATCAGCAAACTAATCCTGCTCACTTCCTATTTTTATAAGTAACATTTTATTGAAAGGAAGTCATGTCCCTTCATTTATGTAAGGTCTATAGCTGCTTTCACACCTACTACAACAGATGAGCATAGTGCTGACAGGAAGAGTATGCCCCCAAACCAGAAATATTTTCTATTTAGTCCTTTGCCCCCCCCCAAAAAAAAGAAAAGAAAAAAGAAAAAAAATGCGAATTACAGTCTAGACCTAAAAATAATAGATTTTCTATACCTTTGAGTCAGAGGATGATATGTAAAGTAACTTCAATATTTCATTGGTAGAAAGGGGAAGTAGAGAAGTACAAGGATTCCAAATACAATGGCCATATTTTAAATGGCCCTCATTCTAAAGAAGACAAAGAATAGTGCAGAGGAGGAAACAGTGCACTTTTTAATAATAGTATTTTGTTTTCAGATAGTCATAGAAAATTGTGTGTCAATACTGAAAGGGAAGAAAAGTGATTTTCTTCTACCCTCCGAGTCTTGGCTGAGACCCTATGTAATAAAGTAATAATTACAGAGAGAGAGAAATTATAATTTTATAATTATTAATTAAATTTATAATCATTAATAAGAGGAAAACAAAGGATTTAGTTAACAAGCACTCCACATGTATACATGGGATACCTGAGATGCCTTAGAATCCAGACTTAAATACCACTTAAGAACAAGGGAGAGGAGATAGGGACAGGGAGAGATGTAGGCCTTTTGGGGGAGAGTAAGTGATTTTTAGGAAAGATGGATGGGCCTTTAGTAGAATAGGTAGAAGACATGATAATTCGTGGCAAAGGTTGTCTGGTTGTGGTATAAACTTCTAGCTTGTTTTCCTGTGAGAAGTCACTCTTCTCTGGTTAATGAAACTCCTAGCGGTATTTGTGACAACTGAATTCCATTTGTGGGAATTGTCTCTAGGCAGATAAAAGGAATTCAGAGAAAGGAATCCATTGCATTTTCTGTTTGTTTGTTTGTTTGTTTGTTTGTTTTTCCCCAAGTACCTACAGCTTAAAATAATCAGTATTATCAAAGGAACATATTTTGTGGTAGGACATTCTGCTACTCTTCAACAGACAGAAAGGTAACATTAGTGCTATGGAAAATAGGTAGATATTACACATTACTTGTGGAGCATAAGGAATAACATGGAGGGCATTAGGAGAAGGAAAGGAAAAGTCTTTGGGGGAAATTGGAGGGGGAGATGAACCATGAGAGACTGTGGACTCTGAGAAACAAACTGAGGGTTTGGAAGGGAAGGGGGTGGGAGGATGGGTGAACCTGGTAGTGGGAATTAAGGAGGGCATGTATTGCATGGAGCACTGGGTGTGGTGCATAAACAATGAATCTTGGAACACTGAAAAAATAAAATAAAATTAAACAAACAAAACAAACAAACAAACAGACAAACAGAAAACTCCTAATGAATAAAAAATTGAAGAAACCAAAAATAAATGCAAAGGTAAATAAGGAGACTGCATAAGAAACACAGGGTACTTCAAATGGTAACTATAACAATTTTTATAAAAAGTTTGGGCACCTGGGTGGCTCAGAGGGTTAAGGCCTCTGCCTTTGGCTCAGGTCATGATCCCAGCCGATGGAGCCCTGCAGCGGCTCTCTGCTCAGCGGGGAGCCTGCTTCCAACCCCCTCTCTCTGCCTGCCTCTCTGCCTGCTTGTGATCTCTGTCGGTCAAATAAATGAATAAAATTAAAAAAAAAAGTTGAAGTAAACAAGATCACCTTCTAAAAGATACCCTCTGACTACATTAAAAAGAAAAGAATACCATTATGCTATTGATAAGAAAACTGAACCAAATTGGCAAATTAAGGCTGAAAAATAGAAATGAAAAGTGAATAACGGGCAAAAGAAAACAAAAGGACAGGTAAAGTTGCAGAAACAAATTTATCTCCAACACAATAAAAGGTTATCCCATACTTAGATAATATTTCTTAGTGTGAGATCAATGCTCCTTGTTGGTCTTTGATTCCAGCGAAGAGAAGAGGAAAGAGGTTGGTGGAGTGTTCCTAGACACTTTTAGGGACTCTGAGAGAAGGTAGGACACATTTTATGTGGTCACACTCATCACACAAAGAAGAGACACAGTGGAGAAGATTTTGTAACCCAACAACACCTCTCCTCCTTTAGGGAGAGTATGACATTCTCATGCCTGTATAAAAACCTTTATGGACTGGACATTTGGAGATCGGCACCTAGTTCTGTTGCCAAGAGGTATAGAGAGCAGACTAGTTGTCATAAATCTGGATTAGCCAGGAGCATTCCTAAAACTAAAGTGGGGCTAAATCATGTAATGACTCTGGAGTCATGGTAAGACTTCTGGTTCTACTTTAAGTGAGATGAGTAGCCATGATATGGTTTTGGCAGATACATACATATTACCATGTGATGTCTTAAAACAATCACCTTGGTTGCTTTGTGGGAGAGCTTACTGGAGGGAGAAGTACAAAAAGGGAAGGCAAATGAGAAAGCTTTAGAAGTAGTGTAGACAAGGGATGTTGCCTTGAACCGTAGTACTAGCAGTGAGATTAATGAGAATTGGCAGTATCTGGATATATTTTGGGCTATAGCCAACCATAATTGGCATATTGGTATAAAAGAAAGAGTAAAGTCAAAGATGTCAGTCAGGGCAGATGACAGGTAATGAAAAACTAACAGAAGAAAAAAAAATTACAAGTGTTTTTTCAACATTTATGTTGGGAAGACTGTTAGACATGTTAAAGCCATGGAAGAAATGATGAAGGAAAATGATAAACCAGTGATGTGTTTAGTAGCATCTCTTAAAAATAGAATTGAGGTTTTAAAAAACAGGTGATCTGTCATATTTATTACACAACATCCATAAATTATATTTAATGCTAATTAAATGTCATCTAGTCTTTAACTATTTTATTGATTTGCTGTTTAATAAATGCATATGCCTCCTAGATAGTGTTCACAAAGGATAAAATCTTGTTGTATGACTGCAATCTTTGGATTTATAGGAGAAATCATGGAAATAAATGTGTTTCTCCAAGTGACTTCTATATTGGGAATGATAATGTAATGGCAGATTTATTTGAGGATTTTATATGTAAATTTTCAAAATGCCTTATCAAATGTGGATTTGAATCTCAACACCTAAGCAGATTACATTCTCACATCTTTCCAAGCGAGCATTTAGATTCAATTCAGAAAACTGTTTTTGCAGGAGCTCTGGGCCAAAATCAAAAATCCCTGGCTTAGACCACTGTCCCCGAAACAGCATAGCCTAACGTTTTCTTAAGCAGTATAATTATAGATACCTGACATTCATTTATTTATTATGTACAAACCTTTTTTGATTTAAGCATTGTGCTCGCTTATTGGGCACAAAAGCCTTAATGCATAAGTCTGGCCCTTAAGAAGTTCAGAGTCTACCTATCAGAGAAAGGAACAATTATGTTTCAAAGAAAAAAAAAATAGTTCCTATGATATTTTTAAAGTTTGTTATGCTTGTTCAAAACTCTAGCCCAGTATGTAACAGCTATATATATTTTAAAGGAAAAATCTTTAGATTAATACTTTTTACTATTATAATTTTAAATTATAATCTAAAATATCTATGTTCTGTATGTACACTCAAATTTCATTATATTTGTATGCAATATATACAAATTTGGAGAAGAGAAAAGTTGGCAAATACTGGTTTTTGGAAGGGTACCAATAAATAACATCTAATTTCCTTGTTTTTCAAATTGTTAAAAGTATATTTTCATCATGTAAACTACTTGTACTTAGTTTAGACAAAGACATTTTCTTTGTCTTGATACAAAGTCAGACAAAGTCCACAGGTGCATAAAATCACTGCAAAAATAAGCTTTATGTCCTAGACCTAAGACATTTTTAGCATCTTTGATTCTGCTAGCAGAATGTGAGATTTAAAATGTATATATTATGGGGCACCTGGGTGGTTCAGTGGGTTAAAGCCTCTGCCTTCGGCTCAGGTCATGATCCCGGGGTCTTGGGATCGAGCCCCACGTCGGGCTCTCTGCTCAGCGGGGAGCCTGCTTCCCCCTCTCTCTCTGCCTGCCTCTCTGCCTACTTGTGATCTCCGTCTGTCAAATAAATAAATAAAATCTTTAAAAATAAAATAAAATATACATATTATTACGATGCACAATGCACAGCCTTTTCTAGTTTCTTGATAAGATCAATAACTTTGTGTCCTATTTATTTTTTATTTTATTTTTTTAAAGATTTTATTTATTTATTTGATAGACGGAGATCACAAGTAGGCAGAGAAGCAGGCAGAGGAAGAGAGAGAGGAGGAAGCAGGCTCCCCGCCGAGCAGAGAGCCCGATGCAGGGCTCGATCCCAGGACCCTGGGATCATGACCTGAGCCAAAGGCAGAGGCTTTAACCCACTGAGCCACCCAGGCACCCTTGTGTCCTATTTAATACATATCATGGGGATATGGAGATACTACTGTTTAATTCTCTTAATAAAAATAAATTTCGGGGTTTGAATATAATGACACACAAGATCAAAAGTGACAAGAGCTCCATGGAAGTATCTTTGATAACAAACGTGGTGGAAAACACAGAATTTTTGGTTAAGGTTGCATTGTACTTTAGACATCATGGCAAACACAAAATCACTCAGATATACAGCCATTGCAAGAGCAACTTCTAGTTGAATTTTTTTTTTTTTCCTTTCAGCAGATGCATGAATTTGCACTGAAAATCAAATACTGATGGGATGATTGACATCATTTAATATTATTTTATTTTTATTTAATTAAAGTGACAAACATCCTGGTTTGCACTTCCTTTCTTAGCATAATTTTAATAATCCTCACTTTTATTCTCAAACTTGGACTGGAATAAAGAAGAAAATACATTCTCACCTACAAGCAATATATTATTTGGCAAAAAACAAACAAAAAAAAAACAAAACCTAAAGGAGACATTGTTCTTGCTTTTTTTTTTTTTCAGTTTCTGTGAATCCTGTGAAGATTCTTTAGGGCACCAATGCTAAATATTTCATTTAGTAAATCAATTTCAAATAATCAGTGGTAGATACTGGGGGGAAAAAGTGCTGAAAGGGTTCTTCTTTCTTTCTTTTTTTTTTTTTTTTAAGATTTTATTTATTTATTTGACAGACAGATCACAAGTAGGCAGAGAGGCAGGCAGAGAGAGAGAGAGGGAAGCAGGCTCCCTGCTGAGCAGAGAGCCGGATGCAGGGCTCGATCCCAGGACCCTGAGACCATGACCTGAGCCGAAGGCAGTGGCCCAACCCACTGAGCCACCCAGGTGCCCCAGGATTCTTCTTTCTTAACACACCCATGTAGGTGGTATGAATTAAATATTCTTAGATCTAGGCTATTAAAAATAAGAATACTTCAGTTCCTGGTTAATGATAACAGTAGTTTGGGGTGCTTGGATGCTGCAGTCTGTTAAGTGTCAAACTCTCGGTTTTGGCTCAGGTCGTGATCTCAGGGTGATGAGATGGAGCCCCACGTGGGACTCTCTGCTCAGCATGGAATCCTCTTAAGATTCTCTCCCTCTCCCACTGCTCCTCCCACTCATGCTCTCTCCCTCCCTCTCTCTCTCTAAATAAATAGATAAAGCTTTAAAAAAAATAGTTTGCTATGAAGAAGGTACTATACTATGTTTTTGAGATTATTTTAATACGTTTTATAAATGACAACAAGGTGAAAATTGAAACTCATTTAGCTTCAGTATAACCAAAAGCAATACAGTTATTAAATGGTAACAGTAGGATTTGAACCCAGAAATCTGACTCTAGAGATTGTGTTATTAGTCACTATAATATAAAATGCCAAGTATCTTTACAAATTAGTCTTGTGTAGAGCTCATGGTAGAGCAAATAATGACCCTCTAAATATGTCCACATCCTAATCCCCAGACCCTGTAATTGTTTCACCTTACATGGATAAAAAGACATTGATGTGGTGATTAATTATTCAGTCAAGGATCTTGGGATTGGAAGATTCTCAATTACATGGGTTGGCATAATGTATCACAAGGGTCCTTACAGAAGGGAAACAAGAAAGCCAGAGACAGAAATGGAAATGTCACAACAGAAGCTAAGTTAATAGAAGAAGAGAGAAAGAGGGAGAGAGAATCAGAAATTCATAACAAAATTTTGGTGGTAATTTTGTAGTGAAAAATCTCACACTAATACTCTTTCATTACCTTTCTGAATACATTTTGGGAATCAGTAAATTTTCTTTCATGAGAATATTTTTTTCAAATAAAATATTTTTTTTAAATGGAGAACTACTTTTATTTGTTTCTTTACTCAGGAAAAAAAAAAGAAAGGGAGGTAAGCAATAAGAGACTCTTAATGATAGAGAGCAAACTAAGGGTTGGTGGAGAGGAGGTGGGCAGGGGGATGGGTTAAATGGGTGATATGTATTAAGGAAGGCACTTGTGATATGAGCACTGGGAGTTGTATATAAGTGATGAAACAGTAAATTCTACTCTTGAACCTAATATTACACTGTATGTTAACCAACTAGATTTTAAATAAAAACTTGAAACCAAAAGTAAAAATAAAGGGTACGAAGGACTCCAAGTCCCCTCCTTGTCTCAGGTTGGTGGATGGATGCCATGTCTAATCACACGCAAGCAGAAGTCTAGGGTTTTATTCTCTGGAGAGGTCTCTGAACTTCAGGACACCAGGCTCATACCATAATGCAAACCCAAACCTTAACACTACCCCTAATCCTTAATGTAACAAAAACTCTATGAGGAAGGTCTCTGAACTGCAGTATACAAGGTGCATTCCTTCACACTGGCCCTAATCCTCACCCTCACACTTCCCCTAACCCTAACCCAAGCCCTAACCCTAGATGTGAGGGGGGGGGGAGAAAAAAAAAAGGTAGATGCGGTATATATATTTATATGCACAATGGAATATTACTCAGCCACAAAAAGTAGGAAATCTTGGCATTTGCAACAACCTAGAAGGAACTACAGACTATGATGTTAAGTGGAAGAAGCCATTCAGGAAGACACAAATACCGGATGATTCCTCTCACGTGTGGAGTTTAAAAAGCAATACATGAGTAAAGAGATTAGAGAGAGGGAGAGAGAGAGAGGAAAACCATAATTCTCTTAACTACAGAAAACAAATGGATTGTTACTAGTGAGGAAGTGGGCGGTGGGTGGGTTAATTAGGTGGTGGGAATTGAGGAGTGCACCTATGTGTTGAGCACCTGATGTTGTAAGGAAGTGTTGAATCACTATATTGTGCAAACGAAACCAATATTACACTGTATGATTAAAGGAATAAAAGTAAAACCTTAAGAAAGATCTGCTAATTCTAACTAAGGGTGTACTTATTATGGAGGATTGTGAAGAGATAATATTTCACCAGACTAAAGACTTCAGCATTCTTGTGGTCATGATACTCTGGCTCTTTTAGAAATATGCTGCCCTTTCCCACTTGGTGGTCTCACAGCTAATACACAAACTGCAAATGTATCTTCTTTCCTCAACTTCTAAAGTGAGATCATCAAATAGATTTTAGAAATTCATTTACATACAGCTTTAAAATGTACATCACCTCCTAAAATACATTTCTACAAAATAGTTACAGATAACCATGAAGATTCAGCTGATAAATACAGCTGATAAATACAGGAACTTATCTCAGGATGTATTGCTAAATAATATTATGACACTAGATATTAATTTTGAAAATCATATGTCATCCTGATTGGAAATAAAAATGTGTGTGTTATCTGTATATGTATATGCATATCTAAATATATAATATAAATACATATATTTATATGTGCATATATACACATGTGTATATTCATATGTATGTACATGTGCATAATCATGTCTATCTACATGTGTATGTACTCATAAAAATATTAAGGATGACTATTTCATATTCATGCTACTTGTCTCTGTTGTCTAAACATTTTTTAAAGATATGGGTTATCTATGAAAATTAGTTAATTCCGTTTAAAATCTCTCAAACTGGATAGAATCCATGTTTAGGGTTTTTAGTACAGAGGCCATGTAGCTATTGAAAATGTTCTTGATAATTTTTAGGTTGTAAATTTTTCTTAATGTGCACTTCTGATGTAGTCCTCACAGTGACCTCTGTGGGAGGCCTTATTAATATCATGGAGGGATCTGCTGTTTGCCTCCAGGTTCCACATACTCACAGAGCAGCAAGGTCTGCAATCCTTCTCTGGATCCTACACATCTGGTGCCATATTCTGCAACTTTTCTCTAAATCACACTTCAGCAAGCAGTTAAAGAAATGTGAACGTACTTCATTTAGAATTGAAAAAAATGTGATAGATAATGATATTACCCAAAGAATTGAGAATGTTTGGCACAGGGAATGTCTGTAGGATCACCGACTTAAAATGATGATAGTATTTTGGAAAGCATTTAAAGTGAGGAGTTTATCATAACTGAATCAAGAGGGAATTAAATGTCCTGCTCTTCACGGAAGGTTGGTAACAGGCGACTGTGCATTTTGGATTTTGTTGTATAGTTTGAAGAGCAAACATTTAATAAGAGGGCACAGTTCCTGTGGCCAATGAAAATTATTAAGAAGAGCAGTGCAGGAATAGAGAACAGGTTAATAGCCTGAAGACTTGGAAAGGAAGCAAAAAAATGAATATATAAAGGCTTTTCAGAGTTCAGTTAGATTCCAGCTATTAATGATGGCTTTCACAGTGGCACTGGTGAAGAGTGCAGAAGTTGCTAATCAAACAGGAAATGCCAAAGACGAAGCTTAAAGTGGTTTTAAGGAGATGGTCCTCAAGATGACCCCACTTTAATCCCCTGGAACCTGGGAATGGGTTACATTCTATCTCAAATGAGACTTTGTCAACGTATTTAAAATCAATATAAAGTAAATGTAAATATAAAAATAAAAATAAAAAGTACAATAAAATAAAATTTAAAAATAGGGTGCTTATTCTCGGTTATCCAGGTGGGCCCAATCTAATCAGATGCCCAGAAAACTTTCTTCAGCTGGGGGCAGAAGAAATACAGCAAAAGTGGAATTCAGAAAGATTTTAAGCATAGAAGACCACATGCAATGACCGGAAACGCATCCAGAAGCAGAGAGGGTAATCCCCTGGCTGAAAGCCAACAAGATAATGGAGATCTTAGTAATATTCCTTCAAGAAAGTGGGTTTTGCCAAAAATCTGAGTCAATGCAATCAGATTCTTTCCAGAGTCGCCTAATAAGAGCCCAGTGGGCAGACGATGACACTTTATTTCAGTTTTCATCTTTTACAACTTTGAGGGGAGAAGCCAACAGAACTAATGAGCCAAACGGACTTGTGAGTTACAGAACTGTGGGGTAATAAATTTGTGCCAATTTGTTACAGCAGCAATAGGAAACTATATAGTATAATTTGATAGAAAGGATAGGGTCCTTATCACAATGGAACAACATGTTAAAACTTGAGAAGGGTGGTGTAGGTGGGCACAGTTTTCTTGGGTAGGTTCATGTGAGCGTGTGTGTACAAATAAGATGCAATTGAATGATCACCACAGAAGAGCTTAATCGGGATACTTCAAAAGGAATAATAAAGGGAATAAAATGAATGATGCACAAAAGTTTGGGTAATGACAAAATCATGAAGACCATTAAAGATTCCTTTGATGAGTAGCATTCCTGAAAGATGGGATGCTGTGTCAATTGGACATCAATAAAACCAGAAGGCTTTATATGAACAAATGTCTTTCATAATTTTTTAAAAAATCTCAGATGCTGCTAGACCAGGATGGATTACCAGGAGTAAATCAGAACCGCTATTCTTCAGATAGAAATGACAAGTATGTGCTTGCATAATGCCAAAATGTGAAAATGACATCTTGAAAGGGGAAAAGATAAAAAAATCAGTAAGACATCTTTGTACTTCAATTTTCAGAAAGCACTACTCTGAAAACTATAGTATTTTTTGCCTCTTAACAACATTTAGAATTCAATAAGTATTTGTATTCTCTCTATAAATCAATTGTATTTTAGCTGTTATTATAGATGAGCCTATATTAGTCAACCAAGTTGTTAATTTCATATTATTTCATAAGTTCATCCTGAACTTTACAGACCCTAAATAGAGCTTCTTATCTCCCTTCCAGTTCCATCCTTCCCATTACTCTGGTCAGAAATTATGGACTTATCTTTGACTCCTTTTTATTTCTCATTTACTCCATTTTATTTCTCATTTACCACATCCCATCTGTCATTATTTGTTGGATTTACATGCAAAATATGTACAGATAATAACCAGTTATCCCTGTCTTCATTGATACCATCCCGCCATGCCACCAGCATTTCTCATCTGGATCTCTAAGGTTGCCTTCCAAATACTCTGCTTCTCTCCTCACCCTGGTATCGCCTTTTCTTAACACGCAGTGTCCCTGAGAATGTGAAGTCGGATCAGGATATTTTCTAGTCGAAACCTACTCATGACTCTTACTCCTCTTATCTCTCAGTGTAAAAGTCAATATCTACTAACTGAGTTGGTTCCAGTACATTCTTGGTCTTGATCTACCAGAATCATCTCTTGCAATGTGCCCCAGTTATTCTGCCCTCCTGGCTGCAGCTGGCATTTCCAGCTCTTTCTACCTGCTTTGCTCATTTTTAGGACGAAAGCCTTCGGAAGGCAGCACAGCTCACTTCCTCATTCCTTTTGGACCTCTGCCAAATGTCCCTTTCTCACTGAGACCTTTAGTAGTTTTCTGGTAGAAACTAATGCCCCTCCCCACCACGTCTCAACACTCCTCTAACCTTTCTGTTTTTTTCTGAGCATCACTTAATACCATCAAATATACCATGATTTATTATTTTGTATTTATTAGGTGACTGTCTCTTCTAACTAGATTGCTAGCTTCATGGTAGTGGGAATTTTGACTATTTAACTCACTTCCACATATACACAAATACTCACAAGAAATACAAAATAGGTATTATGTGTCTAGTAAAAGTAGAGTGAAGTAACTCTAAGCCTTTACAGTAATACGGAATGAAACCTGTATAGCAGTAATAAGTGGAAAAATGAAGACAATGTACCCTATATTTTACCATTTGGGTAAAATAATATTTATGGGTAGAATATATAGTTTATTCAAGAGTAGTCTGGACACAGCAGAAAAAATGGTAATAAAGAGAGATACAGGGACTCTGGATGAGTGCTATGAGAGATCTTTTTTATTGTACTGTCAATGTATATTCCATTTGTTTGTATAAAGAATACATACATAGGTGTGCCTGGGTGACTCAGTGGATTAAGCTGCTGCCTTCAGCTCAGGTCATGATCTCAGGGTCCTGAGATCGAGCCCCACATCGGGCTCTCTGCTCAGCAGGGAGCCTGCTTCCTCCTGACTCTGCCTACTTGTGATCGCTCTTTCTCTGTCAAATAAATAAATAAAATCTTTTAAAAAAATACATACACATGTTGCACATATGCACATATAAGGGAAATATGTCATGTATTCCTAAGTAAATATATTTCTCAGAATAAAACTCTATATTAATGTATTTAATATGACAAAAACTAGGTAAATTTGTGACTCTGCCAAACAACATTTATTTATTTATTTATTTATTTATTTTTAAAGATTTTATTTTACTTATTTGTCAGAGAGAGAAAACACAAGCAGGGGTAGTGGCAGGCTGAGGAAGAGGGAGACGTAGGCTTCGCACTGAGCAGGGAGCCCAACGCGAGCCTAAATCCCAGGACCCTGGGATCATGACCTGGGATTAAGGCACTAATGAACCTCAACCAACATATACTTATTATCTACATCTTTAAAAGTTGAGGTAGTTGATTCAAGGAAATTATTAAGACGTAAATTATGTCTCTGTTTTAATAGTATACACAATCAAGTTGGAGAGACAAGATTTAATTTTTTGGAAAATTTAAGTAAATGACTCATGAATTCAGAATTTCATCCAGAAATAACTCTTATAAATAGCTTAAGAATGGACATTTCTAGATTATATAGAATATAAAAATCTACTTTAGTATTCAAGGTATTCATAATCTAAATGGAAAATGAGACCGTATTGCCATGTCCTTCCTCATAATCATGGAGGTTTTGTAAAATTGTTATCACATTGACCCAAATCACTTATGGCAAAGTGTTAAAAGACTTTTATCAGTGACAATGGAGAAGCAGAGTTGAAGCAGAACACACAGTGTCCTTTGAGCTTCATACTTACTCCAGTGAAAAGTGTTTGGGGGCCAGCAAACTTGTTGAAAAGAGCATTCTAGTACAAAATATCCTAGATATCCAGATAGCTTGCTATATGTGTAGACTATCCCAAAATATAGTAGAGAAAATTTTATCTTTTTTTTTTTTAAAGAGATATGACTAGAGAACTCAGGCCTAGAAAACAAATTCACAGCTCAGCAGAAGAGATTCATAACAATCTTGCTGATATCGGCCAGAATTCTGGTTGTTAATCTAAAAAGTAGTTCAGTGCAGGTAAACAGCTCTATGCCGGACAATGTGGGATGGGAAGGGGAATGTGCAGAGCCATTCATCCCAAGGACCATCTCTTCTACTCTCCTCTGTGGCCAGCTCTTAAGTTCTTATTAAAGGTAAGCTAAGTACACTCTGAGAATTAACGATGAGTACATATGCTCATTGAGTCCAGACACTTTCCTTTAAATATGCACCAGTCTAAAACCATAGTCACTTGGACTTTAACAGGAGCTTCAATATCTGCTGACAGGACCAAAGGAGATAATGCAGGATCTGATAGATTGCAAACATATTATAAAATCTATCATACCTAAGGCTGAGATTGGAACACCCGGGGTCCTCTGAGCTGCTCCTCCAGAAATTGCATTGAGAGCTCAATTTAGGCTAAGGTATTGACTCAAAAGTAGTATAAATATTTGGACACTTCAGATACTCTTTCCTGGAGAGCCATAAAAAGTCCAGGGCTAATACAAGCTGGACAAAGAATTAATGCTTGTCTGCTTAGCAATAAAGAACTAGACTGTCTGATCAGCAAGCTTCTCATATAATGTCCATTGAATCTCAGAATACACACTGGGCTTTGTAACTACCTACCAAGGGGGGAATGATTGCATTGTAAAAGTCTGTGTAAAAGCCTGTGTCGCTGACAGCTCTAGGAGAGCCACAATGCTAGCAATGGAGAATAAAAGGAAATGTCACTAAAGACTACCTTTTTTTTTTTTTTAAATTAGTATCAAAGAATTTATCTTTTTTTTTTTTTTTTCTCCCAGAGGATTCAGCTCATTCAGATCCAAAGGAGAAGTAGGGAAGGGCCTGCCATCTACATAAGAAAATAAACTCTGGAGGCATGAAGCATTGCCCACAGTTTAACTCAATACTAGATCTGTGTCTACCAAGGGTTGATGCTTCCTTTGATGGGGATGCAGGTTGGGTGCTATTTTAGAGTCTAATCAAGTATGCATGTATCTGGCAGCTCTCATGGAGGAGAATGCCATCAGGGCATTATGAAGAAGTCCTGGTTTATTCCCAGATCTTATGGAGAAGTACAGATTCTGTTAGGAGCTAAGATAAAAAAGTTAGACTATTAGGACTTAAAGTTAGGCATGAAAAAGGAACAAAAGGGAAAGTTCACTGTATCTTCTAACTACTCCAATTCCACACCCCTGACACTAAGAAACTTAGACAAGGCAGAGTGGGAAGGATCGTGTGTAACTTACAAATAGCTGAAAACTGTTGTAATACAACCCCTTTTCATAAATGCTAGTATGGGTAACAAATAGGACAGGTTTATAGTTCTTTGTGATAATTCCATTACTGTAATGATTTTGAGTACAAATTCACCAACCTCTAGTAGAAATGGTGAGTGCATACACTAATTCACTCCGGATAGTTTGCTTTAAATGGAGTTGCTCTCTGTGTGAGAGTACAGTTTAGTCAGTTAGCTGGGAGATAGGTAGATAAATAGAGAGATAGATTGAGATATATAGATAGATAGATAGATAGATAGATAAAGAAATGCAGTGAGAATGAGAGCATGTGAAGGAGAGAGTCTAAGTTATATGTAGCCTGTATCACTATATATTCAATCATCACTATTTTGGTGTCACAATGGTCTCATCAAAGAGTTAAAGCCATTATTAGTGATGATCCACATGTCTCTATCAATATGTATTACTGTAATTCTCAAGATGGCATGTTTCACATCCAAGAGCTGGATCTAAATTTTCACCCATCATGAAGAGTAACCGGTATTACATACAATTATATATATATATATATATATATATATATATATATATATATATATAGTGTGTGTGTGTGTGTGTGTGTGTGTGTGTGTGTTACTATGATGGCAAATTGCTCTAGCATTCCCTTGGATAGGTGACAAGTTTCATTGCCGAGGTCCTTTTTTTGTACCAGTGGCATAGGTAATGAGGTGAGCAGCACTGTTTCTGTGACCCATGAGTGTGTTGCCTCCTCTTCTTGAAATTGAACAAGGCGTTAGGAACCTGGGTTGACCCCTTGTAGGATGTGCCAGTTCCACTCACAGTAGAGGACTCTGGCACATGAGAGCTCTGAATATCCTCTTCATTCAAGGCCCGACCACCTTTAATCACTGAAGTGTGAGCAATTTCCTCAGTGGGAGTCATCGTCACAATATCTTCAATGCAAAGGAACATTTCAACACCTACCAGTAGATCATTTTGTGTTAAAACAGGTCTGACCCACTGATGAAATACTGTAGAATAACCCAAATAGCTTTGTGAAAGGAGTGTACAGATAGATTGCAGGCCTGGCTACGTGGAAGCTAATTGATCCTGATCTTTTTCTGGAAGAACACACACGAAAAAAGTGCTGGCAAAGTCTAAGGCTTCATACCAGGTTCCATAATGGCAGCAGTCTGTTCAGTCACAGTTATGACATCAGTCCTTGCCTGTGAAGCAGCAGAGATTTCACGGTTTCATCTTTGATATTCCACAGAGCAGATCCAAGCATCAGTGATGTCCACTGGAATGAAATAGCTTCACACAGGACTGCTGCCTTTATTAAATCTTTTGCGAGAAGACTAAGTACTTTCTCTTTTCTTATTTCAGCTATATGATCTTGACAAGCTCTTTAAGAATAGCAGGTACCGGGTAACGCACTACAGATATAGTTATGAAACCTGCCGGCAGGAGTTCACAGAATGTGTTCAGCCAGCAGGTCTGTGTGCTTGTATAGACCCTGTGTTCATGCCAAATATCAAATGTTCATATCAAATACAGTGTTTGTTAAATGACCATCATCACAATCCTATTAAAAAAAAAATCCAGGATGCCCAAAATAATTACAGCCAGCATCACTGAACCAAAAGTAATGCCTTTTCATAATGTTCAGAGGGAGATTTGTTTATCAAGGTACCACAGGAATAATAGAATCTGAGCTTCCTTTAGGAGTAGACCCACCCAGAAGTGTCTGGCAAACATCCAACCCCTGTTTTTGTTTGTTTGTTTGTTTCTGGTGTACATATGTTGAAGAATGCAGTCAACGTTCCAGCTCAAGGTAACAGGGAAATAGGCTTTGTCCCTAGTCTTCATTTTACTACAGTAGATTCACTGCTGGGTATGAGAATGCCCAGAGGAGAGGCCTGTGGGGCTTCTGAAGGGATATCCCAGGTTGCAACTCAAGGGTGTCCACTGCCCTGTTAGTCATACCAGAGGTTTCTCTTTTTCTTCTCAGAATTTAGAATTTTTTCCACAATGATAAGAAGCCAGCTTTGAGTAAATGTACACCATTTGACTGCCCTCTGTATTAGGTTTCTATTGATGCCCTAATATACAACTACCAACCTGGAGACTCAGAACAATATTCATTCAGCATCTCAAAGTTTTTGTCAATCAGAAGTCCACAGACAAAGCACCCAGTTCCTCCACTCTGGGTCTTACAAGACTGGTATTAAGGTGTCAAGAGGGCCAGTTTCTTTTTTAAGAGTGTAGGGATGACTCTACTGCCAAATTAATTCAGATTTAGTCTCCCCCACTGTATGTCTCCCCCAACCCCACCCTGGCCCCAGATGTCAGTGTGTGTCTCACCTTTGCTCTTAGTGGTGCTAACACTGTCATGATGAATCCATTCACTGCTTTAGGGTTGCTTTGGTTGGTCTACAATGTTTCATTCAGCCAGGTCTGGGTATTCCCATTTAGCCAAATGACGTACCACAGCCTAAGGTGGTGATTGGATCCAATCCAAGTAGGATTAGGGAAGCCCATTTTAAAATCTTTCCCACTTTCCCGTATATGTATGACACTGAGATGATAGCATGGAACTCCTTTGATCTGGTGAGCATTCTAGTGAGAGGTACCAGCACCAGACCGCGTCTTCTCATCAGGATCTGGGTCCCAATTATATGGTCCCAGGGCCCTTCCTTCCCAGATTTAGATCTGGCCAGGCAGATCCTTGTTTCCTACAGCCCCAGGCTTACCTGTAGCTACTTTGCTGCTCCCTTTTTCCTTTCAATTCTCTTGTATGTTTAGCCATTTACAAATATTGAACTATATTTGTTTAATAATTAGTGTGGTTTCTTGTCTTCTGTCTTGACACCACTTGGCTTACAATGGGAGAGTAGGGCTGTGCTGCTGTTGCCCGAGGTCTTGCTTTCTACACACAGGGTCCCAGTTGTGAAGCAGTGACAGGGAGGGCCTGGCCAGCTACCCAAGCTTTGTCTTTCCTCACTCACAACTGCTTGACCATTTGCCTCAGGAAAATAAATTTGTGTTTCAGTGGCTATTGTGATACCTTTAAAAATAGAGTTTTAACATATTCCACACACAAAAAAATGTGTTTCATGAATAACATTGTTTTCTTCATTATGGTATCTTTTCCATGATGGATAGATAAATTGCCAAATGACAATTTTATACTTCAATGAAATGTGATCATTATCTACATTATTTACTTATTTTAAGTGCTTTAGATGTGCAATTGCTTGCTAGTACTTTTATGTTTTAAAAATGTTGAGATATAAAAAATAAAGGGGCTAAATATTTAAAAAGAAAAAACACAGCAAGGTTTTTTTTTCCAGTAATATACAAATTTACATGTGAAAGTTGCATTTATTGATAGTGAGTTACTTTGCCAAATCTTTTATTCCACTAAGTAAATGGTTTGCTATTATAGAAAGTAATTTATCTGTTAAAACGCCACTTACTGACATTGACTATTTCTAGAATAATCGTACAAGTAGTTTTGGATAAAAGCACTTCCAAGTGCAATTATTAATACTGAACATTTGTTCATTTGGAAAGGCATTTTATTTTAAAGCACTGTATGGAAGGCAAGTGTGGCCTTTCAGCTATGATTAACCATGGTATAAATTACAAGTAATAAAGTTTAATTATGTCATATTTATGCAAAATAAGGTAATTGAACATACATACAAGATATTCACATTATGAGAAAGTCAAAGTCATTTAGAGCAATCTGAATTATTTTTTTTATTTCATGAGATGTTAAAAATAAGAATGGAAATTTAAATTGTTTCTTTAGCATGCAAGACAGATATATAAATAACTGTTATGAGCTTGGATTAAATGCAAGTTTGAATTATTTGACTTAAAAGAAAATAAATACTATATACATATGCACACACAGACATGAAAATAAAATTTACCTTTTCTATTCAAATTATATCTCCTGTCATACTTTTAATTGCAAGCCTCAAGAAATCCCAGTCCTACAGAACATGAATAAGGACAACTATAGCTTAACTTCTTACTGGTGGAGAAAAGAAACACATACACATACACACGCAAACACACGCACACACACAAGTACACACCTAGGAGTCTGTGTCAGCTTATACATCAGGGAACATAATCAGAGTGTGACTCAAACTCTTCCTGCTGTTAGACAACAAATCCTATTTATTTTTTGACTTGATTGTTCGCTCTGTTTTTGTTGATCTTCCAAGACTTTGGCTAGATTCTGGAGTTCTTGTGCCAATTAGGATAGACAGCCAATTGAGGTATTATGGTTTGAAAATATTCCTTTAGAATTTATAATCATATCTATAGAAACCTGGATTACAATTCTATTCTTCTGACATAAAAACTGATAATAATTTTTCTTCCCTTCCCTCCCCTCACGAAAATATGTGCTGATTTATACATTAATTTTGTGGAAGTCCTTTAAGGTCATTAACTAAAGGGACTTAATTTAATCCTTAGAGCAAAGGAGAAATGGCAAGAAAAATACGAATCACATGTTCTCAGACTGTCTGCATATTTGCTTGCCTTCTCTTTGTTAGCATAAAGTCAAGGAAAAGAAAAAAAAAACTATAAAATTTCAAATCTGTATTTACTGATTGAATTTATCTTTTTTTTTTCAATTTAAAAGATGAAATGTTTGATTCAAATATTTGCTTATTTAACAATCTGTTGGGTAGACCAAGAGTCTACCCAAGAATCTATCTTGGATTTTTTTTTTAAGATTTTATTTATTTATTTGTCAGAGGGAGACAGAGAGTACAAGCAGGGGGAGAAGCAGGTAGAGGGAAGAGCAGGCTCCCTGCTGAGCAAGGAGCCTGATGAAGGATTTGATCCTAGGACCCTAGGACCATGACCTGAACCCAAGGCAGATGCTTAGCTGACTGAGCCAACCAGGCATCCCTCTATCTTGGAATTTTGATGAATTCTCTCTCCCTGGTATACTATGAAAAGTGAATGTGCATAAAGGCCTTTATGCCTTTTTTATGGTAAAAATAAATAAATAAATAAGAAGGACCTTGCTTTCAAAAATGTACTTTGGTAAAAGATCCCAGCAGAGCCTCCACCATATTCATAGCAATCCTTTATTTTAAATTTTATTTATTTGAGAGAGAGAGTGAGAGAGTGCACAAGCAGGGGGAAGGGCAGAAGGAGAGACCAGCTGACTCAGCGCTGAGCATAGATCCTGATGTGGGGCTCAATCTCAGGCTCTGAGATCATGACCTGAGCCATAATTGAGAGTCAGCCACTTAACCGACTGAGCCAGGTGTCCCTGTTCCAAACAATACTGTCACTCTGAAGTCATCGTCCCCCTGCTACATCACCTTAGGAAATCTATATTCAGTCTTCAACTCACAGTTTGGAATCCATTATTCTATCTCTGATTCATTTCTCATTTCCTGAACCCAGTATCTGCTCCTTTAGATTCACACTCAACAATACCTTTCCTTAACTTGATTTTTTTTTTTCTTTGAATGTCTCTCAGCTCCTATTTTATCAGTCCAAATCAAACACCACAACACTCCTCAATTTCAGCTCTGGGTCTGGATCTTGGGCCTCTGAACTGTTGGGGAAATATAATTAAAAACAAAGTCTTTTCCCACCCCCAGAAAACCTTTCCACCAAGTAGGAAGAGAAAGAAAGTGGTTTTCTTGTTGGATAAGCATTCAACCAGAATGTGATGTGCGTCATAGGCAACGCACTAAGAGATTGCAAAGACTGAAAGAAATCACACCCTTTTCTATAGCCAAGCAGATACAACTCTACATACATGTTATACTCAATATAAATAACAGCCAGTCCAGAAGTCAGCAGACTTGACAGCACCACTGGGGACACTGAGTGCATTTGTACTCTACCTGGTAAGAAGGGTCAATCTCTGTTAGCTAAGTGGCTTTCACCGTGGTAAGAACAGACTCTATGACAGAAGGTAGGTAGACCTGCAATTGGAAGAAAATGCCCACTCCCTTCCCACCTGCTTTGATTTCAAAGAGATCATCCCAGGTCCTACAGAGAACATTCCTGGGTCTTAAAATTGAGGAGAGGCTGATTTTGCTTTTAAAGATTTATACATATTGCACAGAACAAAACAAAACAAAACAAAACAAAAAAACACACCTTACATTTTCAAATGTCTAAAATAAATAAGAAAAGGGAAGTGAGGAAAGGGTCAGGGGTCTCTTCCTTTATTTCCAACCGGAAGATTTTATTTTTCCTATTTGTATTTACTGTTACGGTATCAGTATCATGGCCATGAGTGTCTTGTGGATATCTTACAAGAGCAAAGGCTGAATGATAGCACCCTCCAAGATTTTCTGGTTTGTGAGTATTCAGAGTAAGGACTCTATTTTCAATAAGTCACTAATAACTTTAATAGGAACATGGTCAGAGGGATGGAAATGCTCTTCTGCATCCTACAGAATATCGTTTGAAGCTCCATTGTGACCATCTCTCTTGGAGGATGGAAATTAGGAAAGTATAGCTTAGGAAATTTCCCTAAAGAAAATTTAATAATTCTCCCATCTTGCAAAAGAGAGGTGACAACTACATTATCTTACTGTAGGAATAAGATGAGTAGGGTGTTTTATTTTAAAATGGTTGTTAATATGCAATTTTATATTGATTGGAGTGATCTGTCCAGAGAAACAACAATTTATGTATTATTAAATTTTAAACCCCTAAGAGACGTTTCTTGATCCAGGAATACCTTTCAACTACCCATTTCTCTGACTAGAGAGGGCTAATGGGACCAGTGAAAAAAGAGGCTCCTAATTAAGGGCTATTTAAAAACAGGCTTATATTAAGGAAAAAGTGTAGGGGTTGATAAAGAAAGGGGAAGAATACTATAATGTTTTTAGGGCTTATTCGTTTATAAAAAGCACATAAATGGAGATCTGGCAATAGCCAAGAGAAAAACTTTGTTGTTCCAATCTCCTCCTGTCCATAAGTCTCCTTTCTCCACACAATGGGGCATTTTTCTTGTGTCTATTTTTATTCCAAGTTCATGTCCACTTTAGGGCCTATACACATTATGTTCCTAGCAAGAAATATTCCCACTCTCCTCATTTATGCCTTTCCTTAACTGTTGGTTCCTCACCAAGCCATTCCTGCTAACTATTATGCCTTTCCAGGGAACCTGGATGGCTCAGTCAGTTGAACGTCTGACTCTTGATTTCAGCTCAGGTCATGATCTCAAGGTAGTGAGTTCAAGCCCAGTGCTGGGCTCCCTGCTCAACAGTGAATCTGCTTGATAATCTTACCCTCTGCTGCTCCCCCACCCTTCTCTAAAATAAATAAATAAATCTTTAAAAATAAACAAAGTAGCCTTTCCACCATCCCGTAACATTTCCTCCATTTTTCTCTGCAGCACTCATTATGTCCTCAATTATTTCATTTTTAGATTTGTTTTGTCTTCTCAATTAAAATAACAAGTTGCCTGAAAGCAGAAACTTTGCATATCTTGTTCATAATGGATCTAGGAAATATTGCCCAGAGCAGAGCCTGGGCAATAAAAAAGTACTCAAAACAATATAGGATGGTATACAATATGAATCCTGAGAATGGAGAGGTAGAATTTGGAAGAGGGGCAAAATTGGTGAATTGAGTATTTTAATTGTTCCCACATGTAAAAACTGGCCTTTAAAAGCATATTTTAATATCTTTTGTATTAGAGTGTTTAATATAATTGAATTATGCAAGTGAGATAAGAATGGAAATGAAGCTATTCCACAACATCCATCTGCTCCTTGTTGCATCTGAAGGTAGCATGAAAAAGTTTGTGACATCATTGACTCCGTCTTCTCTAACCCATTCATGATATCAATACTCTAGCATACATGATCATGTAACGGGAGTCATCAGTTGGTAGACCTGAATGATCTGTGTTAGTTTTCAGTTTCCAAGTTACCTGTTAATGGCTTGATGTTCCTCTATTTTTGCTGTAAATATTTAGAACTACGTAATCTTTCCCTCAGTATTTATCAATAATAGTCTAGTGTCAGACAAGTAATAACAAACAAGTGTCTAGTGTCAGACAAGTAATGAGTATTCACTAGGCATTTGTCACCAGATTGAAAGAATAAATTAATGCATAAAAAATTTTGCCATGAAAAATTAAATTTGGAGTTTGTTAAAGTCCACAACAAAGACTGACATGATGCAGAAGGACATTAAACTCTGGAATGTGGAATTCTTAATGGATTGGACTCTGGAATGTGGAAATCTGAATTGGATTAATGCACCTGTAAATGGTTTGTCTACATTTCTAGTTTTTACTTACATGGAAACATATTGCATTGGGTCAATCTCTGAATCAGTCAACAAGCATTCAATGAGCATCTTCTGAGACAAGCTTTCTTCTCTGTACTGGGTATGCAATAATACTCAAGGGACAGTATGGTATAGAGCCCCAATATGAAGATAAGCATTTTTGTTCAAGCTCCACTGATGGCGGTCTTTCTAGATATCTGTTCTTTGATAACATACACATAAGCATGCACAACTTACACTATAGTAGACCAACCAAATGTGCTTGAATCCAAAGCATTTTTACTCTATTTTTAATTAATTCAGAAACTTTGGTAAAAACAGAAAACTGAAGCTGTCCTTGCATTTTCTGAATTACATATATCAATCAAATCTTTAATCCACATCGTCTCAAATTTTGATTAAAAGAAATTATAAAAAAGAATAAAGCAAAGAAAAATAATAAAGCAGATGAAAATAGGCCTAAAAATTGTAATCATTTTTTCTGTGATTAGATGTTTCAATTTCTAATGATGTTTCCTAGTAAAGATTTTAGAAGAAAAAGAATGTATTCTAATAATATAAACCATTCTTGATATGATTCAGGATCGGGAACTTTATTTCTTGAGAACACATTTTTAGGTTAGAACAACAATCAAAACCACCTCAGCAACAATATGATGGTCTTTGCCAATCCTCTAGCAGAGTGAAAGACTGCTGTAGTGAGCACAATCTTGTGGGATAACTAATTAAAAAATCTAATTAATTAAGAAAGCTGCAGGAGTTACTTCTTTACTATTTTTCATGTTTTCCGTCACTCCTTAAATATATTTTATAAACTGAGAGAGCTAGTTGAGATCAAAACATGGAATTCTCCTTTGGGGGCCGATAACATGATGACATTAATGTATTAAACTGACCTTGGCCAGGACAAATTCTAGCCTCAGCAATGAGAGGATAAATACACATCTGAATGATACATACCAGTGGCTGCAGGAAAAACAGCAACATCTTTGATATATTCTGTCATGTGTCACAATGTTGAATATCTAGTAAAGCACAGATATAGAAAATGCCAAATTCATTCTTTACTCTTCTTTTGTTGACCCTTTAAAAATACTTAAAGCACTAAATTTCAGCATGAGACTGTGATATTTAAAATTTTCTTGCAGTCGTTATGATTTTCAGCAAAATCATCAGTAATAGCTGGTATATGTTCAATACTTAGTATTTACTACTCATTGTGCATTGTATACATTTATCTCAAACATTCACATTATCTCAATTAGTCATGGAAATGGGCCTGTAGCAATACCTATCATCCCTGTTTTTCACATTAAGAAACTTAGAATCAAAGGAAATTCCAGGTCACTTGTCTGATCAGTGGTTTACTTACTCTAAGACTCTCAGCTCTAAACATTCTATGTCAGTTGGTCTAGGTATCCAAAATTTCAGCTCTGTCTTTCTCGTTGTGTCAACAACTTCAAACAATTAAAAATTAACATACGTGCAATCAATAATAACATGATTACATCACTGTATTGTGCATTGGGGAAATAGAGATTAATCAGACTTAATTACAATCCTTAATTAAATCTCAGACCAGGGAAACACACTTGCAAGCAAGTTATTACGTTCTACTGCTTTAAGTGATCATAGAGGCATAGTCAAAGTGCTATGAAAGCAACAAATGAGCAGTGCTCAACTTTCTCTGGCACAGCAGGTTTTGATGGACAGCCTGGGCTGGAGCAACACCATGCCTACAACTATATTAACCTAGATGGGCGTGGAGAACTGGACGCTGATGTTGCCTTGCTGGATCCATCTTGGAGATGATATGGATCCCTACAAGTATTGGCTAGTAGCCACTCACAGCTGTCTTTTCACCATTGAGTTGGCCCTTGTGCCTTACCAAATATCCCCCTACCCACCAGAAGCTGCAGGCACAGCTACTGCTGGGAGAGGCAGACCTCCTCAACCAGTGGCTGAATGACATATAGGCTACACATTTCTTTCCCCTTGCATACAAGGAGGAGTAGGTCTGTGGTACAAATCGTGCTCCAAAACTTTCAGATAATTCAGTCTAATTTATCCCCAGCTAAGAACACTCTCTTGCTTAGTGTGCCATCCCTCTTGATCTCTCCTATTTCATTCACTCCCTACCTTCTGAGAGTGTTCCTCTAAATAATTTGAGAGTTTCTCTCTTAGACTCTGCTTCTAGGGAACCCAGTCGAAGATACAGGGTTTCACAACCAGACAGTGCATAGAAATTAAACTTTAGGTGTATTCAGGGTACTAGTAGTAGGGGAGGTAGTCAAATGAAAGAAGTAGACAAGTAACAATGTCAAACCTAATGTTTTCATGTAACTCGTGTGTGTGTGTGTGTGTGTGTGTGTATGTATGCAGGTGTTCATAAAGTTCTTGAAGCAAATCTTATCTTCTTCAGCTGTGTATCTTTTCCTGCCATATCCCTTCAGTCTTAAATTGGTCCCACATGGATCACATGTCTCATACCTAGAGTAATATACGTCACATAGTAGATACTATAAGTCTTTTAAAATAAATGAACAAAGATGTAGGATTCTGAATGTAATAATGATCTCATCAAATTTTGTTTATCTACCACAGTATTTGACAAAATATTTTACATAAACATTTCTTATCAGTTTTCTCTGATATGTTTGAACATAGTCAAGGACAACCGTCATAACAGACAATTATGCTTTTTGGACATGCCATTACTTTAATGGAACATGGCAAATATAATGGTGCAATTGTCACAAAATCTAACTCAAACTGATTTATGCAAAAAAGGTAATTACCATATTATTTAAATGAAAAGCCAAGAATTGTCATCAGTTCTGTCTTAATCTGGGTATCAGATACTGTCATCAGAAAGAGTACTTTTTCTTTACCTCATTCTTTTGCTTTTCTCTAGCATCAAGTGACGGCAGAATTTCTGCCCTCAGACCCAATCCTAAATCCTCCTAAGTATCAGACTAGCAGAATAAAAGCATTTCTATTTTAGTATATTATCTTACAGTTATCATGTTTACTTTGCTTACAAAGTAGGTAATATGTCTATTTCTTAAATAGCCAGTGTGGCCAGGAGCTAGTTGTATACAGATTTACCAATACTGTGTTATCTGGTACCCACTAATAAAAACATTGTGCATAAGGGGATTTGGTTCTTGGCTTGTTTAAATGTGGATCACACGTCCAAAGCCTGATGCTACAGGAGGACCCTTTTTTTCACAATGCTTGAGAGAGTGGGCATATAGGAGACATTTCCAAAAAAGGAATTAAGGATGATAGGTAAGCCCAAAACCAAAATATTCTGTCATAGAAATGATATTTATGAAGAATAATTTAATACTTAGTCAATGCATAAAAAGTGAACCTAGAAATTACATTAAATTACAGAAAAGAATAAAATTAATAGTTAAGAATAAAAATTATGCTTTAAAATTTTATAAATGCAAATGAAGTTTTAAAAATGTTTAATGGAATATTCCCTAATGAAACTCAAATGGTTAGAGTGGCTTATAATATCTCTATCTTTGAAATTATGTAAAGTTATAAAGTATCTAGTTTGGATAAGTCAATTTTGAATAAATTGATGGGATAATTGATATAACCACAAACATGGTAATATATTCTTTAGTAGTAACCTTTTTATTATTAATAAAACACAGATAAAAGAAAAATACACAAAATAAAATATAGTGTAATGAATTTTAATGAGGTGAAGACAATATTAGTAGTCATTAATGTTCATTGCTAGATCCACTAGTTTGTTGGAAGTTGACAACTTGTAATATTCTGATCCTATCACATGGTTTTACTTAGGTATGGAATAATTTTATAAATAATCACTTATTCTTATCTATTCTTTGGTTATGCAGTGATAAGTGTCAGAAAAAAGACTATATAAATATTTCATTTGTGTATTTTGATCCCTATATTTGAAGATATTAAAAAGGTTGCCTATTATCCTATAGAGGTTTTAAAATATTTTTAATATCATTATAAACTGATAGATTTGAACACATTTGATACATTTGAACACATTGCAAATTTTATTCTTAATGGGCTCAAATGGTGTTCTTTGACAGCAGAAACCTTTTCAAACTGGCTTTCCAGCCTTTGACAGTATCTCAGTAAACATTAATAGCTTTTTTATATCTGATTTAACAGGAAACTCAGGTTAATCTTATACATTTATTTTTGCTCCAGAGCTGGAATTAGTCATTTCTCCTAAAAAGCACTACTTTTTTAAAGTATGAGATGTCGTGTTATAACCAGAATTAGATCTCTGGGAATGCTCATTTGCTACTAGGTTGGTCAATATTTCTAGGCACTTTCAGTGTTTACATATAGGAAAAATATATAAAACAAACAAACACACACAAACACATGACATTTGTGTGTTCATATAGCTTCAACTGAAATACTGAACTACAGGGTTTTTACTGAAACACCTCTATATTAAATCTGTGTCTCCTTTTCTCCACACTGTGACTCCTGGTTTTCAAGGATACAGCGGTTTCAGAATTAGAATTTCCCATAAAATACACACACTAAAGCAAATTGAAGAATAACAATGTTACTACTCTAATTTTGTTTCAGAAAAATGCTCTAGGGAAACAGAACAAATAAGACAATAGGATAGATTGATAGATAGATAATTGGTAGATGTATAGACAGATATATACTTATATTAAGATGTATATTAGGATGGAGATTATATACACACACACACATAGGAAGAGAAAGAATCATTTTTAGGAATTAACCTCAAGCAATTTAGGATGCTGGCCAGTCTGAATATACAGAGAGCTCCTGTATACTCCACACCCAATTTCCTATATAATGACAGCTTATATTGTTATGGCATATTTGTTACAATTAATGAATGAATATTGATATTATTGTTAGAAAAAAAAAGTCAGGTGTATGCACTTTTTCAACCTTTAGTCAGCTGCAGAGAAATGGGTCTTGGGCCAGGAACACTTCCTTACCAAGAGATAAAGAGCCCACACAGTCTGTGTTGGGGTTATCATGTTGTGTGGGAATATCTCTTTTGTTTCAGGCACAAGGTATATTCCTTCATTCTACTAACACAAAAATATCGGTGGCCCTCAAACAAGCCCCTAGTTTCAGTATTTTAGATGCCCCAGAGAGGCGTGAAGATCCTTCTATGGCAATAAGAGAGGGGTGCACAGAGACCCATTGCCCTGTATCAGGCACAAAATAGACCCACTTGTCCTGGGGGACCTATGACCCCTATTGAATTTGATCTTGTTCTGCCTCTTCTCTATATAAATAAAGCATTGTCCTAGCCAGTGCTTGATTATACTGTTTTCCTTGATGACTCTGATACCAATATGCAATGGGTAGCAGTGTTAGACTTTTATTCCTGCTGATTGGCATAGTGATAATTTTTTATATTTTCCATATAGTTGGATTCCTCCCTTGGAATCAATAACTGGTGCATGGCATCCTTCTTGACAATTATTAGCTAAAGTCCACACTTTTTCAGAGTTTCTTAATTATTTTATAATGTCATTTTGCTATGCCAAGATTCCAGAATGTACCAAATTACATTTAAGCACCATGTCTCCTTAGACCCCTCTTAGATGTGACAGTCTCTAAGACTTTCTCTGTTTTCAGTGACTTTGACAATTCATGAGTACTGGATAGGTATTTTGTAGCTGAAATGAAGTCAGTCCTATGCTTTTCCTCGTGATTAAACTGGGTTTATGGGTCACTGGGAAGAAGATCACAGAAGTAAAATGTCTTTCTCATTATATCATATCAAAAGCATACACAATCAACATGACTTATGGTTGGGGATGTTAACCTCGATCTCACCTGACTGAATTCATTAGGTTTTTCCCTTTCTGAAGTGATTCTTCTTTTTTCTCCTTTTCCATACGGTATGGAAAGAAGTCACCATACACAGCCAATCCTTAATGAGAGAAAAGTTGAGAGCCACTTGTCATAAATTATTTAAAATCATTCTGCATAGGAGATTTGTGCATTCACTCATATTATTTATTTATTTATCAATTATTTGTTCACATCAGTATAGGTGCATAGATACTGACTTTGTACTTTGGGTTATAATGCAATGCCACTCTAATTTGTTGTTCAAATTGTCCAGCTTTGGTCAAATGCAACTCTTTCTTGATTTCTTACTTCCTTTGATATACATATACATACTTTTTATTGTAAATATTTCCTTAATTTATATCACTAAAAGATACTCCAAGCTTATACTGTATATTTCTTGCTCCAGTACTGGAATCAGCCATTTTTCTAAAAGCCCTAGTTTCTTTCACCAGAGAATGATATAAGAAACAAAATTCTGCAGATCATAGGTGTTTGATGTTGTTGGGGTGTCATTTCCTCTAGGCTTCCTACCTAAGGAAATATACATGTGTATACTAACCTGTGAAAATACACATAACCAAAAATATTTTGTATGTATCAGTCTGCATGTATATTAGCCTGAGTTTATGGTGATGTCTTCAACATTAATTACCACTTGATCATTGAAGCTTATTTGTAATCTCTCACTCCGATCAAGAAACCTGGCTGTAATTAGTATAACTTGTCTATTTTTCATATACTTTAGTTATAAGAATATGCATTATTCAAATATCTTTTTTATTGCAGATGTGTGGAGACACCACTTATCCTTTCTGGTTTAACCTTATGGATTGTAGCTTCTGTGGCAATTTTTTTTTTTTTTTGGGTAGTGGATGTTTAATTAATATTTATTAGATTGTCATTCTTAAGTCAGATAGCAGCTCATTTTGTTAAAATATATGGCCAAAAGAATTTTTTTTAAGAATTTTTAAAATAAAGGTAAACTATCAGGTAATACGTGTAAATTCTCTACAAATGGACTAAATTTATCTAATGCTAATAGGATCATGTTATATGCCTCAAAAAGATAAGTAATGATTTTTGATAGTCCTAACTTGCTAAAGCTTAAAAGTAGGATTGAAACATGATTGTAATATCTCATTAACTATGCAAATATATCTTTAATATTGCCAACTTTCAATATCACTTCACTTTCTTACGTATTAAGAAAATTTCACATTACTTGATTTAATAAAATTATACAACAAAAATTATATTTTCCTGTAACTCTTCCAAACTTCATTGCTGATTATTTGCGTATATTACAGTTGACATAAATGTTATATCATTGCCTTTCAGGTGAATTGAGTCTGTAGGTAGCCTGAATCTGTCAAAATGATTTTGATAAAAAGTAGGTTTCAGGAAGTTATTTTTTCCTTTCTAATTCTTTTCTCCAGATGCTTCTAAAATAATAAATATGCTCCCTGGAGATAATTAACCACAGCGGGATTTTAAGACATAATTATTTGAAGATCTATAACATTTTCAGATTGATCTTTTAAAGTGATGTTACTTGTATTGTTTCAAGATACATCTTATCTCAAGACTTACACTGCCTGACTTATAAATAAATGTATGACTATTTGTGTGAGGAATATGAAGTCATCTGTGGATTTTATTGTGATTATATATATATGTATATGTACATATATATAAATCTACAGGATCTATTATACAAAGAACATGGTCTAAATTTAGATGGTTTAAAAGAACGAATTTGAGGAAATGGTTAGCAACTATAAATAGATATTTTATTTAGTCTGAAATGTCCAAATAATTTTTATTACCATCAAATAAAGTTAAGTATATTTGCAGTTGTTTACTTGGTTTTTTATGCTTATGATTTTTAAAGGATATGTTCTGATTAGACTATGTCTTTCTTTGCAGAATATTAACAACTAATGAATACAGAAGCAAAATCAAATTAACAAAGTCAACATTTTGGAAAAAACGAATGAAATAAGTAATTTAGGAAAAGAACGTGAATAAGTGCTAAAAAATGTAGGTCAAATATTAGTGAGGCAAGCTCTCTTCACAGCATGATAAAGTTAATTCACAGATTGTTTGCTGGTCATAGGGAAAAAGTAATTTTGTCATCTAGGAAGTCATTAACATGATTAACTTCCTGAGTCATGGGAAAACCAAATGTTTTATATTTCCTGATTGGTGTAAACATAAAGTACACAATATATGATTTTTTTTTGCAAAAAACAAATGGAAAAATAGTATGTAAGTTTTAACTTAGAGTTAACAATGAATATTATTTATCCTTTTCACATTTCCATAGAGGATGCTTCTGTTGTCACTATTCTTCTCATTGAAAGTATCACTGGGAAACCCAACTGTTTTCCTTATGCATCCTCCATTTTCACTTCCCCAAGGTATGAGAGATATACAACTTAAGTGGTAACTATATACCATCTTTATTTTTTTTTTTTTTTTTTTTTTTAAAGATTTTATTTATTTACTTGACAGGCAGAGATCGCAAGTAGGCAGAGAGGTGGGCAGAGAGAGAGAGAGAGAGGAAGGGAAGCAGGCTCCCTGCTGAGCAGAGAGCCTGATGCGGGGCTCAATCCCAGGACCCTGAGATCACGACCTGAGCTGAAGGCAGAGGCTTTAACCCACTGAGCCACCCAGGTGCCCCTATATACCATCTTTAAAATGATATTTCCCCTGGAGTCTTTTTCCTTTAAACCGTTTTACAGTAAGTGCTCTGGCCCTGCCCCACCCACCAGGGAGAATTTTCTCGAAATACTTGGGTGAGACCCACCATTATTTTACTAATTCTTCTACAACCCAGCATGTAGTTTAATTTTGAAGTGCAAAGTAATAACACAAGCTTTGTTCTGTAATTCTGTTCTTGCTAGATGGCCATTGATAGAGCTTATATGTTGATATTGCTTTGGCTTTGTATGTGTCCTTTGTCACTCAGACCCTAGAGGAGGGAAAGCACTGGTTTGCAGCCCTATGTTTATGGATTTGTATCCTCCAATATAAATTATAGTTACATTTGCTTCCCTTAACCCTACACTTAGCATGAAGTGGGCATTAAATAAATATGTTTTATTGCTACAAATGGATTCTAGTTTTTCATCATAAAGAACCTTGTAACTGTATCTATTTAATCGTTTATCTCTCAGTTACATTATACAGGGATAAAAACAGTTATTACAGTAAAGCCTTTGGGAATAGTCTTCTCTGGTTAATTTCTGGTCCTCTATCATATTAGATATAAATTTACTTTGTTTACTTACCTTGCAGAGATTTGTTATGAGTAAAATAAAATAAGACATGTAAAATTTCTAGTATTATATCAGCTACAGAATAATTATATCAGGTATAGTTTGAGAAATTTCTATATGCCAATCCTCTACTCAATAATTCACTTAGGTCATTTCTCTAAATTTCCTCTCAACTGTTTGATAGAGGTCCTATTATTATTGTCACTTTACGTTATACAGGTTATAAATTTAACACAAAGAAATATTCAGTAATTTTTAAAATCCTACATCTAGTAAGTCACTTGCAGAGCCCCTTAATCATTACCCTATACAGTTTAATAAATATTCCCTCTTTTCCTTTTTGCTTAGGTTCAAGTTCTGTGCTATATGCTGATGATACAAAAAACAGTAAGAAAAAATTGCTGATATTCTAGTAGAGAAAAAGAATATATGGAAAAGACTCAAATTTTATATCAGTTCTGCATCCATTTTTGGTACTTAAATTGGATATTGGCAGAAAACACACTATTCCCTGAAGGCAGATTATATCTCAAATTTATTCATATGCAATTCTAGGTAATTATATCACATTCAAATTTCAAGTAAAATTACTAACATGAAGTATCATGTTTATTTTGCCATCAAAAATAGATGCATATCTTTATCCCAAGGAAGCAAAATTTTACTTGGTTTGAAATATGTCCACATAGACACAATAAAATGGGTCAAACCTTGAGAAGACAAGAAAAGGGAATAGCTGTTGAGAGAATTTTTAAATTCAGGCTCACACCACTTCATAACACTATAAAATTGCCTAAACTCCTTAACTTGCATGCTATTTTGTATTCTCAGAAAACTTTTTAGAGGAGTATTAAGTGTGGAAGAATTAATGAGTTAGTAATTTATAATTCCCTGAATTTACTTACTATATAGGTGTGAGTGTTAGTAATAGATGGACGGTAAAGGAAATTCTGCTAAAGGTTCAATTTTTACTGACTGGTTGGTATATGACCAGTTATTTTGGAAATGACACACATTGATTCTGCAAACACAAGGATAAAGATAAAAGCTTCTAATAATTATATTTTAAGGACAGATCCAGAGGCTAATAAAGGTAAACCAATGTGTTGACTCATCTATAGTCTGGTACATCGGTATGTAGAAATTATACAAATTTGTATCATTTGCAATAGAGAAAATAATTCAAATATATTTAGTTTTAAATTGGTAAATCAAATTTTATGGTGGGGTATGCCAGAAATGGGGGAAATTAACAAAAAAATCGAAGTACATGTTACCTTCACAATGTTAAATGCAATATGTTAATGCAAGTATGAAATAACCAAGTATGTTATCAGTAAAACAAAGTTATTTATTTTTACTGTTAAAAGAAGAATTTAAAAAATCTCAATTAGGTATATTACTCTCTTGAAGTGTTACAAAGTATAAGTAAACAATTTGATCAATAATTTGTGAAGGAATGCAATATGCCTATTAGGATTGTCACACAAAACAAAATACTGAGTAAACTATTGAATATAATTTACCTGTAGTGAAAATATAAAAATTGTTGGACGAATTTTTAAATAGAGAAGGCAAGAAACTATTCATCTTATTTTAATTTTTGTTTGTGTGTGTTGGGGGGAGTTGTTAATGGGTTTAATGTACAAAAAACTAAGCCGTAATATAATTTGGCAGTGGCAAAGTTTGAGTCATTAGATACTAAAATGTCGCCATGATATTTTTTTAATTAAATTTTTTATTTATTTTCAGCGTAACAGTATTCATTGTTTTTTCACCACACCCAGTGCTCCATGCAATCTGTGCCCTCCCTAATACCCACCATCTGGTTCCCCCACCCTCCCACCCCGCCCCTTCAAAACCCTCAGGTTGTTTTTCAGAGTCCATAGTCTCTCATGGTTCACCTCCCCTTCCAATTTCCCTCAACTCCCTTCTCCTCTCCATCTACCCTTCTCCTCTATATTATTTGTTATGCTCCACCATGATATTTTACCAAACATGGCTGACACCTTTCTTTTAGACTATAATACGTCCATTCTAATGCTTTTGTATAACCAAGGCAAATGGGTTCTTGAATTATGAAACATGTTACCTATATGTCAGGAGAGGAAAACACTTAAAACATAAATTCACTAATAGATTTCAACACTAATGAACTGGATTCCCCCGCCCCATGGAGGAAGTAGATTTACCAAAGCTATTGAGACACTTACAGTGTCTCTTACAAACATCTGAGCAGATGCATGTTTCAACCAGGAAGGAGGAAAAGAACAAAAATGTCAGCCATACAAGGAAAATTCTGCAAATCCCTTTTTGTAATTAATATTTATTGATTCTTCCTAGGATGAAAGTATTCTATATATCACTGAGGAAATAACAATGAAGAGACCAGATAAAGTGCCCACAGTCAAAACTCATGAGGACTCTCCTTGGGGCTCTCCTTTAAAAATGTGTCACGTTCAGGCTGAAGTTATCTATGAATGTCTGCATTCAGTTATCTCATTAAGACGATATCATATTGGTGTGAGTTAAGAGAGAGGAAAACTCTTGACAATAGCACTGGTTTCGGGGAAAAGCTTAGAATGTCTTCCTGGCTAACAAGCTTCCAAGTTCTAGACTTCCAGAAAATGATATTTCTCAACCAGGAAAAATAAACTGAGTATATACTATAGCAAAAACCAATCAGAGTGTTAATAACTCACTAAAATAGTATAAATAGAGATAACAGAAGAAAAAGGGAAGGTGATGACTACAATACTGTAGATTTAATAAAGCATGTTCATAACAAAAGTTTTAAGGCAAAGATAAAATGTTTGTTTTTCTTCTAAGCAACATTTCGCCTTTGGCTAAAATATCTCCATGTAAAACAAAGTGAGGATTTTTCAGATGTTTATATGCTACCCTTAAGTATTTTAGAAGAGATGGGGATTGATCAATGTCTAAGTTATTACTAAAGGTTGAAGGAATGACTTTTTTAAAAATCACAATTTTTTTAAAACAATTTATTTAGTAATGAAATAGCATATATATACATGTAGCTCTTATTCTGGGGCACGATTAGTTCACTTGGAAGGCATAACCTTTTTGTAGTCTTATTTGTTTCCATAACTTTTAGTGAGATCTTTAAACACCGGATGGTTGAGCTTCCCATGTTTTCTAGAGCAAGGTGAACTGCTTCGTTTGGATCAGGGACCCCCAGCAGCTGTTTCCTTCCAAGTATCTCAGTGTTTCACTATGTACGGGGACAGCTATGTGTTTAGCCAAACACTTACAGAGACATCAATGCATATCTTTAATACTCTTTTTCTGTTTGTTCTCTTCAGTACCCTAGTATGCCAGTTTTTGCATCCCCAGACTCCCAGACTCTGACATCAATGCCCTTGAAATTGCTGATCTCTCTAGAATTCCACGTCCCTGTCCTTTTGTATAAAATAGTATCTGAGGCAGAAGGCCAGGGTGTCTGTGCCTCAGCTTCTATGGTTTTCTTATCAAATGTATCGTAGACCTGGAATGTTCATTGTCACAGGCCTGACAACAGTTGTTTCATATAACGTGTTGAGTGTTACCTTTGTTTATTTCATAAGGGAAGTCCTGGTATCCACTTTTCCGTCATAGCTGGAACCAGAACTGCCCAAGTTATTAAGTTGTAAAAAATAAAAACAAAATCACTTAGCATATCTCTTCTGGCTTCCAGGCTTCATGCTTTTGTTTGCAACGTTTTAATTCACTCATTTTTGCCCATACCAAATTATTACCTGTCTTTAGCAAAGTCTTCATATTCTTTGTCTTCTTTGATGCTTTCTATGATTAATCCATCTTATTTTATATGTGAATTCTTATATCTATTCTTTGCTATACAACCTATTTTGAAGTAATCTCATACTGCTTGTTGATATGACTTATACTATTTTACTGACCTAAAATAGATTTTTGGATTCCTCCGTTATGGTTAGGTGGTTATGACATCTTTTTATGGGAGGGAATTATGTTTTATATTTACCTTTTTTTCAATAACTACAGAGGCATTATTAATATATTAACCCATTGAAATATTTAGTGATCAATTTGAATTTTCATAAATTCCTAAACAATTGTATTTTCTTATCCATATATATGAAAATTGATACAACTTAATATTTAAAATCAATGACCATTTGTTTTATAATTATCTAGTGTTCTTAGTTTTTCAGTATCTTTAAATATCCATTAGATAGAGAATTTTTTAATTATAAAATGTTAGCAATGAATATTCCTTCTACCAAATATCCTTATTTTTTAAGGTATAGGAATGGAGACTAAAGGAGGTTTAATCTTGTCAAAGACCACACAGCTACTTATTATTGGAACTATTTTTAGAAAACTGGTTTTCCAACTTCTAATTGAATGCTCTTTGTAATAAATATCTATGTGGGACTTTCATAAATGATTTATGAAGACACAGAATATTTTTAAAACCTAGTTCAAAGAAAGTACATAAATCACATCACTTCAATATTTGTAGATTTAGAACAGAAAATCGTTCACCGAATTTCTTTTGAAATAATTGTATAACAATTTATTAAACAGTCTGAACTTTGGTCTACATACAAAGACAAAAATGATAATATTTTTATTATTTTCCACTCACCCTCATTCTGCTATGAGTACTTTTGTTTTCTTATAGTAGCTCTTATCAATATTTCAGGAAAATATCATGATTTTCCATGTGTTTGTGTTATTATAGAAAAACTCCATTGATTTTACTTATAAATTCTGATCTAATATGCAATTTTAAATATGATCATATCTCCCTAGCACAGTAAATTGGTATCAGTAGGAAGTGTGGTCTGTTATTTTATTCTTTCTCTCCATTCCTTAGTTGTGAGGGGAGGGTGCATTGTTTGTATTTGGTACATGCGTGCTTATCTTTCTTTTTCATCTTCTGGGTCATTTGGATTCATACAAGAAAGGGAGGGAAAAAAGGGTAAGTGATCCATGGTTACCCAAAACTTTTTCTGTTCTTTCTCTGTCGAGTGTAATACACTTTAGGCTCTTTTCCATTTGTGGAGAAGATAAGAAATATTAATCCTTTTGAAAGGAGTGGGTGAATGATTTTGGATTTCCTAGTGAAGTGTTCAATGTCACGTTCCCTTCATATGCTCATTTTGACTGATTTCAGCTCTCCATCTACCTTATCTTTCACCTCACCTTCCACTAAATCTCTTAACTATCCTCGTGAATGGTTTGTATCAGCAAGATGTAAAATGGGTACAACCTTAGGAAAATTCTGGGGATTCAGTATTGCAATTGAGCAAGAGCACTCAGCATCCAGAGGACAGTTTTTATAAATTCATTTACTTCAAAATTAAAAATCAACATTTAAGTAATAGTCAAAACTAAGCACAAAATGTTCCAGTGATCTAAAGACAAGACTTTTTTAAAAAAGAAAAAAAAAAACTGCCCATAAGATAAGATCTGTATTCTTTTAGCCTTTTTAATTAAAATTTAATTTGAAATAAAATGTTCCCTTTAAAACTCATGTTTGCTCACTAAAAAATATCATGGTCATCATAACTTATCTGTCCTTAGTGACCAATTATCCTTTACACTTATTAAAAGATTTCGTGGAAAGAAAATGAAGCTGAATCTTTGTGTAAATACAGTCTTTGTGCAGCTCTTTAGTTTTATCTTATGGGTGGAGAAAGTGGGAGTCTTCTGACTACTTGGAATATATTTCTTTTTTTTTAATTTTAGTTTTGTAATTACATCATTATTGCTCAATATTGTGACAGAAGCATATATTTCTTTGCTTTCTATAATACCTGCAATAGTGTAAGGCTATTGTTTGTTTCTCTTAATTGCTTATTTGGAAATGATTATCTAGCAATAGAAATCCTTTTATGATTTTACACTATTTTTTTATCCTCGCGAGAACTTAAATACTTATAGCAAACTGATATTGGAGATAATTGAAATGAGGTAGTTTGTTTCTTAGGAACATCATTATTAACATCAGAAGGTCTATGGAAAGATCTCTTGAGTTGCTCACAACAAATTTATTTTATAATCTGAGTATCTTTTAGAAACCTTGTGGGTTTTAGTTATATGCTTTTGCAATTTATGCCTGTCTATCTATCATCTATCATCTATTATTTACTTATCTATCATCTAACTATCTATAATCTATCTAATATCTATCTATCTATCTATCTTCTATTATCTATCATCTATCCCTCTATCATCTACTATTTATCTATCTGTTTAGCATCTGTCTATTTCTGTATCTATCTATCATCTATCTATCTATCTATCAGCTACCTATCATCTATCCACCTTTCATCTACAGAGCCAACATAGATCTTTTCCCAGTGGTATCCTTTAATTCTGGGCGGGGGGTGGGAAACAGCTTTCAGTACATTTTTTCTTATTTGTCACAATCAGGATTCCTACCAGAGAATGCCAAATTGAAAATTTTGCATTTGGCTGAGCAGGAACTAAGCTGAGATCTTGGGAATAAAGAAAACATTCTGAACAGCCCTAAAGAGTGAAGTGTTACATGTATTTTAACAACAAGGAAATACCATGGGTCTATTTCTTGGCTTTTTCTGCTAAAGTCACAGACTTTGGAAATTTACATAGCTTCTGTACTAAGTAAAAAAGAACAATGCCCTTGAAATCAGGAGGTGATATACTTTCTTTTGTATGAACCATGGACTGTCTTCAATGATGAGAATAAGAAAGCTAGCTTTTGCTGATTTTTTTTAAAATTTGAATATTTGATGTCATTTCTCTCTTGAAGTATAATCTCTAAAGAAATATGTTAAAATGTATTTACTAGGAAAAAAAGTATCTTATTTTTGTTATTAAAGAAAAAAAGAGTATCTTACTTTAATGACTAACAAACTTGCATTACCAAAATACATTTAATATGCAAAGATATTCACAGAGCCTGCTAACAGTACAGATTACCATAAATTAGTAGATTTGAAAGAAGAAATGCATTGATTTGATGCTTGTAAAATGTGATAGATTTATAGGAACTGAGCAATTTGATATTTATGCTTATATGTTCTCTGTGCCTTTTAATTCTAAACATATTCAGCTAGTATCATATAGCAAGAATACACAATTATCTCTTCATTGTGATGATTTTTGATATTTCAATAGTGTTAAATGCTATAGATATATTTTCCCGATTTTATGTTAATAACAAAACAGTTACCAATACAAATGTGACAGAATATTTTAATTTGTATACACTGCATAATGAATCATAAACCAACATTGTTGTTGTTATTTTTCTTATTACCTAGCAACTGTAAGTCATAAGTACCTAAAATAAGTGATGGACTGAAAGAGTCTGAGCAGGAAAATGTGGAAAGTAGAATTATGATTTTTTTTTTTAGGTTACAATAGAAATACAGAGTTGAAAAACCCTGGACAAAGGATAAAGAGACCATGTTCTGTTAATAACCAGTTCTGTAATCTTTATGAAGTAAATCATATTTCCTAAAGTTCAGTTTATTCAACTGTAAAATGATAGCTTAAGGTTGAAATAAATGAACGTATATGCCATTTTTAGAAATGAAATGTAGTATGTAATAATTTCATGAAGTATAGGCAATTCAACCACAATCAACCCTTAACTTGCATTTTCTCATTTTTCCATCATATATGTCTGTTGTCTCTTCTATTATTACCTGGTGTGTATATTATTAAAACTTGATCATAATCCCAGATAGGAGACATATGATCTCATTTTTTTTTACCTTGAAATGATCTATTGGGCAGAATTTTGCTAATGTTTTCCCATGATAATTTAAGTTATAAAAACTCATTCAAAATTTTAATTTCAATATAAATAGAGATATTGAGGTGCTTGGTGGCTCAGTCATTAAGCAGCTGCCTTTGGCTGGGGTCATCATCCTAGGGTCCTGGGATTGAGTCCTACATTGGGCACCTTGCTCAGAGGGAAGCCTGCTTCTCCCTCTCTGACACCTTCTGCTTGTATTCCTTCTTTCACTGTTTCTCTCTCTGTTAAATAAATCAATAAATAAACTTTAAAAAAATATATAAATAGAGATATTAAGGTGAAAACAAGTTAAAACAAAAGGATTTCTATTTTTTTAATGGGTCAGGTTATTTTTTGAAGCTGTATTTATTCATTTAAGAAATTTTTTAATACAATCTATACTTCTACAATTATTTAGAAAGTTAAACAGTGATTGTTTTATTACAAAACTTTTGCCTATAAGAGTGACACCTAGAATGGGAGTGCTAATTTGACAATCCTGGAAGATTATGAGAGATCAATGAAAACAATTATTAGACATAGAAGCCAGTAAGAAATACAAAGGAATCAGAATGTTTTTTTTAACATATAATATTTATATAAAGGATATATAGATAAATATGAGTATTATCTTTCTATGAGGTTCTTTGTTTACCAGGAAGCAGAGATTACTCAGATGAGCTGAAGACAAACAGAAAATGTGTTGGACTATTACAGAAGTGTCACAGAGAACCCAAGATTAATAGTTCAGTCTGGCTTTATGATGTAGTCAAGGAACTGGTAATACTTCAGAAACCTAAATTATTGTTCTTTTCTTTCTGTCTCTGTGAATCTACTTGTCTGTTGCCATTGCTCCTTTTCTTGATCTGCTTCATTACCAGCTCTATAGCAGTCACATCTGTGCATCAGTCTCTGAAGATGTCTATTATTAGTAGTAACCTTTGTGTTCTCATTCTTAATCCCTGGGAACAAATGTCTTGTTGCTAAGGTTTTGAGTTAACTATCCCTCCCTATGTTAAAAAGCTTGTGTTAGGCAGTTGTGTCAGGTAGCCCATGGCTTACTCTGCAAGATTATGACAAAAGAACCTTCAAGGAGAAGCACTGTGGGGAAGAAAAATGATAATGGACTATAAATTTTGCCAGTTTAAAAAAGAGAGAGAGAGAAAGAGAGAAGGAAGAAAAAGAAAGGAAAAGAAATTTCCAGAAAGGAAAAGTAGAAATGTGAAAGTTAATAATTTATGATACTCTTTTTTTCTATAATTAGAATGTGTGAAAATAAGGATATATCTGCTTTGAAAATTAAAACCATTCCGAGTTGTGTTAGAGTTTCAGAAAAGCAAACTTTAGAGAATATAATTTATGTTAACCTAAACTGAGTTGAACTGAATTACATTGAACTAAAAAGTATTGTTTTGCTTAGTTTGTTCTACTTTTTTTGTTTTAATCAGTGAGATTTCAGTTTTAAAATGGTGCCTGGCTTTTGAGCTCTGATGCCAGTCTCTCCCAAAAGATGACTAATATACATACGAAGATGAAAACAGGTGAACCTACACAACAATACTGAAAATTAAGTCTGGTAATCAATTAGCAAATCTGATAGAAATTTTTATTTACCAGAATGAATCGCTTGGATCGGTAGCTACTGATGGGTTGCAGTGGCACAACAAACACCTTGGCTAGGAATCATAAGCATGAGATCTTAATCCACATTCTATCAATACTGAAGAGATATAAAGACAGTACTGAACTGGCAACTGTTCTGCTGTTCACTCTCTGCACAATTTCATTTTGTCACATCAAAAATGTCTCCCTAGTTTCTTTATTTTCTACATATTCCAAACTGCCATGTGGCAGAAGCACAGATTTCTAGTTTAAAATACATAGGTGCTACATAGAACATTTATAGAGACAGAAAGAATCCTATTTCCAGGGAAGATTTTATGTTATAGCTTTTAATTTACATGGTATATTTAGAGTTTACACAGTTTAGGTAGTCAGAGAATGCACAAATCCCGTCTTGGGCCAACATATGATATTTTGTTAGACACCAAGAAGTGATATAGGAGCAAATTCCATCGATCAGCTTGACTTTGGACTTTATATCCTGTAAAAGAAAGTGTCTGGTATCTAAGGAGACAAAGAATGGAGTAATGGACACTGGACTGTTATCATTAATAAACTAATGCATAAAATGTTATGTGTAATTTTCTTATTTAACACAAATGTATACATTTAATTCATTATACTTATGCTCTTCAAAGTGGAAGATAACAGAAAATAGAAAATAATAACAAGACACAAGAAAAATATAATTGATAATAGTAAAACATAGATGTTGAGTTAACATGGATGTTGACTTAAAAGATTGAAAACTGTATAGTACATTTATATATCTATAATATAAAAAATAAATGAAAGAGAAAGGATAAATAGATACATAAGGGTTGAAGATAGAAACCAAGCTATAAATATAGAGAAAGAAAAATACGATAAAGCTATAAAAATGACCATGCTAACACTTTTTACAATAAATAGGTAAAATACCAGATTTTTACTAAACTACAAAAGTAAAAAGATTTCATGATGGTCTAGACAAGTATGTTTTGATTCATCGTTTTTTAACTTCTCTGGAAATTTCTCATGAAATAAGAATAATGAAAAGCAACAAATCATGAGAACTTAGAAAATGAATCTTCATAATTCATATATTAAAATATGAAAAAAAATTCTTTGAAGAACAGAAATATCAGTATATTTGCATCAGTATACAAAATGCCTTATGTCCAGAGCAGAGATATTGTTTTAAGGTATATTACCAATGGTCCAGACAGAGAAATATATCCAATACAATATGTACATTTGTCTTGAATGGTAATAAACAGCATCTATAATAACTTTCCCAAATACCTATAAAATTAGACTGGTTGGGAACAGAAGAAATGGAGTCTAAGACTTTAGAAAGATTAGTAGAAAGATAATCAAATTTCAACTTCATAGCAAATTTTTTGAAGTCCACTGTTATCAATATATAGTATAGTTAGGTATATTGCTGTCTTTCCTGAACTAGTCAGTGGAGCCAAGAAATTATGAGATGATGCTTAACCAGTCTTGATTCGAATGTTTACTCCTACATTCAGCCTCATACTCCACCTAGAGCAAAGATCAAGATTTGGGTGTGGAATGGCTTCCAAGAGGCAACTTCAGAATTGACAATCGCTGGCTCACAGTGACAAAGGTTCTTTGACTCGAGATAAAATACAAATGTTTATTTTTCCTAATAAGTTTTATATCTTTAGATCACCATAGTTCTAAAGTGGCTGGATTTTCTGTTTTGTGCAACACAGATAATACTAGACCATAAAGTCTAAAAGTTCAACCAGGAATCTACAATAAAAGACTTTGTCATACCACAGTCTGACTCCATTCTCCTTAGGTTGGAGACTATAGATTTGTTTTGAATGTTAAACTGTCAGAACCTTTTTAATTTTATGAATATTCTATCATTTTACTTTCTTTGAAGTTATGTCCTTAGTATGCTGTGCATGCAATATGATTTCAGAACAAAGAAATGTTGTTCAAGATAAGAATTATGGTTGTGTTCTAATGTTAACTACATTCATTATTCTCATCTATGTTCCACAGTATCCATGTAAGGTTGGCTTTATAGAATTGTAGAATAACCCGTTGGAGCCTTAGTTATGATACCAGTTAGAAAAGAACATCATTCAAGCTTGGGGTGCTGACTCAGAGAATGAGGTTCATGATGTGGTACAACACCATCCATATCTCCTGTTGTTTGAATACATGGCTCTGAGAAAAAGAATGAAAATAGGAATAGTACTTCTTGGTATAAATAGGATCATATAAAATTTATTTCATTAAAATGGAAAATTCTGAGAGTTAAAAGGCACATTAAAATAACTAAATGTATATAATATTTAATATTTATATTCATTTACAAATTAGTGTCCCTATACTATTTTTTCTTGAAAGGGATGTGTTCACTACATATTGTAAAGAAATAAAATGAAGTCACAACTTTCAATATATATATGATTCACAAAATGAATTACATCAAACTTCATGTTCAGCTTGAAGTATACAAGTTCAGGTTTCTTTAATACCAGTTTATTCAGATCTAAATGTTCCAAGATAAAACATAGCAATAGCGATTGCCCCAGATAACTATGTTCCAAAAATAGGTCCTCTGGCAATTCTACTAACTCTATAGTTTTCAAACTGTGGTGCTCCCTGCCCAGACTTTGCTTACCAACTTCTGCCCTAAAATCACCTTTACTAACTATAGTTCTCAGTGTATTTTGCTTGCTTCTACCTTTTGAGCCACTATAGAGACTCTGTCAAAGTAAAGTTTGTCCCTTTCGTAAATATTTTAGTAAACTTAACTTTATCAATGGGTTTTTCTGGAATATCTGTGGCAGTATCTAGAAAGTTAGAATTGGAAAAAGATTAGTACAAGCTGTATGAGTTCATGGCAGGAGTTGATTGTACTTTGTACAAGCCCATCAAGCTCATTTGTAAATATTTTGATATTAATATTGTCACTTTCTTTAAAAATGAAAAATCCAGCACAAATGCTAAATTAGTTTGTTGAGACAATCTACATAAAAAAGAGACCAATGGTCTCAGGCAAACTGGGATACATGATCATCCTAAATCTAACACCTAATATAGAACCTGGCATTTTGTTCCTTCCCATAGTTAGAACACTGTGGTATGCTCAGATAAAGGGATACTCGAGTTTGAATTAGACACTGAACCTCACATAGGGACTTACATTGTGCCACCTGAGACTTCTTTTAACATCAATTTAGCAGAAAAATAAAGATATTATTATACAGGCTTACATAATTGATCTGCATATCAAGAGGAGATGGAGTTGCCGTTCAACAGTGGGAATTGAAAGCACTATTTCTGTAACCCAAGAAAACAAGAGTACCTTGTATTTTTGTCAACCAAATTCTAAGCATGTTTATTCAAGCTAACATTTTGAATTTAAGAAAATAAACACTAAATGAAATCATTGAATCCATAGGGATAGTTTTTCACTCAATCCATTTACTTAGGATTTCCATAAATCCCTATACTGAACATGGGACATTTGTTTGGACAGTAGTGACTAGAATTACCTCAAAGCCAACGTCTTCTTATTCCAATATTACGGACAATTTTCTTTCCCCAAATAAATGGTATCAAGCCCCTTTAGGAATGATTATGAAAATACTTAATAAATGTTCCTGTGATGGTAAGGGTCCTTTCAAACATTACCCTTCTCCGTTTGATTACTTGACTTTAAATCTCTGTTTTAGCTTAGGCATGGGATTGATTAAAAAGACATCACTTTTGATTATGGTGACTCAATTCAGGTTTCTCCGTAAATAGAATTTGTTTTTGATTACACAAATTGTTAGTGTTTTAATAGGCTGTCCAGTGTTTCAAACTGTGAAGTTTCCCATAATCATTTAGTAACATCTGATGATTCCTGTGTGAAAATACTCTGCCTATAATCATATACCTTCTGTCTATTACAATAACAATGTACTTCTTGCTTCTAGTTGTTAAATGCAGCTTTTTGGCTCAAATTGCCCTAGGATCCCACTGTTGCATTGTTATCAGAAATCTCATTTTATTTTTTATTTTATTTTTTTAAAGATTTTATTTATTTATTTCACAGAGAGAGAGCGAGAGGGAGAGTACAAGCAGGCGGAGGAGCAGCAGAGAGAGAGGGAGAAGCAGGCTCCCCACTGAGCAGGGAGCCCAATGCCTGACTTGATCCCATGCCTCTGGGATCATGACCTGAGTCAAAGACAGTCACTTAACCAACTGAGCCACTCAGGTGCCCCAGAAATCTCATTTTAATCACAGAACCATTCACATTCATCTTTGGACCATACAGACCATCCCATCCTTTACATTTTAATGATGTTTTTGTTTTATTAATCAATAAATTTCTTTCCTTTATTTTCTTAATGAATAATAAACATTGGTTAATCACATACTCTCATCATTGCCTCATGTAAATACTTCCTTTTATACATTTTTATTAGATTACATTTAGTAAGAATATCAGTGAAACTACCACCCTATTAAGATAAAAATGCAATATAGACAAAAACTTACATGTACTATTTGGTTTTTTTATCCCCCTCATCTCAAAATAGAGAGCTGTTATTGTGTTTCTCAGTGCTATGGTGAAGGAAACTTTCTAATAGTCCTATCAGATATCATGGCTGTGGGCTGATGGTGATGGCCACCTCATAGGTTTTGGGATTCTTTCATTCTTCTTGACATTATAGATTTTGGATATTGCAATATCATTCAATAAGTGCAATCTTTAAGCAAAGGTTTTATTGAGCTGAAAAAAAAAAAAAATCAAGCCAGGGGCCCTTGGGCGGTCCAGTCAGTTAAGCCTCTGACTCTCAGTTTGGGCTCCTGTCATCATCTCAGAGACATGGAATCCAGCCTGGTGTTGGGCATGACACTGCTTCTCTCTCTCACTCTCTCTCTCTGTTCCTCCCATCCCTTTCAAATAAATAAATAATCCTAAAAAAAAATAAGCCAATCCAAGATGCTCAAGTTTTAATTGAATTCAAAATATCTGACAAGTTTAACTATACTGATAAATTCAAACTGAAGCAAAATTTTATTCTCCCCTCACTGGTTTAAGTACCCTAAGAAATATTCTCCACTGTAATCTCTAAGGTTTAACCAAAACATATTAACATATTTTGCAATTATTATTTATTGTTTATTGTTATATATATGTAAGACTTTTGCTTTGCAGATAACTCAAGAAACATGTAAAGCTCTGATACTAATTATATGTCTGCTGGCAATGAGGGTGACAGGCATGGAATATAAAGTGAATTGCTGTCCCCTTGCAGGAAAACTACTTCTGACAATATCATTATAGGCTCTTCAGGCAAGGCAGGATAAATTTCATCAGACAGGTGAAGATCGAACTAATCCAATGGTCTGAAAGGCTTAATGAGTTTTTGGAGTCTAAATATAGGTAGAGTCAACAGAATAATTTCAAATATTATAATTCTACTTTTCAGAATCCCACACTTTCCCAAAAAATGCCCTATATTTCAATTAGTGGACTTGGTGGGCTGCAAACACAACCCAAGTTGTAACTCAGTAAATACAGAACAGACTTACTGTCCAAATTTTAGAAATTTATGAGCTTACAGTTTTTTAAAGTACTCGGAAATTCCTTGTCTTCCTGAACATGCCTTTAGGCAAGAATTAAAACCTATTTTTTGTCATTTATTTTCAAAATATCTCTAGGGCACTTAAAACATTCAAACCCATCTCTGACATCCCTCTATCCCCATGGCCTCCAAGAGCATCTGACATGGTAACTATTCAGTCTGCCAAAACTAGTTTTTCAATAGGCATTTCAATGCGTGTGACCACAGGTGATAATCTAAATTGCTACTTGGTGCCAATACTTAATTCTCCAATGGTAACAAACCTTTTGCACAGCGAAAGAAACAATCAACGGAACAAAAAGACAGCCTACAGAATAAGAGAAAGTATTTGCAAACTCTATATCTGATAAGGGGTTAATACCCAAAATATATAAGGAACTCATATAACTCAATAACAAAAACAAATAAACTGATTATAAAATGGGCAAAGGACCTGAATAGATATTTCTACAAAAAACATAAAAATGGCTAGCAAGTATATAAAAAGGTGCTCATATCAAGGAAATACAAATCAAAATCACAAATGAGATACTACTTCACACCTGTCAGACGGTTATTATTTTTAAAAAGTAACAAGTATTATTTAGTATACAGAGAAATTAGAACCCTTGTATGATCTTGATTGGGATATAAAAAAGTAATAAAAATAATAATGCAGCCATAATGGAAAACAGTATGGTGGTTCCTCAAAAAATTAACACTAGAACTACAATATGATCAGCAATCTCCTTTATGGGTATAAACCCAAAAGAATTTAAATCACTATCTTGAAGTGATATCTTCACTACCATGTTCATTGCAGCATTATTCACAATACCCAAAACATGGAAATGTTAGTGTCTACTGAGATGGATGAATGAATACAGAAAATGTGGTGTACAATGGAATATTATTTAGCTTTAAGAAAGAAGGAATTTTTGCCATATGTGACAACATGGATGACCTTGTAGAACATTATGCTAAGTGAAATAAGCCTGTATTTAACAACAGGACAAATACTGTATGATTTGACTTGTATGAGGTATCTAAAATAGTCAAACTCACAGAAACAGGACAGCATGTTGGTTGCCAAACTGGGAGAAAAGGGAAATATTCAACATGTATGAATTTTTAGTCACAAATGTGTATAAGTTCTAGAGGTCTGCTGTACATTTAGTGTCCATAGTTAACAATTCCGTATTGTAAACTTAAACATTTAAGATAGTACACCTCACGTGAATTGTTCTCATCACAAAAACAAAAACAAATACAAATACAAAAAACAAGGAGCAGGAGGCAACACTGGGAGGTGATGGATGTGTTTATTAACTTGAGTGTAGCAATAGTTTCATGGATGAATTACCAAAGTGTATTAATTACATATGTGCATTTTTTTGTATACAAAATATATCTTTAAAAAAAAACAAAACCTTTAAAAAATTAAGTCACATAAGGGAAATGGCCTGCCCAGAATCCCATATCTTAGAATGGCTGTTACCTACTTCCAGTTTACCTAACAATTTCGCTGAATGAATTTCAGATGCCATTAACTGTATCTACCTTGGATGATTGATGCAAAAAGTAATCTAACACATGGTTTTTGAGGCATGTAAGCTTATTGGGAGAGCTGAAGGAGGCTTTCACTTGAACTTTTCAGGAAAATTTCTATCCAGAAGCATGTTGCTTGATAAGGAAGAGAAAGCATCCAACCCTACTGCAGGAATCTGTTAACTGTGATAGTTGATCACTGAAATAACAAGACTACCACTGATACTATAAGGTGGGAGATCAAGAGAGACCCTGCACTTAGCTCCTCTTCCCATGTGACTCAGCTTCCTATCACAGTCCCTTGTAAGTACAGTCAATCAGTAAAAATAAATTGCCCTGAACTCTACATTTTACAAACTCTGGAAAATATTACGCTTTGTGTGAGAAGGTGGTTGAAATGGATGATGGAAAAGCCACTCACTGGAATCCACCAGACTCTTTATTTTAAATCTATTTGTACAACTTTTTGAGGCATACATGCTTCCACACCAGAAATAAAGCTTCCAGAATTCAGAAGTTCTGTCTGTTTTTGTCATTACCTAGTATAATGCCTTCTACGTATTTGGCTCTCCTGAAATGCACATTGAGAATGTACATGCAATATAAATTAATTTTTGATGGGTTAGATTTTTTCAACATACTGACCTACACCATGAAACTTATTTTCTCTGTAGATTTTCTGCGTTTTCCAAGCTATATTCTATTTTCTTTTAAATAAAATGTTTTTCATAGAACAACAATTTCTATTAATAATCTTTTCAGATTATTTTAGTGGATAATGAGGTTATGTAGTTAAAATTTCTGGAGGGAATATTTTAATCATCCTTGATTATTAGGATTACTCCAGTTAGATACAATTATCACTTTTGTCAAAAAATACTACATATGAATCTAATTTTGCAAAGGCATCTTGGGGCAAAACAAACAAACAAACAAACAAACTCACAAAGTTTAGCAATATTCTACCAAATAAAAAGCAATTGGGCTGTCCTCTATGCCATTCAAAAATTGTCAATATCATAAAAAAATAAAATGTAAAAGAACTATTCCACATTGAATGAACTAAAGGGATGTGAAAACTAAATACATCATATACTCCAGAACCAATGTGAGGATGAGGGAAACAAAGGCTTTAGAAAGCATCACTGGACAATTGACAGGATGGAATAACATTACTTAATTATATAAATAGCACTGAATACATTTTAACTTTACTAAATTTAATAATTGCCTTGTGCTTATGTAAGTATTTTTTTCCCTTATGTAAACATTTTTGCTCTAAGAAATACTCACCAAAGTCTTTGGACTAAGGAACATGTTACTCTCAAATGATTCACAAAAAAATTACCTGTGTGTATATTTATATATACATAATAATAAATAATATATTATATAAACATATATATATTTGTATGCTATATGAGAGAGTGTGTGTGTGTGTGTGTGTGTGTATAGTTTTGTGTACATGTAAATAGTTTTAGCCTCAACATTTGGGAAGCAGAGTAGCTGAATGACTCTTTCCATATAGGATATCTATCTACATACATGCACACATACACATAAAATGTGATGCCAGTGTGTTAAGATATTAACATTTGGTCAATCTCTTTGAGGAACATGTGTGAAATCTTTATACTATGCTTAGCTTATAATTTTTATGGAGTTTGAAATTATTCAAATAAAAAGTTCAAATAATTCCTCTTAAACTTATGTTTACACTTTCATCTGACATATAATTGGTTACCACTATTGTTTAAGGAATACTTTTCAAGGAAGGTTTCTATAAAGTAGGACAGTTAAGTGAAGGCCAAGAAATGCAGAATTATTTGGAACTCCTGTCAGCCCTAAGAGAGACCAAATGGCAAGATGGGCTTTTTACCAACAAGGACTTGGAACACTGCCAGTCTGTCAGTATTGTTTGCTCCAGTGCAACTCTACAAGTCTGAGTACTTGCAAAGGTTGTCTAACAGCAGGACAGGACCTGCAGGAATGGCTGACAGAAGCTGTAACGTCCAACCTGAGACTATGTGTCACCAATGGAAATGCCTGTAAAACATCATTAGCCAAGTGACCAGGCTGGTAAATGATAGTCAGATTGCCGGCAGCTGGGCTTGAGCAAGACAAAGACATCATAAATTCTCAAGATGAAATGAGAACAACAGAAATAATCATAATTTTTTACAGGGACCTAGTAAAAAAAGAATGGCAGAATGAAGATTAAACAGTTTTGTCTACTTATTCCTTTACTAAGTGCATCACCAGAATAACTAGAAACAGAAAATGTAAATTTATAAATGTAAAAATACTTTTTAATGGTTAAATCATAGATGTCACTGAAACCAGGTATTTTAAACCTAAATATAATACACTGAAAATCAGAATGCAAAACTATGTGCAATTATCTTAAACAAAGCTATATAAAGATATAAAAATACCTTCTCATATGTTAAGTTCACTTTTGAGATTCATTTGTTCATATAGTGATAAAATACACCGCAAAACTTTTTTATTAAAGATTTTATTTATTTATTTGACAGAGATCACAAGTAGGCAGAGAGGCAGGCAGAGAGAGGAAGAGAAGCAGGCTCCCTGCTGAGCAGAGATCCCGATGTGGGGCTCCATCCCAGGATCCTGGGATCATGACCCAAGCCGAAGGCAGAGGCTTTAACCCACTGAGCCACCCAGGCGCCCCCAAAACTTTTTACTTAAGTGTTTTTTTAACAATTTAAAGAAAATTAGAAAATATCTTAAAGTCATTTTTAGACATTTTTGTACTAAACGGAGTACATGGTATGTCACAAAGATGGGAAATATTAAGACCAACATGGCAGTAGTGATCATGAGTGAATTACAATCATTATGATAGTTGTGGTTAATTCAGTTTGGGTAATACATTGAATATGCTACTTCAAAAGTATTTTTCCATAAATATTTTTAAAAGAGTAAGCAATGGACAAGTTTTGAGGAACAGTGTATTTCATATATATATATATATATATATATATATATATTTATATTTATGTAAAAGAGAATATGAAAGTTGGAGATGTGCCAAAGAAGATCAGAGGCATATGGAGGGTGGTTATGTAAAAGAGAAAAGATTTGGAAGGAATCACTACAAACTAATGAACATGTTGTTTCCTAGACCAAATTTTGTTTTGTTTTATTTTCTCATGAGTGAGAGAATTTTTCTGTCTCTTTTTACAATAGAACAGATTGGTGGGATTTGTATGAAATCAATCATCAAACATGTCTCCTTTATCTTAAGAAAAATGTCCAGGTTGGATGCAACTTCATTTAACTTTTAATTCTGAATATGCAGTAATAATGAGATTTGTTTTTGAAATGTCTGTTTTTAATTTATTCATGTTGCTTGTTTACTAATATAGGGCCAGGATAGCTATATACATTTAAGTAATACAAATGCCTTGATTTGAAAAAGATAGCAGTCAGGTTGGGAAATATATGTAATAAAGAATTATTGACAACACTTAGTAATACCAGACATTGAGGATTAGAAGCGAGGGGACCCATTGTGTAAACAGTGCACAGTAAACAAGAATAGGGTTATTTTGGGCTATGAGAGAAAGCAGTAGAGACATCACAGAAAATGTTAGCAATTAAATTCTAAAAGATTAATTGGCAATCTTATTAGGTGCTAAAGTAAGAAAATATATTCTAGGACTAGACAAATGTGTGTTTAGAGATTTATAGACGTAACATATCAAGGTACACCCGAGAATCTCTTATGGTTCAATGAAATTGTGGGGAAAAAATGAAAGAGGTTGTGGTAAAAATTATTTTTGTAAAGGTCAGGGTGGGTTTATAGATTATCAAATACAATGTTAGCCTGTAGCAAATGGTACACTGCAGAGGAATGTAAAAAATACAAGAAGGTTGTAAAAATAATTGGTATTTGTAGCACTACAAAGATGACATTATAGAGGAATCTATGTCATAGGAATATCTCTGGCGAAGAAGAATTCATGCCCTTTCAGTGGCACAGTGGATCGGGTTTAGACCTTATTTGTATCTGCAAAAACTCCTCACAACTGCACTTATGTTAGTGTTTCATTGAATAACTGGGAAAAGGTGTGTGTACTTCAGGAGTGAAGATCTTGGGGACTATTATGGGTTGAATTGTGTACTCCCAAAATTCATACATTGAAGTTCTAATCCTCTGTACTTCAGAATGTGGCCTCACATGAAAATAGCATCATTGTAAATTAAGTTGGTTAGGATGACATCACACTAAGGCAGGGTGGTCCCCAAATCCAATATAACTGGCATCCTTTTAAAAGGGAGACATTTGGACACATGTGCATATAAATAGAACAGCGTGCAAACATGAAGATGGCCTCCTATGTCAAGGAAAGAAGCCTGGAACAGTTCCTCCTCTTGTAGCCCTCAGAAGGAATCAACACTGCCAACACCTTGATTCCAGACTTTTAGTGTCTGCAACTGTGAGAAAATTAATTTCTGCTGTTTAAGCCATCTGGACTGTGAAACTTTCTTACAGCAGTCCTAGCAACTTAATACAGGGCAATATTTAAATTCTGCCTACCATGGAAGATTTTTAAATTATTATCATCTTTTATCCACCACAGTATGTTTGCCTGCTGTTTCCTTTGTCTGCATTATTCTTCTTTCCACCAAGATACACTCCGCCTTGTGAAAATAATTTATCAGAGAAGCTTCTCTTTAACTGCTTCAGACTAGGTCAAGTCTCCTTTATTATATATGAACGTAAATTCAAGTACCTGTACTTCATAGCAGTAAACAGCATCGCAATTTTACATTTACTTGTGTGAATAGTTTAATATCTTTCTACTCCAGTACAATATATATTTCATGAAGGTGGCGAAAGTATCTTTTTTATTATGCCATATTTTTTGGATTATAACAGCACTTGATACTCAGAAATGTTTAATATTTTATATATTTTAAATTAATGATTGGCTAGCTTAATAAATGAATAAAACCCAATTAATTGACTAGAAAAGCAATTTAGAAGAAAGAAGGATTGGGTTAATAAGATATTGACTTTCATTTTTGACACCTTAATTTGAAGTACTTGTGAAACATGTAGCTATAGCCATAAATTAAAGAGTTAAAAAGACATGGCATGTCTGGATTTTAGGCTGGAATTCAGGTCAATAATTTGGAGATGTCAGCATATACAGCTCTCTTTCAAACGTAGCAATGGGTAAGATTTTTCAGAAAGACACAAAAAGTGTTAAAAATTGAAAAACTCATGATAGATATTTCTTTTGCTTTTGGCAGTTTTCAAGTTATTAGTGTTTAAAAATAAAGAACTTACAAACATAGGGACAGAGGAAGAAGTAAATGTAAAATGGAGAAATTCAACTCCAATTTATTTATCATGCAAAAGCTGTGGCTTGGTGATATACATGACTTTCTTTTTAATAAGTTACTTTATTTTATTGAGATATAATTGGCAAGAACATTATATTAGTCTCAGATGTACAAAATAATGATTTGATATGTGTGTATATGCAAAATGTTCACAATATGTTTATCTAATAATTGTTACTATACATGGTTACACAAAAATCTTTTCCTCTGGTGAAGACTTTTAAGATATCTTCTCTTAGCAACTTCCAAATATGCAACAAATATTACAAATATAGTCACCATGATATATATTACATCCCCATGACTTTATATTTTAACTGGAAGTTTGTACCTTTTAACCATCTTCACTCATTTTGCCCACCCCTACTCCATATCTTGCAACCACCAGTCTGTTCTCCAAGTTTATGAACTTGAGTTTTGTTTCTTAGATCAAGTATAAGCATTTTCATTTCTGGTTCCACTGACTTTATGGTTGGAGAAAATTACTTCCAGAATCTGCAAATTACTTATTTTTATACTTTGTTCATTGTTGATGTTACCATAAGTTTACTTATTTCTGTTTTTCATGGGCATTTTGAGGGAAATTAGAAGACATAAGAGTTAGAGCTTTAGTTATGTCCATTTGAATGGAAATCTTGTGTTTCATATTTTAACAGATTACTTCTAAACTCTGCACATTAGATTTGCATGTAGAACGTTCACATGACAGGAATACACCAAAGCCGATGAATGCAGTCATGGGAGTGGAGCCCTGGCATTGAATATAAACGTCCACAAGTAATTACAATGTACAGCCAAAGATAAAAATTATGATTTTCAGAAGGCATTTTTGAAAATCTAGTCTTTATATAATCTTATTTAGTAGAAATATACGCAAAAGGTATATTGAAATCAGAAACCAGGAAAGGAACTTCATTTAGAATTACCTGATGAAAAATCTTCAACTTCAGCCAGAAGATTCAATTTTCTAAGATCCTGAGTTTAAAAAAAAAGAAACCTTTTTAAGTTAGTTATAGACCCACTTTGAATCACTGTATATATTAAAATGATCTTTCTCTCTTTTACATAGAACCCTGTATAATTTTAATTTAAATTACTTTTTTTAATAAATCCCTTTAGACATTTATAGAAATAGTTTTGTTTTTTTTCTCCATTTGGAGTAATATAGATAGATAGATAACATAGAAATAATTTTCACTTCTATAATTAATTATTTTCAATTCTCAAAATAAATACTTCTGTCCCATAGGCCATAGTTAGTTATGCTTTTAGTAAATAAGTATTGGAAAGACCACAATTGTTACTTACCTCTAAAATGACAATCAGAAACCCATTCAGCTTGTTTGATGATTGAAATTGTTTTTTGTTTGATTTTTAAGATTTTATTTATTTATTTGACAGAGAGAGACACAGCAAGAGAGGGAACACAAGCAAGGGGAGTGGGAGAGGGAGAAGCAGGCTTCCCGGGCAGCAGGGAGCCTGATGCGGGGCTCGATCCCAGCATCCTGGGATCATGACCTGAGCCGAAGGCAGACACTAAATAACTGTGCCACCCAGGCACTCCTTATGATTGAAATTGTTAAATATGAATCATATTTCTTAGTTAAGTCTTTCAATTAAATGAAAGATGACCATATGTCTCAGTCTGTCCAGGACACTTGTGGTTTACATCTGTTGTCCCAGGTGTCTCAAATAGTCAATGCTCCAACATTTTCACTTTCAAAAAATCTACCAATTTGAATGATAAATTCTATGGTCTCCTTAGTTTTAATTCACGGAAAGCAAGAGTCAAACTGGCTTAAACCTAAAAAAAGAAACTCATGCAAATAAAATTCCCAGAAACTCCATTTTGCTATTGTTCATAGTCAGGATCTATTCTGTATCCCTCCAGGAGCATAATGATGTAAACTTTTCCACTTTTAGGCTTTTCAGTTAACCCAGGATTAATTATAGAAGACTACCCATTGGATTATTTTTTACCTTGACCAAGAAACCAAAAATAAAAAAGTTGGTTAGAGGAAAGAAGTTTGTATCAAGTATCTCCTCATCCTCAAATATGGTGGAGTTGAGATTCTGACCAAAATTGATGAAACAAGAAATAAAGGTTTAGATATGTTAGAATTCTCTAGAAAGATGCTTCTGAACCATAATATACATACGTTATCACTTGCAGATGCTGATTCAGTAAGTCTGGAGTGTGCCTTTAGGCTCTGCAATTCTTACCTGCCCTCAGGACAAGCCCATACTGCTGGTCCATGAACCATAAACCAAGGTGTCAGGCTCTAGAAAAAAGGTTCCAAAAACTTGTAAAACAAAATGTTCCTGCTTCTTTATAAGTTGATATTAACTTGTTTCTTTTGGAAGTAGGAGAGTGTTTTTTAAAAAATATTTATTCTTTTTGAAATTATTGTTATATATGCCTATTCTATTCTCATTTGGTAACACAGTATGCAAAGTTCTGTCTCATAAAACTCATAAAATTAGATATATTGAGGAAGATATATAGCCACAAAGGAAACTATATTTCTCTTGTGAATAGTTTTAAGATCTACATGCTATTAAAACATCAAATGTATTACATACAAATTATACATGTTAAGGTTTAAAAACACTTCTCTGCTAGGAAGTCTTAATTTGTAGTAATGGTCTTTTAATAGCAAACCAATTTTTTTTTCCTTTAAAAGATAAAAAGCTATTCTCTTTTACTTTCCCAGGAATTTAGCTATTTGCATTCCCAAAACATTCATCTTCTATTGTCTTTTATATAATTAGCTCTTTTATCAAAAGTAATAGATTTTTATTATATATAATCTTTGTCAAAGTAAATGTAAATATGTAGATTGGTCTGTTGTGGTTTGTTTTGACACTTTTTCCTTGACTTATTGTAAATGAATTCAATTACCATTATTGATAGTCTTTTTTTCAACTGGGAAACAAAAAATAACATTTCAGTCATTTTTCTCTAATCCAGGATCATACATATTAATTGCTATTGATTCAAAATTGAAATAATTCTTTAAGTGTTTAAATATGAAATGGACCCTTGGGGCGCCTGGGTGGCTCAGTGGGTTAAAGCCTCTGCCTTCGGCTTGGGTCATGATCGCAGGGTCCTGGGATGGAGCCCCGCATCGGGCTCTCTGCTCAGCAGGGAGCCTGCTTCCCTTCCTCTCTCTCTGCCTGCCTCTATGCCTACTTGTGATCTCTGTCTGTCAAATAAATAAATAAAATCTTTAAAAAAAATATGAAATGGACCCCAAACTCTGTGGAATATATACTTAATAATATCACTGATTGATTTCTTACTTTCCTACTTGATTTCCTGCATACAAGATAAAATTATATATCCATTTACATGAATGTTAACATATTGTGCTGAAGAAGAGCAGAAATTGTTATCTTAAAAATGTTTCTTTGGCATACAGATTATCTTGTGCTGGTTATTTTTGGAAAAAAAAAAAAAAAAAACATAAACTGAATACCAAGTATAAGTACCCTTTTATAAGAGACCTGTACATTTATAGGGGCCAATTTGGGGAGTTGCTTAGCTTTCCTGGGTACCTCCTGTGTATGCAGGAGATATACATATTGACAAACTTCTCTTTGCCTTTTCTCTTGTTAATCTGTCTTTTATTATAGGAGGTCTCACTCAAGAACCTACAATAGTAGAAAGAAAATTATTTTTCCTCCCCTACAGTGCCTAAAATGGATTTTAACTGGTCAACAAGTTTACAGAGTTTGGTTGACAAAATATCTCAAATGTAGTCTCTAAGATTCTTTATCCAAGGAAAACATTTGTTTTCTTTTCCCTTTATATATGCCTTCCTCTACATAATAGACAAAAATTTACTGTTAATTTAATAATTGGATTTGGAGTTTGTGGAGCAGTTGGTTTAAAGTGGTAGCAGTGAAGAATCAAAACAAAGACAATGAGAATTGTCAAGGATCAAGAATCCCTGTCCCCTTAAAGTTTCTTCTAGCTGAATTAAGAATCAAATAGACAAGAGACAAACAGGAGGAAGTCAAATTTAATAGGTGTTCCTATGGGGAATCCACACAGACATGGAAATTCCAAACACAGGCAAAATGATGTATATATGTTATTCTCAACTAAGAAGAAGGGGATGGAGGTCCGCTTCAGAGAAAAGGAAAGCACTTCATAGGTCAATATGAAAAGCAGATATTTGTTAATTAGGTATTTGCCCTACCATGCAAATGTGTCACTCAGATAAAATTTTCTCTATTATCAATCCTTATTCTGGAAAATATCCCCAATACAGATTCTTCTCTGTGGTTAAGGGAGGACAAAATTTCTCTTGAGCCTTCAGCTCCAAATAATCCACATATCAAAGCAGCACATTCAGCGGGAAGGTAGTCCCAAACCCCATCAGTATAATGTTCAAGCATGGAGAGATGGAGGAAAAGGAAGAGTAAGCAGGGGGGAAAAAAATCACGTGATTTGTTATCAGTGAGATTCTTTCATGGCTAGACTTTTCAGTAAATGTTGAAGTAAAACTCTAAGAGATCATTTGGGAAACACTTATATGCTTTACCTTTATTTATAAAGTATACATACCTCTTTTCTCTATATTCTTATTGTGGATGATGAGGTATATCTTACCACTTACCACTGTATCTTGGGTGTTTTGAAATGTCTTTGAAGAAACAAAACCAGAAAGGACCAGTATATCAACCAAAGTATAAATTTTAAACTCTATTTAAGCAAAAGTAGTTAACAGATTTTAGTTTAAAAAAAAAAAGATTCATACATTTAAATATTTATGCAGCAATGGGGAGAGGACATGGGGTCATTTGATTGAAGTCCTTTAATAGATATTTTGTGATATCTGTAATCATTTTTAAGGAAAAATTAAAGGATGAATCATTTGTTCACAAAACAGATTCATACCAGAGCCGGGGAAGAAACTAGTCTACCCTACCCAATTTCCCCATCCCACTCTCCATCCAAAATGAAATCTGTACATAAGGGACTGGGAACATAGACTGGAACTAAGTTTCTGTCACTTCATACTACTATTCTATCTCTACCCCCATTACTCTAAGAGAGGGGACACTATTTAGTTGTGTAGCTTAAGAGTTCTGAAGCCTAAAAACCAGAGTCATGGGGCCTGAGATTCAGGGCATATGTAGGCCCTAGTATTGATAGAGAAGTAAGGTACTCACATATCTGCCACTGTTTTTCTGTTTATAAGTTTCCATGATGCATGCTGTTTGCCATGCTAATCTACTGTGTGTGTCATCTAGCCATTTATCTTAATAAGGCAGCAATTGGTGCAGTGGGGTAGATATCTGGCTGACCACTCATGATAGTTTTTAGAAGTCAATCAAGAGATTAGAAATCAACGATTCACTTTGGAATTATATAAGTGTAGTTGGGGCAACATGGCCAGCCATATAGATTGCTGCTCACTGACTGTGAGTACTATCTCAGCAAAACTTCTAGGAATAGGAGATAGAAGGATTAAGTTCACCTTGGATTGAGTTTGGTCATTATTATTAATGACCTTGGAATAAATTGCTTAGGAAGGGGCAACATAGAATGTTGAATCAGCAGCATAGAATGTTGAATCAGAAGTACTGATTGAAAAAAGCATAGATATATATGGAGCTCCCCTTGTAATCATTGCAGGCTTGCACACATGTGACAGTGGGGAAAATGGAGAAGAATACATAGTATTGAGTCAATTGCTAAGGAAGGCCTTAACAATTATATCCATCTCCTGTGAGATTAAGAGAGTCAAGTAGCCAGTCTGATAACCAGTCCCTTGAATTATTGCTGGTTCACTACCACTTTAAATATGAGAATGAATACATACTTATTGAGTCTGCAGCACTTACTTTCCAGCTGCAGATGCCTTTACACACAGCTGTGTAAATATTGGAATTCCTACTTAGTATTGATATATCTACAGAGTGTTCACCTTTGAAATAATAATAATTATTATTATTATTTTGGTTTTCAAGTAACCCAAAAATGTGTTTGCAATCTCATAGCACTTCATTTCCACAGAGTGAAAGATCAGTACAGCCCCAAAGTAAGTGAATCACAGACAAATTCTATCAGCTTAACATTCACCATTCCCTGGCAAGCTGACTTGCCTACTGTTGTGTACAACCTCCCCACGCAGTGTTCTCTCTGTTTTCTGATGGTTGTATGCCAGTAATCCAGGAGCTGGGGGTTGTGATGGTGGTGCTAATATTTGAATGGCACATTATTCCAGTGCATATTGATGGTTTACTCTGGTGGTGCAATACACTTAGCCCAAGCAAAGTATAGGCCAGAGCTATAGGAAAATGTATCCCCAGGAATAGCTCTCAATTTATGAGTGATGGGCAGTTGGCATATGCATAAATCAGCTCCTGATGATCTTGTCGTGACAGTGAGTATTAAAACCAATATGGATATTGATTAATTTCTGCCATCTTAATCTCATATAAGAATCTTTATTGTGGCCCACCCAAATTAAAACATAAAGAGAAAGGAATTCTTTGCAAGGCAGTTCAGACTAAGTTTACAACTTATGAAGCAATGACATTAAACTTCCTCTATCATGTTGTCAGTGACAAGTCTCACAATATTTATAATGTGAAATGGTAAGAATTATTATTGGATTGTCATACTTAAAGGTTCCCCTTTGGGTTCTTGGAAGTGGATTAAGAGGTCGAGTTTTATTTGTGTTAAACTGACCGCATGCAGACTTACATCTCAGAAAAAGGAGTTGTGACACTGCAAAGCTCAAAGGAAACTGGCTATGAACCAGTATGTATATCATTGAAAGGCAGATTTCTACAAGTTTGGAATCCCACCCCACAGACATGCAGAAAAGAGGTTGGTGCTTCCTTAATCATGAATAGTGATGTGGCAAATCATGCTGTTTCCCACCACAACATCCATCCATGATGGACTGGCAACACTCATGCCAAGAATCATGCCATATGGGTTGTCTTCTACTCATGTCCTAAAGACTTAATCTTGTCCTAAAGACAAGCTTTGCCATATGATATTGCTGCTGTATCCTAGCCTCTGAGCCATCAGAGAGACCTTTCCTTCCTAGTCATGCATTTCTAATTCCCCACAGCCTTCTTTCTGGTCAGGGGTGACATCCAGCTCTGCTAGAATGCAGTGCACTGCCCAAGAGATGAGAGGAGGAAAGAAAAAAAAAAAAAAAAAAGCGGCACCTCGCATCTACTACTGCTCCTATTGCTACATGTTTCCTAATCAGTGATGCTTCACCTGGTCTACTGAATGGAATTTTCTCAACCACACGATATTTCTAGCACTAAGACTTAGGGGAGATTTTAAATATAAAAGCAATGCAAGGAAATTAAAAAAAAAAAAAAAAAGGAAAATGGAGATGGATTATAATGCAAATTAACATTTTAAAAATGTATGAAAAAATGAAAGCTTATGTTTGCTGTTAAAAAGATCTTATGGATCAATTAGAAAAATGAGATGAAGTTCTAAATAGGAAAATAGGCAAAGGGCATCGAAAGATAATTCATGAAAGAAGAAAAAACTATTAATAATTAGTTGAAACGTTCAAAGTCATTAATAAGTAAAGTATGTAAATTTAGCATAATGAATGATTTTCACCTTTGTTTTCTTAAAAGTCTTCCAAGTTAAAGAGATGATCACTAATAGCTTTTTCTAGTCATTCACCAATTTTAGGTTTTCACTGTAGTTAATACATATAAAATATATGGAGAAATGAGGACAGTTTAAAAATCTAAAAAAAAAAAAAAAAATTATTGTTCCAAATAGGCAACCATACTTACTGACTTTCACAATTTATTAAAATGAATTTTTTATAATTTATAATTTTTTATAATGTTTTATAATTAATGCATTTCCTCTGTGAACTAATTTTGAGAAAATTTTTGATCTACCAACTAAGTTTTAGTGTTCTAATACATAAACTTCCTTTTCCATGTCACATGATTTTTTTTGTTTTTTCTATACAGATCTTGTGCATTTAAAAAATAAATCATTGGGACGCCTGGGTGGTTCAGTTGGTTAAGCAGCTGCCTTCAGCTCAGGTCATGATCCCAGCGTCCTGGAATCAAGTCCCACATCGGGCTCCTTGCTCCGCAGGGAGCCTGCTTCTCCCTCTACCACTCTGTCTGCCTGTGCTTTCGCTCTCTCTCTCTCTCTCTCTGACAAATAAAAAAAAAAAAAAATTAAAAAACCCATTATTCATTTTTGTATCTTTATTGATATTTCATTGATTGAAAACATATAATACATTTCAACTATGTAAATACTACCTATATATTTGTATGCATGCATGTGTCTCTATTCATATATGCATTCATTATCATACAACTTATGGAACTTCTTACTTCCATGAGTTAACCTCTTGTGTTTTCAAGGAAGACAGTAATTTCATGTCCAGACGATAATAATAATTTCTATGTTTTTTTTTTAAGTTTTCCTTCCGTTTCTTCTTATGCCATTTCGTTGCTCAGGATTTTTTAAAAATACATACTAAAGGGCGCCTGGGTGGCTCAGTGGGTTGAGGCCTCTGCCTTTGGCTCAGGTCATGATCCCGGGGTGCTGGGATCGAGCCCCGCATCGGGCTCTCTGCTCAGCAGGGATTCTGCTTCCTCCTCTCTGCCTGCCTCTCTGCCTACTTGTGATCTCTGTCTGTCAAATAAATAAATAAAATCTTTAAAAAAATGCATACTAAAAATTGAGATCGGGATAAATATAATATCTTATTGCTGACTCCTACAGGATTATCTCTGTTATTTCATAGTTAAACAGTATGTTAAATGTTTACTTGAGAACCACTTTAGGTTTAGATCTTTAATAAATCAGTTTTCAATAATGGGCAATCTATTTTTAATTATTTCATTTAAGAGACCATCTTCACATTATCTTCACTGTCATTAAATTTTTCATAATTGTTTGCTTGAATTCCGCCCCCCACCCCAGGAATATTTGGGGCAAGTTGATTATAGTTTCTTTAGTAATTTAACCTAAAATAAATCTATTTCCTCTGATAATTCCGTATTATTCCCTCTTTAAAATTTGTAATATGTTTTTGTAAGTCTTGTTAGTTGTTGCTATTGCTAACTTATTCATGAGGAATCTCAATAGCATTGCCTTTCTGCTTGTTGTGACCACTCTCTCAGGAAGGAAGGAAGGAAGGACTCATCTCATTATGAGAATATATTCTTGTGCTATTTGCCTGTACTCCATCTGCCCTCATTCCAAGTTTGGCAATATTAATGAGACCTTGATAAGATCTTTCCACACACCCACTCTGCTATTTAATGAGAGTCAGAATTTTAAGATGCCCCATTTGTCTTTTCTAACATATCCAGTTCAGTATACATTACACCTAGCATCCTTAGCTGGCTGTTTGTCAAGGATGGCATCCTTCCTTCTTTCTAGCACTAATTAATTTTTGCCCTTGTCTTACGTTTGTCATTTCCCAAGGAATATACAGATGGGGATGTAAACTATAGACCTTCATTGCCTTTTTGCTCAAAAAAAGAAATGCATTTTAATCAAAAGAAAACACGCCAAAGAGTTTTTTGTTTTTTTGTGTTTTTTTGCTCAGTATTTAAACTAGTATATTCCCATGAAAGATATGATTAATGTGTTTGTCTTACGAAGGTAATCACTGAATACCAATGTTTTTACATCGTGTTTTCCACAAAGTCATTTGGGGGTTTCTTTGTAGTTTTGAATGATTTGTCAAGGTGACACACCTATGCTACCAAAGACAGTTGTGTCTTTCCAGAGAGCCCTGAACAAAATAAAATTAGTAAGCCTTTTTTTTTTTTTTTTTTTTAAATGCAAGTGGATCCCAGTAATAGGAGCTCACAAATTGTTACTGGGTCACTGATTTTGAAGAACTATTACCTTACACAAACCACTAAAATATTAATAAAAAAAAGGCCAATAATCATACTTGTCAGAAAGCATTTTTTAAAACCTTAGAATAAAAGGCACTGAATAGATACATGGTTTTCTTCTGAAGGAATAGTAAAAATCCCTTGCAGTTCAAGAGATTTTCCTTGTACTAACACCTGACCAACTGATAGATCCCAGATATGACCTTAAAATACCACACCGTATCTCATATACAGTGTTCTCTCTCATATCTTTAAGAATCACGGAGGGAAAAATACTCCATTTTTGGCTTTGCGTCTGGAGGGAACATTCATATATAAATTCAAATGATACAAATAAAACATGTTACTATTTTTGTTTCATATGTATTTAATGCCTAAAGTTTACAGATCATTATGAATCAAATAGATTAAGTTATTTATAGCATTTAAAGTAAAATGTGTTTGAAGTTATTTTTAAAAATCCTTGTTTTTTCGTTTTTTTGTTTTTTTTCCCCTGGGTAAAAGATAGTAGAAATAACATCAGTTTTCTTAAAATGAAATTAGGGCATCACATCGACTTTGAACCATATAAACAGGAGATTTAGCAAACTAAATAATAGAGTACAGTTGGCTATTTGAAAATCAAAACCTGTCTGTTTTCAGCAATTTCCTTTTTTTTTTTTTTTAAATTTAGTAACTTAAGTATTTAATGGGAAAAATTTTGCCAACATTTTCTGGGTTCTGTTTACTCACCGGTAATCAAGTTACTGAAATTCATTGAATGAAGAAAGTGAGCTGTAAACATTTAAATTCGGCCTCTGATTGTCACATTCATACCTTACTGTTAATCTCTGATATGGGCAAGAGACAAGATAATGACCTAAGTCAAGTAGTAAAGGCAGACTTGGCTTTGTTTCCACTACTGGGAACTTCTGAGATTCTGTTTTCTATATTCTCACTGCAATGTGTACAGTAACTACAGGAATTATGGAAGAATCTGAGATGAAGTTGGATGCCAGTAGCTGGAGCGAATTGCGTCTCTGAGGTCTACATTTGTTTTTGTTTTGTTTTGTTTTGTTTTTTTGTTTTTTTTTAATATGTGTAAACCTTGCATCTGCATTTGGCAGTCAGCTAGCTCTGTTAGTAATAAGAGTCATGGATACAACCGGGCTACAAATCAGTTTGTCTTTGGAGACTATCTTCTTACCTCGAAAAGATGACAGACACTGGGAGTCTGAGCAGACTGGTCATGATAGAGATGGTGTCGACAGTACCATCTGAACATATTTTGAAGTTGAAGCAAATCGCATTTTTGGATAAATTGGGTGTGAGGTGTGCCTTCAGGTGACTAACCTCTTGATTTACCTTAGATTTTTTCCAATTATAGCGTGGAAAGTATTACTTTGTGACTTGGGACTTCTCTCAGTCCTGAGAAATCTGAGTGGTTGGTCACCATACTCCTGAGAAGAGAGGTGACAGGTGGGTTCCAAATATTTTGGCGTGAAAAACTTGGGAGAATATAGTTGTTATGGAAAAATCTTTTCTGATGTAAACAAGTTTTCTAATGCAGTTGTATGAAGTTAAACTTTCACCAACACTGACTGACAGATGGTATAGATTTACATCTTTCCCAACACTTGGCCATGGTAGGCCTTAACAATTTTTGCCAATTGAATGTACATTAAGATATCACTTAATTGCACTGTAACTTGCATTCCATTAATCATTAATAGTTTTCTCCAAATTTCTTTGGGTATGTTTCTTTCTTTTGTGAATTGTCAGATGATGTTTTTTGTCCATTATTTCAATTGGGTACATGATTTTTCTTCATCTATTTGTTGGGGATTTTAGACATTATATTCTTAATTCATCTGGAGTCAAAATTGCTTATAGGAAGTTGAGGATCCAAACTTTTTTGGAAAGTTTTGGTCCATTTTTCTGGTTACATTGTTGAGTAGCCCTTCATTTTACACACAATGTGACAGAGCATCCCTGCCATACCGAAGTTTCATATGAGCATCGGTCTATTTTATACATGAATTTTTCTATTCTTGATCATATACTGCATTACCTCAATTCCTATATAACTTATACATATATTTTTAACATAGACAAGCATCTTCACCAGGTTATTTTTCTTCAGAACTACTTTGTTATTCTGGGACTGTTTGTCTTACATATACATTTTTAAATCGGGTTGCAAAAATTCTTAAAAAATGATGTGTTGGTTTTGAGTGGAATTTCATTAAATAATAAGGTGAAATACTAGAAGGTAGATATCTTTATGCTATTAAGTATTACAATCAAAGAACAAAATATAACCTTCATTTACTTAGAATTTTTTAACCTTTCAATAAACTTTTATAATTTTATGTGTAAAATATCAAATACTTTCAAATTGCCATCTATCATTTGGCACTTTGTAGTTTTATGCAATTGTAGAAGTATTATATAAAGTCACATTTCTCTTTCCCCACTTATTAATAAAATGATTCTTTAAAATATTTTATTTATTTACTTGATAGAGAGAGAGAGAGAGAGAGAGAAAGAGACAGCAAGAGAAGAAACACAAGCTGGAGTTGGAGAGGGAGAAACAGACCTCCAGCTGAGCAGGCAGCCCAATGCTGGGCTGGATCCCAGGAGCCTGGCTGGGATCATGACTTGAGTAGAAGGCAGACGCTTAATGACTGAGTTACCCAGGTGCCCGTTAAGTTACTCTAACATATTAAGGAAGTTCTTTCTTATTACGAATTTGGTAAGAGTTTATTTATTTATTTTTCCTTTTTAATAACTAATGGAAGTTCTATTTTGAAGTATTTTTTATTCCTGCAGCTTTCATTTTAAAAATGTTACCGAGGACCTACTATGTGCCAGGCATATTTATAAATAATGATACATTATTTAAGCAAAATTACTTAAACAAATAAAGAAATCTATGCTCTTCTTGTGTAGAAGGGATTATAGAACATACCTTCTGGATTGTTCTACTTAATTCTGCTAATTTAGTTAACTAAATTAGTTAGTTTTATAATATTACAAATTTTTGAATTCTTGGGATGAAGTCACATTGCCAATATTTGGTATAATTTTTAAAATATTATTGGATTTTATGTGTGAACAATTTTAAAAAATAATTACAAATTTAGGAATTTTTTTTTCTTTTACTGTACTCTAGAAGTTTGCTTCATATTTGAGTTAATTTTTCCATGAATATTAAGACAGAAAATTTTGAGTTAGATAGTTACATTCTGAAATAATTTGTATTACAAAATCAATTTAATTAAAGGTTTAAAACAAGGCTGATAACAGCTAGTGCACTTTATTACTAGGATACCTTCATTTATCTTTTTAACGACTTGACATCCTTTCTGGTTTATTTGTACCCTTGTAATACTGGTTATTAAATGTTTCAACTATCACTTTACTTTCTACTTCTATTATTTTCTTTTTTTTAATTTTATTTTAATAAACACATAATGTATTTTTATCCCCAGGGGTACAGGTCTGTGAATCGCTAGGTTTACACATTTCACAGCACTCATCATAGCCCATACCCTTCTACTTCTATTATTTTCTAAGGATGGTTCAATTTCATTCGTTTATTGGCAAATAGTCATGTATAATTACCTACAGTAAATGTACTGTTATTTTAATTTTCATATACATGTAGATATAAATATATTATTCATGCAAATATATATATATTTGGAGACAGAGAAGCAGAGGCAGAGAGACATAGAGAGACAGAAAATATGAGTTTCAGGAATTGCATGGGGACTGGCAAGTTGTAAATATGTTGACCAGTTTGGCTGCTTAGAAATTTGGAGAAAAGTTGATGTTTCAGTCTTGAGTCAAAACTTACAGGCTGGAAACAGTTATGGTCTCTATGTTCAGTGTTGAGGCAAAATTGCTTCTTTTGAAAATCTCAGTTTTTGTTTTAAGGCCTTCAACTAATTAGATGAGATTCATATTTCCATTATGAAGGCCAATCTTTCCTTGAAGTAAAGTACTTTTTTACTTGAAGTAAAAACTGATTTAAATGTTAATCACATCTACAAAATAGCTTCACAGCAATATCTAGATTGATGTTTGACCAAATAACGAGGAACCGTAGTTTAGCAAAGTTGACATATAAAATTAACCATCACAGTATTTGAATTTAGGAGGTTTTATATGTTAACTAGGAGACCAGGGCAGGAGATATAAATCCCTGCATGTCTATTAAGACATGGAACTTGATGAGATTTCCCTGCATGAATATGCAGATGGAGAAAGATGTACCTCAGGAACAAGCCAATATTATGTTGCAACATCGACGTTGCATAGCTGCAGGAACCACTTAAAGATATGGATGTAGAACTAGGGGTGACTCTTATAGTAATAGATTGCAGAACATTGATATGGCCACAGACATAATGGGGATTATTCATTTTGTCCATGGTTCCTTAGATAGCATCAGATTAGTAAATTCTCCTAAGAAATACTGTTTATTTCCAAAATAAGATTACTGTTTTAGGATCACATTACTTTTGTTCAGTATTTTTGAATAGCCCATATCCTGTTCATTCAACCATGATTTTTTTATTATGAGTAATGCAAAATCCTTAATTTTTCTATTTATTATATCAAGTTTCTCTATCAATATTGCCACTTATATTTTGCTATTATAGTTAATATTGTCATTATGTTATGCATAGAACTTCTTGCAAGATGCTTTAGTCATGTTCTATTTATTATTACTGTAATTAAAATTAAATATTTTTTTTGTGTAGATGTCATATAATTTACAATAAAAGAACAGTTTGTTTGGAAGTCTAGCCACCTCCTGCTGTTAGATAAAATTATTCTGGAACATTAAAGCCACAAAAAAAAGTCCTTCAATCATTCAAGCACAATAAATGCATTGAGACAGTTTTGCACTTATTTATTTGTTCTGGAAGTCATCCAAATTAACTTGTAATTCTAAATAACCACAGATGCCAATGCAAAGTAATTTGAAGTGACAACATATCAGTTTAAAGTGCAACCATAGCACTAGGTGTTACAATTTGTGTACAGCAGGTTCAACCAGGGCATTCTATGACGAGACTTGGGCTCATTTTCAGCATGAACAGAAACATTTATAAAACAAATTATTCCAGCAACTAATAGACTAACAGGGATGGTAATTTTTTGTTCAGAGGTAAGGCGAATGACCTTTAATGTAATTGCTTTATCATCAACTATCTGCTAATTATATCAGCAAGGTTTCCCCAGGGAATTCATCTCTAAGAAATAGAAGATGTTGAAGGAAACATTATTTCCTCAAAAGTTGCACTACTGAATGACAGCTTTTCTCAAATATCACCAAATGGTTCATAATTACTATTCAAATTTTTGAAAATTATTTTCCATGCATTTAAACTTGAAATTTCTAGAGGTAGAATTGAAATGTTTTCACAATGTTCCAACCTAAATATGTATAATATAAGTTTCTCAATCAAATGTTATTTAAGAACATGTTTTAATGAAGGGAAACTTGATTCAGAGGTAAACAAAGTATGTAGGCAGTATAACTGTTTGGCTTACAATTAAAGATTTGTCAACTAAAAATATGGAAATTAATGTTTTTCCTTCTTTTTCAATCTGAATACAAAAGAAACATCAAAATTGCCTTTCAGCATATGTCTATTACATGGTAGGGAAAGCCTCCCATTGTTTTATTATTTTTTTCTTTCAAATTTTAACCCATAAACTCTTTCTTGTTTATTTCCTCAGATTAACTGTTTTCTAGTTACACCAAAATCTTACACCAAAACAAAATTTATGATGTTAACTAGAGACTGAATTTTCAAAATATACCAGTTTTAGTTGTACACATTTATTACATAATCAATATTTGCCCACCTAACTATTAAGTATGCACTATAGTAGTTGACATATAAATCTTATTAACACTATTACCTACATATTTGACTGAAATTGATCTTATAAAAATGTATACAATGAATATGTTATTTACAAATTTCATTTTTTCTTTTTTTTCTTTTTCATTTTTTTAAAAGATTTTATTTATTTATTTGACAGAGAGAGAGAGATCACAAGTAGGCAGAGCAGCAGGCAGAGAGAGAAGGGGAAGCAGGCTCCCCGCTGAGCAGAGAGCCTGATGCAGGGCTAGATCCCAGGACCATGAGATCATGATCTGAGCTGAAGGCAAAGGCTTAACTCACTGAGCCACCAGGCACCCCAAATTTCATGTTTTCTTTTAGGTACTATAGATGATATAAATGAAAATTTTATTTACTAGATAAAGAAGGTGATATCAGCCCCACAAATAAAGTAAAAGCAGCTACAAACATGTTCTCTGAGAAGGAAACAAGACGGCTGAATTTATTTAGCAGTGCAATGCAAATTTTGTATCTTTGCCTTATGATGTAACTTATAACAAGCATTTTCCATGTATAGCTCATATATATTTTGTTTGGCCCTAATTCCACAACATAATTACATTTAATAATAAGTCAAAAACACACATACATAAGAATTTTTATTTTCTTTTATGAATTTTCTCATAATAAATTATAATGGAATTTTTGACATATTTATTATTAATTTATAAAATCCATAAAGTTTATATAAGCTACCAATTTCTTATTAAACTTATGTTAATATTTAGCCAACTACTCCTAAATGTACTTTAAAAGCACTACCATGTATAAAACTATCAATAAAAAAGATACCTGCTTTTATAAATATCTATATGCTTTTGTGTGTATGGGTGTATGTTTATGTATGTTCATTTTTTGGCTACAATTTTCTTAACACTCAGCCATGTTTTTCCCTTGGACTTTAGAGAAATATTTCTGACAGGAAAATAATTTATGAATTCTTTTTAAATTAAAAATTAAGATTTTTTTGAAGTAAGACTGATTTTATTTTATTTATTTTTTAAAGATTTATTTAATTATTTGAGAGTGAGAGCAGGGTAAGTGGCAGAGGGAGAGAAAATCCAAGCAGAGTCTCACTGAATAGGGAGCCCGATGTGGGGCTCATTCTCACGATCCAAAGATCACTACCTAAGCTGAAAACAAGAGTCAAACACTAAACTGACTGAGCCATCCAAGAGCCCTAAGAGATGATTTTTTTAATAGATTTTATGTATTTATTTGAGAAAGAGAGTGAGAGAAAGCGCAAGCAGGGGAAGCAGCAGAGGGAGACGGGGGAAGCAGGCACCCTGCTGAGCAGAGAGCCTGACACGAGGCTCAATCCCAGGACCTGGAATCGTGACCTGAGCTGAAGGTAGACCCCTAACCCACTGAGACACCCAGGCACCCCCAACACTAACTAATTTTAAAGCAATTTTAAGTTTAGAAAAGATTGAGCAAATAGTACAGAGAATATCTCCTATCTCTTTTTATCTCCTATCACCTCCACTCAGTTTCCCTTATTATCATCGTATTAACATCTGGCATTACTGTGGTTCATTTTTTTTGCATTGATAAACCAATACAGATACATAAGTATTAGCTAGAGTCCATACTAAGATTCACCCTGTATTGTGAAGTTGTATAGGTTTTAACAAATGTCTGACATGTATTCACTGTAACAATATCATACTACTGTTTTACTGCTCTAAAAGTCCTCTGTGCTCTTACTAATTCACCCTCCACCTACTTATCCTTTCTCACCCCAACTCCAGGCCACCACTGATCTTTTTACTTGCTGCAGATCTGTCTTTTCCAAAATGTATAATTGGAATTAAAGAATATGTAGTTATTTTAGACTGTCTCCTTTCACTCAAAAATACTCAATCAATTGAAAAAAAAAAACACCTTGGTTGCATTCTATTTTTTTAAATTATGTGCAAAGCTGCTACAAATATTTGTGTGCAGGCTTATGTGTTGTTCACTTGGTTAAATAATCAGTTCACTTGGTTAAATAATCCTAGGAGTGTGATTTCTAGTTTGAACAGTAAGACTATATTAAGCTTTGTAATGCACTGTCAAAGTCTTCCAAAGTGCCTGTACCATTTTGCTTTCTCACAAGTAATGAATGCAGGGTTCCTGTTGCTTTGTACCCTGATCAACATTTGTTAACTTCCAATGTTTTGGATTTTAGCCATTCTACTGGGTATGTAGTCATATCTCACTGCTGTTTTAATTTGCAATTCCCTAGTGATATTGAACATCTTTTGTGCTTATTTGCCATCTGCATATCCTCTTTGGTGAAATGTCTGTTCAGATCTTTTGTCCAATTTTAAATTGCTTATTTTCCTATTGTTGAATTTTGTGAAATCTTGTATATTGATACATGTCCTGCTTGAATAGACTTTTTCTCCAAGGGCCAACAAGGTACATACAAAGATGCTCAGCATCACTAGTCAGTAGGGAAATGTAAATTAAAACTACAATGAGATATCACCAAATGCTTGTTAGAACGGCCATCACAAAAAAGACAAGAGATAACAAATGTCAGTGTAGATGTGGGGAAAAGGGCACCCTTGCATACTGTTGATGAAATTGTAAATTGGTATAACCACTATAGAAAACAGTATGGAAGGTCCTCAAAAAATTAAAACTAGAACTACCACATGATCCAGAATCCTATTTCTGGGAATATGCCCAAAGGTAAGAAACAAAACAAGACCAAAACAAGCAAACAAACAAAACAACCCCCCCCCAAAAAAACTAACTTGAGAAGGTATCTGTACCCCCATCTTTATAGCAGCATTATTTACAATAACCAAGATATGTAAACAATCTAAATGTCTGTGGATGGATGAATGGATAAAGAATTGTGATACTGGGGGCCTGGGCAGCTCAATCAGTTAAGAATCTGCCTTCAGTTCAAATTATAATATCAGGGTCCTGGGATGTGCCCCACATAGGGCTCTCTGCCCAGCAGAAAGTCTGCTTCTCCCTCACCCTCTACCCCTCCCCTCCGCTCATATTCTTTCTATCTTTCTGTCTCCCAAATAAGTAAGTAAAATCTTAAAAAAAAAAAAGTTTTGATACACACACACACACACACACACACACAGAGGAATACTATTTATTCATTAAAACAAACAAACAAACCAAACCAAACCAAACAAAAAACCAAGGAAATTCTACCATTTACAACAATGTGGATGGACCATAGCAGTATGCTAAGTGAAATAAGTCAGACAGAGAAAGACAAATACTGTATCATCTTACTCACTTGTGAAATCTAAAAACAAAACAAAATAAAACAAAACTGAATTCACAGAAAAAAAGATTGGACTCATGGTTTACCAGAGGTGGAGGGTGGCAGAAGGGAAAATTGTAAGGGGGTCAAAATGTACAAACTTCCAGTTATAAGATAAGTACCAGGGATATAATATACAACATTATGATTGCAGCTAACACTGCTGTATGGTATGTAGAAAAGTTGTTAAGAGTAAATTCTAAGAGTTCTTATCACGAGGAGGAAAAAAGACAGAATCCCTGTGTCAGATATACGCTTGACAAATATTTTCTCCCAACCTTTCATTCTTTTAAAAATGTCTTTCACAGCAGAAGTTTTAAATTTTAATGTAGTCCAATTTGTTATTTTTTTTCTTTCCTGGATTTTTCTTCTGGTGATATATCTAAAGCTCATTGTCAAACCTAAGTTCACCTGGATTTTCTCCTATATTATCTTCTGGAAGTTTTAATGCATTTGGCTTTTGCATTTAAAATTATGATCCATTAGAGTTAATTTTTGTGAAAGGTGTACCATCAGTACCTAGGTTCAATTTTTTTCTCATGGAGAGCCAGTTGTCCCAGTACTATTTTGTCGAAAAGATTATTCTTTCCCACTTGAATTTCCTTTGTTCCTTTGTGAAAGATAAGTTGACTATATCTGTGTGGCTATATTTCTGGGCTCCCAAACTGTCTCATGATCTGTCCATGCATTCTTTCACTGATAGCACAATGTCTCAATTATAATATTTCTATACAAGTCTGAGTATCAGGTAGTGTCAGTCCTCTGGCTTTGTTGTTTTTCTTTATTATCATATTACTATTCTGGATTGTCTGCTTTTCCATATGTGATGGTTAATTTTCTGTGTTATTTTGACTGGAATATGCAGTGCCCAGACATTTGTTCATACACTATTCTGGGTGTGTCTGCGAGGGCGTTTCTGGATGAGATTAACATTTGAATCAGTAGACTGAGTAAAATAAATTGTCCTCATAATGTGGATGTGTCTCATCCAAACAATTGAAGAACTGAATAGAACAAAAAGGCTGAGTAAGAAAGAACTTTTTCTGTCTCACTTAAAGAGCTGGGACACTGTCTTTTCCAGCCTTCAGAACACACTGAAACAACAGCTCTTGGGTCTCCAGCCTGCCAGCTCTTGCAATGGAATTTATACCATCAGTTGCCCTGGTAGCAGGTCTTTGCACTCAGAATGGAACTTCACATCAACACTCGTGGATCTCTAAACTTGCCGAGTACATATCTTTGGATATGTCTGTCTCCATAATCACTCGAATCAATTCCTTATATGCATTATATTACATATTAGAATATATCCTATATATAATATATGAGTATATATTAAGTATATTACATATAATATAGAGTGATCCTTTGCATATCTATATTACCAGATCTTGGAATGAATTATCACTGTTCTCTTTACTACTGGAAACAGAATCATTATTTTGCAAAATATATTCATAATAGAGAGCCAATTCCAGAAACCTTATATCTGATTTTGAAAATTCATCCTTAAAATTTGATTTCTTTACACAAGGAAAATTTTACAACTAATGGCTGCCTAGTACATCTGCATGCATAAGTTAAAACTCGTAAAATAGTATACATTAAATATATGCAGCATTTGTATATCAATTTCTACCTCAATAAAGCTCTTTAAAAATCTCTTCCTCTAGAACCGTTCTTGGTACCAAAATCCAGGTAGGGTTCTCTGGGGAAACAGAACTAGTATATAACACAGAATATCACATATAATATAATACATAATATCACATATATAACATATGATCTATCATATGTAATATATATAGCCCATTTTCATACTATGTATATTAGGTCTTAAATAATTGTTGGAGAAAATCAGGAAGTTAGAATTCTAAAGGAAAGTTGGAGGATCAGGAGGAGTCACTAAGAAGTCATTTTGGGAAGCAAAAAACAGCTCTAGTGGGGCCGGGAAGTGATAATGGATAGAGTAGTCTATGACAGATACTTGAGGGTCCACAACCAAGTGTCTGATGATGGGCTTGGGATGCACAGTGTCAAAAACTTAAAAGAAGTAGATACAGCAGTATCAGTAGAAAAGCTGAACCTGCCAGCTTTTGTGCTTTTTTCTGTCACCACAATTAATTGCCATGTCCTCAGAAAGCAATGACCATTGCTTCACTTTTGCATTAAAATCTTACATAAGAACTTCTTCAAGGTTAGTGTAACCCTGAATCTTAGAGGAAGAGCGTTCTGGGAAATGTATTTTGAGTACAACTTAATTGACAGTAGAAGAATCCAGTGGAGGCAGAGATGGGCATATTTTATCTCATTTTATTTTTGGAGATACTTTAAAGATGAAGGAGATAAAATTTTCTGATAGTTTGAATGTGGATGAGAGAGAAAAAATAACAGTAAAGGATCATTTCAGGAAATTATATTGAGCAACTGGAAGATTGATGCTTCCATCGAGTAAGTTGGAAAATCTTGTGGGAAGAGGTTTGATAGGGAATAAGAGTTAAATTTTGGTTATGGTGTGTTTGAAAAAATCTATTAGACATTGAATGGTAGACACCATATAAATATTTGGCTAAAGGAGTTGAGAATTTAAGAGGGATTTTTTTTTTATTTTGGTATTTATCAGTATTCTGGCAATATGTGAAGCCAGGAGAATAGATGAGATTATCAAACCTGGTGTAATTAAATATTATGAAGTTTGAGAGATACAAGTTTTGCTAGATTGAAAAAGGCTGAGAACAATCAAAAAACGAATTAAGAAAAAAAAATCCAGAAAAGATGTTGTTCTAGAAGTCAGTTAAAGAATGGCTTACAAAGGAAAGGGTACTTTGGATAGAAAACCTTCTATAAAAGCTACCTTTTCACCAGTTTCTTCTTTATGACCAAGTTCTGCTCACTGGAAATGATTTTCTGCCACTCTTGGTTCTACATTCTGGTCCTATTTTCCTTTAAATAATAAATGATTCCTTGGTGTTTGTGACTGAGTAGACTTCTCAGCCTGTGTTCTGCCTATAGAAGTTTGAGAGTCCAGATTCCCTTTTTTATTTTCACTTTGTTTTTTTTTTCCTTTGTCTTTCAATATTTTCTTATGTATCAAATTATAATTTGCTTTATTAGACAAATCCCAATTGTTTCTTCTTTGAAAGAAATATCCTCATGTACCTACAATTGAGCATTTCAAAGCTGTGGACTCTATCTTTAAGATTCTTGGATGTCTTTGTCTAGGTAAAAAGATATATGTGTCTTAATGCACTTAATGCCCTTCTACCATTAAGTTGTTCTAAAATTTAATCAACAACAACAACAAAGACTTACAGTCACATTTCTTGATATCTTTACTCTTTTATCTGCTTTACTGGTACTGTCCTGGATATTGAACATTTGCCCTGAATCCATTCCTTAAGTGATAACTTTATTTTTCTTTTTCCTTGGAGGAACTAGGTATGAGAAATTCTTTTATTTTTGAACTCAGCAAGTTCTGGCTTCTTTAGATTCTCTCTAAATTCATTTTGAATGGTGAAAGTTCTTTCTTGGATCATTATTTTTTTATCTGTATCTTATGACAAGCAAGAAAATGGAATTCATTGTCACATTTAGCATCCAACTTGGAATTCCATTTAGCTAAATCCACCTGTTTTAATTAGCCATATTTTCTATTTTCTATTTAGTGTATTACCATACACTACAGTTTCAGTACTATTTTTGCCACTGCATAATAAGAGACTCATTTTCTCCAGGATCACTAACAGTCCCCTCTAGGCCATTATATTTTCCATCTGACTCCAGGTACCAAAGTCAATGGTCAATATTACAAGCTATCATGAAGGCATCACTCTACTCCCAATATAAGTTCACATTATTTATTATCACATTTAAAAAGTACACCCAAATTTAGTCAATTAAAACAACCACCATTCTATTATATGTTATGATTTTATGAGTCATAGTTTTAGTCAGGGCTTAGCTGGCACATTTCTTCTGTCACACATGGCGCTGACGTGAGTAACTCAGTGGAATTTAGCTGGCAACTAGGCTGGGCATGGGGTGGTTTCCAAGATGTCTTTACTCATATGCCAGGTGCCTTGGAGGAAAGCCGGAAGCCAGAGCCTCTCTCTCTCTTTGTCCTGTTAGCACTTCTCCACATGACATCTCCTGAAAGATAGTTGAACTTCTTCCCTGGTGGTTTAGGAATACTGATAGCTGTGGTACAAGCTACCGAGCTTTTCATGGACTTACCTTGGAAGTCCTAGAATGTCACCCCATTATCATATATTTGTCAAGTATGTTCTTTAAGCCCACCCAAAATCAGAAGTAAGAAAATTCACCTCGAACTCTAACAAGTGGGGCAATGAAGTACTTATGGTCTTCTGTAATCTACCATACTGCCCTTAAATTTACCATTATCTTTTTCCACACTGTCATATTTAATTTTTCTATAACTTCTGTCATCATTAAGTATTTGTTTTCTTTTTAAAAGTCTTTGCTTATTTTTCTAACCCATCACTTCCAGTTTTCCTTACAGCAGTTTTCTCCTGAATTTTATTTGTGATCTCTTTTTCATTTACCCTTTCATTATCCTTTTTTTGATATTCATCCCCAAATTGTAAACTGAACTTCCATCATCCAAATCAGTATCATTTTTCAGATGGTGTTTACTTTGGATCTGACTGTTCATCATTCTACCATACATTTTCATTTGGTTGGCTCACAGATACCTTAAACTCAACATGTACAATATAGAAAATTCATTTTTTCTGTGCCCTCCAAATTAGTTTGCTCTCAGTGAATAGAAATGCCATGTAATTAATTGCTCCCAAGAGAAGACTTAACATCTCCCTTCCAATTCCTTTTCTTTTCTATCCAAATGATGCCAAAGTCCTCCCATCCTTCCCATATATTTTCTCTGAGTTGATTCACAATTTTCTGTTTATAATGTCACTTTCCTAGCTTAGGCCATCATCATCACTTCTTCTCTGAATTGCTGCTAACTCCTCCTAATTATTTTCATATAACTGGGTCTTAATTTCATCTAATCCATTTTCCAAAATTACACACTGAATGAATCTTTTAAAATGTAAATTAGATCAAGTTTTACTGTATTAAACAAAAACAAAAACAAAAAACAAAAAACAAAAAACTTCAAGGGCTCTCCTTTGCTTTTTTAATGAATCCCAAATCCTTAAGATAACCTCTTTGGCCCTGAGTAATGTGTTTTTCTGCTTACCTCTCCAACCTCATATTTTGCATTTGTTATAAGCCATCTATTATTCACACAAACAAAAGTGTTTTATTTCCTGAAAGACTACTTATCCCCCCCCATGTTTTGCACAAAAATTTTTTTAAATTGTTACTCCTACTTCCATCATAATTAATTCATCTTGCCAATTTGTACTCATTATGGAGGGATCATAGCCTTTCACCAGCTTTATATGATGCTCCAAGGTGAAGATTCTGTAGTCTCCCATGTATTTGTATAACTTGCCAAACTTGATTATCAAAACACTTTATCATACAGCATTTTAATTGAATTTTCCACTACATCATACGTTTTATAAGGGAAGGCATGGTTTCTGTTATTATTTTCATCTTTTCTCCTGTAATTCTTAGTCTTTTACTTAGTAATCTCCCACAAAATGTTTCATCAATATGTATACTAATGTACATATGAAGTGTGGACATTCTGAATGAGGCATAGCATTTGTCCAGGTGATCCTAGTTTCTAACTCTGGCTTCTGTCATTACTAGTTCTATAACTAAGACAATCAATGTGACTCTATAAGGTTTTGATTTCCCATCTGTAGGATGTACCATGGGTAGCATATCATCTCACAGGGTGGCATTTGTTGGGTCAGAACACAGGTTTTGATTTCCCATCTGTAGGATGTACCATGGGTAGGATATCATCTCACAGGGTGGCATTTGTTGGGTCAGAACACATTTTCACTTCCCATGTTCACATAGAGGGAAGGGAATATTTACTCCTCTCCCTAAAAGGGGAAAGAATAAGCACATTACGTACAGGCTTTCTCTGCACCTTCTCTTTCTCTTTCTGCTTTTCTCTCATTCTTTTGGAACTCCTTCATATCGCATTCCTTCCCATCTGGTCATGCAAGCAATAGCCTTTTCTACATCTAAGCATGACTTACCCAACAGCTTAAATCTTTTGTCTTTATTAGAATTCAAACTCTGATTTCTCTGTCAGCCTAGCCTATCTACTAAATTTTTCCTAATATGAGAAAAGAAGAAAGGAAATTTTTGTTTTGGACTTTTTTTTTTTTTTTGGTTTTCTACAACTTGAATGATAATGCATATACTATGCAGATACTAAGAAATCTGGTGTGGTTATATTAATATCAGATAAAAGAGATCTCTGAAAAAGGAACAATACAAGGGAAGTAAATATACACTTCATTATAATAAAAACGTAAATTTATTTGGATATTTTGGAAAAAAAGATGTATCATAGAAATGTTGATTGAATGATCGATTGATTGATTTCCTTATTTATTTATTTATTTATTGATGGGGAGGGTCAGAGAAGGAGGGACAGAGAGAATCTTAAGTAGGCTCTATACCCAGAAAAGGACCCAAACTCATGATCTAATAACCATCAGATCATGATCTGAGCTGAAATCAAGAATTGGACACTTAACAGACTGAGACACCCAGGTGTCCTATCATAAAAATATTTAAATCACATCAATGTACATAAGACAAGATGTAAGTGATTCTTATACTCAATTAAAAAGACTTGGACTTCAGTGAAAATATCTTTGAAGAAGTAAGTGATTTAAAAAATAACTATGGAACATACAAGACCCCTATTCAGTATTTTTTAAAAGGTAAATTTCAGTAAAAGATGTTAGAAAACAACAGATGGTTACGGGATTAAAATAGCTCTGGATTCCGTATCTGCTGGACTTCTACCTTCTATTTTCCAGAAGAAATGACTGACACTTGGATTGTATAGGGGGCATGACTGCCCATAGTTTTTGAGTGGCTCAAAGCCAATATTTGGGAATTGAATGGACACATGTAGTTGATGTCTTTTTCCAGGCTTTCATTTGTGGTTTTGTGAATACTTTTTGTCATTATTTTTGGGGGGTTTTTAATGAGATTTCATTATAAAATATCTATGTTAATTTTGCTTTCCAATTATTTTGGTAATCCATATCTACAGTTTTACAAATTTTTCTAACAAATTATAATTTTAAAAATATATTCTTCTAAGGTAACTCGTGCTTTTTTTTTTCTTGCCAATGTAAGTGAGATTTTTTTCAAATTATATATCATGCTTTCCAAATGATTAATTTTGGTTGGATGAATGCTTTTGATTTGTATATGATGGTCCTATATCTAGAAATGATGAATGATGTATAATCTTTTTCTTTCTTTCTATCTTTCTTCTTTTTTACTGGTTCCACATGTGGACAACTATATTCAGTAAATATTAGTAAATTTTCTGGCCAATGTATTATTTATAACTTTTCAACTACGTCAAGATTGTATATTTTTAACTTAGTGTATACTTTGTTTTTTTTTTTTTTTAAATATTTTATTTATTTATTTGAGAGAGACACAGTGAGAGAGAGCATGAAAGGGGAGAAGGTCAGAGGGAGCAGACTTCCCATGGAGAAGGGAGCCCGATGTGGGACTTGATCCCAGGACCCTGGGATCATGACCTGAGCTGAAGGCAGTCGCTTAACCAACTGAGCCACCCAGGCGCCCCTATACTTTGGTTTTTTAATTTATTATTTCAGTATGCTTTTGAAAACATATAAAATAGATCACCTTTTCCCTTTTTCTACTTACAAAAATAATTTTTATAAGCTATAAACATTTAAGTAAAATTTTTCAAGACTTTATACTGTGTGTATGTTTAAAGACATTGATTTCATATCAGCAGTGGAAGGAAGTATCAACAGTAGCTTAATTTTAATATTTTATCTTGAATTATTTTTAAAAATTGTCTTTTATTTCATGTTCCCATTAGCTTTCAAGATTATTTGTGTAAAGGGGGCGCCTGGGTGGTTCAGTGCGTCAAAGCCTCTGCCTTCGGCTCAGGTCATGATTTCAGAGTTCTGGGATGGAGCCCTGCATCAGGCTCTCTGCTCAGCAGGGAGCCTGCTTCCTCCCCTCTCTCTCTCTGCCTACTTGTGATCTGCCTGTCAAATAAATAAAATCTTAAAAAAAAAAAAAGATTATTTGTGTAAAGTTGTAAGAGCACCTTTATAAGTATATTTATCTCACATTTTAATTTTTGTGTTCTTTATTTTTCCTTCCTTCCTTCTTTCCATCTCCTCTTTCTTATCTTTCTAAAAATGTGTCCAAAAGTAAAATTCAAAGGTCTATGCACTCAATTTCTGGAAACTGCAGAGAATGGAATCAGTGAATAGGTCAGTGGTACTCTGTATTTGACCACTGCTTAAGGGAAGTAGCTGAAAATTACATCTTGGCTATTCTGGAAATATCACGAAAGAGTGCAGGTAAAGTAGATACTGTACCAGAGAAAAAAGTATTGCTAAATGACACATCAGGCTGTGTGGATGACTTTTCCATATGTTAGTTCTTATCTTATACTTTTGTTCTTGGCAACCACCAGTACATTAAAAAAGACCTCAAAAAAAAATTTAACACACTATGGGTGATATAGACTTGATATTGAAAGTTAGAATATGGTTAATCACAAGGACTGGCATGTACCCTAAAATGACTTGGTTAAAAATAAGGTCTTATCAAAAAGATCTTTAAAAATCTTCAGAGAGCTCATTTATAACAATCTTCTCCAACTTTTTAGTTTCTATTTCTTTTGTTTGTAAAAGTGGTTTTCCACAAACAGCTGAGCCAAAGTAAGTATCTGACACCAGGTAAAATACTGCTTGCTCAGTGCTATTACCTCCAAAGAAGACTTTTTGGATGAGAATCAAAACCTTTTAAGTACTGCAAATATTAGTTTGAAGGGAGAATATAACTTGGTGTGTTGGCTGAATGAGAGTTAAATCTCAAATGGTCAATACCTCCTTAAATGCTCTTCCACTGCTCTGGAATCTGGGAAAACTGAATGATTCCATATAAGCAGTAGGAAACTTTTTAGTATATCTAAAATATGGTCACGATTAATCTTGAAAAACTGACAACTTATATGGTTGGAGCCTTTCCATTTTTTTTTTTTTTTTTTTAGTTTTCTAAGCCCCAGTTTGATGAATTGATCACTGAGCCCCTTGAATATTTTACTTTGTCTCTTTCATCTTTTTAATTTTTTCTCATGGTTCTTTGCTTTTGTAGGGTCTAATTGAAGAGTTTTTACAAAGAAAGTATAAGACTGATGCTCATGCCTTCAAAAGCTGTAATTTATGGATTTGGGGGGGAAAGATAGATGATACAAAAGAGGCAAAAGAAAGCTTTGTAGAGAATTTAGAAACAGAAAACCCCTCATCTAGGGTGTCACATCACAATGAAGAGAGAAGAAAGGAAAAACATTATTTGGGGCATGAATATATGGAAGGTAGATGGTATAAGTAATAGAGACATAAAAGTTCCCTAAAGATGAATAAACACTCCACCTCCTGAGGGGCTACAGTGGCTATAGGTGTGAAGTTGTTTTCATTGAACACCATGAAAATATTTTGAAAGACTGATAAGGTTGGGAAGGAGAGAGTATAACAAAATTCTGTGAGCTATCATGATCCTTCACACTCTCTCTTTCTCCCCTCTTGAGTCTCAGGACTAGAACTCCATGGAATAGCTGGTGGGTCTGAGCTGAGTCATTATCCGTGCACCTTTACCATTGTAACTTGTACCTAGAAGACAGGATGATTTGCAGTTTTATATGCAACTATTTTAGACTTGATTTTGGTTTTGTCTTAAAACATTTATTTTGAAAAATAATACTAAAATAATAATAACCAAATACAAATGTTTCCAGTATATGTGTATTATATCATATATCGTCATCTGAAACCTACCTATTTTAACTCAAAATTTCCATTTTTGCCAATTCCAGTCCTTTAAAACCATTTCTACACCATACTTGCAAAAAAACAAGCCTCATTTATCCTTGCAAATTCAACTCTGGAGATTATTTGGCAATTCTTATTCCTCTGCTTTAAAATTTTTCTTATAAAAAACAATTCTAGGTGTTCAGCTCACATGTCCAACTTGTAGTCTATTCAAAAGACTATATTGGAAGAGCAATGCCTCAGAAAAAGTTGGAAATTTTTGGAAAGCTTCCCAAGGCTACCTCTCTTTTTTCTTTTGTTTGTGCTGCTGGTAGAGAATTTATTTAGAGGTTGGGGATGACAATGGAAGTCATCAAGAGGAAATTGGTGGTTCTTGGAGAGAGATAAAAACAGAGAACGTGAGAGTTTTTCTAAATGCTGGAAGAAAGAAATGAAGTGTCAGTCACTAACTTTTGTAAAGATGTAAGGAAGTAGCAGTGGAGAAGATCATGGGTAGTTTTGCTGGTCTGGGCCATCTGTTAATGAAAATGCAAATAAAGGAGAAGACCTTTGTCTAAGCATTGCAATGTCTAAGAATGAGAAAGAATAGTCTACCTAAGAGAGGAATTGTGGGTTTTAATCATGATTTGTGCATGTATTTTTCAATGAATATCAATAAGATGGTTATAGCAAGCTCTTATTATTCTGAGTATAAATAAAAACAACTCAATAGAAGAATGCTTAGATGTTTACATTAAATTGATGGCTGAATTATAAAAATAAATATCTTTTGGGAACTATTTTGCTTAGTGCTACTGCTTCCAGGGAATTATATTTAGGGGAGCTTCAAGAGCTTCGGGGGACTGAAATTATTTTACGGGCCAGAGAATATAACTGGATATCTTGGCTAGGCCAGCTTAAACTCAAGTTGATCTGTTTGTGGAAATAAAAAGCACTCTCACTGCAATGCCATGGGGTTCTATTGCCATAGGAAAGGAAAAATAAAATAATAAAATAAAATAAAAATGAAATAAGAAGGCAAGTATATAGGAGGTTCTTGCTTGTCATGCAACAGGGCCATTGAGCTCAAAGTACCTTTTAAATTTATTTTCTAAATCTAGAGATTATCCTTCTAAAAATAAAAGCCATACATTTTGTAGCAAGTCTAAATGCTTTATTTCCACAAATAAGATCATTAAAATTGTTTGTTGGGAAGACATGTAGTATAAAAATATTGGCTACTTTTCTAAGGACAACTTTCTGAATGAATAACCTACCCCTCTACTATCTATTACCTTCATTTATATGAAAATTTGCTGAAACTATTTATTGCAGGGCATCACTAGTTTTATTTAATAAGGAGAGTTGCTACTCAGCTGCAACATATAAGGTTTTGTTTCATGAAGCAAGTTCAGATTTAGAAAAAAAAAAAACTCATTAAAGATTTCAAGAGTGCATTGTGATAACAAACTAGAGGAGGAGAAATCTCCAGGTTTTACTGTTTGGAAAATTAGGGAGCAAGAATGATTGATGGAAGTCCCTATGGCCTTTAAAGATAAAACTAAGTTTGCATAAAACAAGGCTTATGCTGGTGGGTAGAAAAATAGCGATGCTGTTACAAAGACAGGTGGGTAGACAAAGATATACAGCTCAATATTACAATGACAGAACAAAAGTTCCCCCAATACTTAACTCTTTTGCAGTTAAGAAAACTCAGAATTTGTTGTTCAAGAACAGTATTAAAGATGCTTGGGATATTGTTTTAATTGAGGGAATGAATAAAGGGAAAGTGGATTCCTGACTGATATAATTTAAGGAATGTACATAATCAGGATTTTTAAAAAGGTGATAATTTATGCTCCCAGTATCTATTCATTTTATGCAGAGCCAGTCTTGGGTTCTGTGGGAAGCATATGTACACAGAAAGGTTAAAGAGCTAAGAAGCATCACTAATGCAGGGCACCATATTCCCTTCTAACAATTCATCTCAGAAAGTACCAGCATCTATACAGGAAGCTGTGAATTAAAGTAATTGGAAACCAAGCATTCCTTTAGCCTCATAATTTTATAACAACTGAACCAACTAGATACATAAAGCAGGCACAATAGGACTGAAGAAGGACTATGGTCATCATCCCACATATAGGCAGTTCAAATACAATGTTTTAAAGTAAGTCTTTTAGAAAAATGGATGCAATGGCATCGACCAAATCTTTCTCGCAATTCCTCATTGTTAGTTAAAAAAATAGATAAATAAATAAAAAGCTCAGATGAGTTTTGTACTACATGATAGAAGTGATTGGTGGCAGGAAACAGCAGGAGGATACCTCTTGGATATTGGCTCAGCTGATTCTGGCCATGAAAATTCAGTTATTTTAAAGATGAAGCTCAACTAGTCAATCCCCACATTATCAATCACATAAGTGATCATGGCTTATAGCTAGATCTTACTCTTTTAGCGGATATTCCATAACTTCTATTCTGTATAGGAACATATTCACTATAATTTCACATCTTTCAGGACCTCTTTGCACTTTTAAAAAAATCTTTGAGGACTCCAGAAGCTTTTATTTATGTAGGTTTTATTTATTGAATCTACCATACTCACATTGCTGCAACCGTCTCTGTTATACCAAGAACGTGGGTCACCATCTCTTTTGGCAATTATGGAAGGCTGGGCTTTCCTTGGTTCAGACATCAGCAACATTTACGTGAAAATACTTTTTTACAGGCATTAGGCAATCATTGGCTATCAGCAGTTGATAAGAGCACAAAGAAGAAACTTTGAAAATCAGAGGTTTCATGATGTAGCAAGTGAAATCTTTTGAAAAGTGTCAATGAAACATCCATTATGGTTAATTAGAATGATTTGGGAAGATTTTAAAAATGTCTGGAATTCTTATTAAATAGATAATATTGGAACTAGAAAAAATGCTATTTAAAAATGTCTTTTTATGATCATTCACATCATTCGGGAACAGCCTTGTCAATATGGGTTTATGAGTTCCGTAAGGGTCCTGAAATATTTGTATCACACCCAAAGAAAAACACTATTGCAGCTGTTAATACTACTACTACCACTACTATTACTTTTATTATTAAACAACTAATAATAACTAATACTTACTGTCCGCCCACTACCTGACACTTATTTTGTCAGAAGTTACTGTTTTGGTCCACCATTACAAGGTATTCTTTCATTCCTCTTTTAGAGAAGAAGCTGAGTATCCCTCCCAAGAACATAGAACTAGTAAGTTTAGAGATGGAAGGAGCCCCTTGCTTCATGATGCTTCCTTCATCTCTCAATGGAGTTTATTAGTAGAAAAAAATGTTAGCACTCAACTGTATGTTCTATAGATATTGAGCATCTCCTTATTCATATTTTCAACTATTACACATGAAAAATAATAACTGCTACACCAATCAATACAAAGGGGTTTCTGAGATTTTAGAATTACTCAATCTATGTAAACATATATGGAATCTTTGTAAAATCAATTTTAAATTCAGTATACAGGGAGGAAAAAGAAAATAAGTTAATTTATTTTTGCTTATCTTTATAATTCTATTGGAATAATGTAGCATCATCTACCCCCACTAAATTAAGATTTCCCCAAAACGAGAGATACAGAATAATTCCTATATTCATCAACCCTCTATATTTATTTCTTATAATATTTGGGTGACTTTGTATCAAACATGTGGACAACTTACTAGAAAAGTCAGCCATGTGCCTGTATGAAAATACACATTCATTTATTCACTTTGACTAAATGGTTATATATATGTGTATATATGTGTGTGTGTGTGTATGTATATATATATGTATATATAAAAAAGAAAATTTAAAACTTTTTTAATGAATAAAATCACATATACTTTCTACCATATGACTGAACAAGAACAATAAAATTTGAGTGATTATTTTTAAGATATTAATGTTAAATCAAATCAAAACTATTTTATCAATGAGAAAAGAGGCTTACGCATCTAAAGTATTTAAAAATAATAATATTTTTAATATATTTAAATAATATATATTTATATATATTTATTGTATACTTTTTATCATATGATATTCTTTAGTAAAAGACAGATCTGGTTTTTAATCCTAGTTCTCTACTGAGCAGACAAGATTGGTAATTTACTTAACGTTTCTAAAAAAATCCTTAATTTTAATGAGTAGGAAAGGATTTAATGGAGAGAAGATAATATTGAATAAACTGTATTCATATTAATAGTGAACAAAGTAGCAACAATAGTGGAAGTTGTACCAGTGATAGAAGTAGTAGTGATGTAACATAATTAGAGCAAAATTATTATAATTTTACTATCATTTTTAGCAAAATATAAAAAGCATAGAAGAAATTTTGCCCATATTTTTCAGCCCGGTGTTTTGCATATTGTCTCTCTCTTTTCCTTTCTCTCTCTCTCTATATATATTGTTTGTCCTTTAAAAGTAAATTGTTCACATTTAAAATTTTCTGAAATTGGATATGCATCTGGAAGCCAGTGATATCTCAGTCTTATAATTGCAATTTTTTGTTATAGTACATTGATTTAAAAACACCAAACCTTGAAATATTACATGTATTTTGAAGTACAGTTTTCAATCTTTTCTTCATTTGCCATTTCAGTATAAGTCTCCTAAATTATGTATTTTAAGCATGATATTTTACAAGTTTTTACCATATGTATTTAGCTGTTCCTAATTTTGGAAATTCAAGTTACTTTTTTTCACTTTTATGTATAAAGCTGCCTTAAACATCACTTTGCATAGATTTAAATGAACGTCTCTTCTTTCGTTCCTCTGAAGATCTATCAGTGAAGTTTCATTGTCGAAGGATAGAAGTATGTTTATTTGTAGGAGCCTTTTTTTTTCACTTTGCTTCTAATCAAAAATTTTAATATCAAAACACATGTATGTGCATTTAAAAAAATAAAGAAGATAAAATATGTAAAAAGATAATTCCTTTATCAATTATTTATAGTTAAGAACACTTGCATATTTAAAAAAAATGAACATCTGCATATTTATCTACTAACAGTTCCTTTTTTTAAATTTTCAATAATTTGCTACATAATACAATTTTTCAAGTTTTTATTTCAATTCCAGTTAGTTAACATACAGTGTAATATTAGATTCAAGTGTACAATTCAGTGATTAATTACTTACATATAATACCCAGTGCTCATCACAAGTGCCATTCTTAATCCCCATCACCTAGTAGTCTTATATTTTTAACTTAATAGTGCTTTATAAGTATTTCAACTTTACAAGCATCATACAGTATTTTAATTGCATCTTAATATATGTAATTAAATATATTTTAATTTCATGCTTAATAAATTTAACCAGATTAACCAGATTAACCAGAAAAAATTAAATCCTGTTGACAAAGCAGGTTATTATGTTGGAGATAAGGTAATTGTGGAAGAAACTATTACCTTGTCCCAGCCCAAGACAGTTAATTGAATTATAATGTCATTCAGAGTCTGTGAGTTGACTTATCAGCCTTATGTTTACTGAGAAAAGAAAAGTATGCACATGAGTTCGGGTGTGCATGCTTGTTTTAAGATTAATCAAATATATCTAACAATTACATCCTTGCGGGAAATAATCTTTTTTTTTTTCAAGTTTTAACTTCATAGTCATTCAAAGCTCAACTTGGTTTTGTGTTTAATTATGGGTATTCAGCCTTTCTCTATATTTGAGTCTTCACAGGAACATTGGCAAAGTCCTACTGTGTATTAGAAAAATCTTCTATTTAATCGGTGTATCTTGAAAATTGGTTTTATATTAGTGTGAAGAATCTAAAACAAGATTTTATTTTGTATTAGTGTGGAGATAATTATGTAAATCTAATTTCAGTGCAGGATAAGAAATGTAACATTATTTCTAATGTGGAGGCATTAACAAATGAAGCCATCCTCTATGGCTTTATTGAGAAAGATAGGGATGTCACTGATCTTAGATTCATTTTATAATTATCATTTTAATAAAATTCTGTGAAATATGAAAGTAAATGTCCTTAAGACACTTTTATAATTTCTTTTGGCATTTTTAAATTCTCATGAATCTTAATGCTTAGTTTCTTTGAATGATCTATGATTTACTACCACAGTTTACAAACACATTACTTGTTATTACTTCCTTATGGTATGGCTGTCCTGAATATCACATAGAAAGATAATATTATTTTTATTTTAATTTGTGAGTGACTTGTTTCATATACTACAACACAGAATTAAATCAAAATAATTTGTGAAACAGTAATAATAAACCCAGCATATATAATTGATTCCAATTTAAAGCATTTGACAAATATGGACACTAATGCATTCATTGCATTTCTTGAATCTTTCACATGTGTTTGGGAAATTAATTAAACATATAACACAATGAGTACAAAAACTTTAAATCATGAATTTACTGTATCACATGGTTTGGGAAATTTTTCCTTACAGAAATAATGGATCAATGCATAGCTCTTTCCAGATAAATATTTATTCTTAAACAATCAAGTGAAATTCATTCAAATGAATACATTAATAAATGGTGGAATATATTACAAATACATCCTTCATATTGGTAACTCTTTAAAAAGAAAACGACAAAAATTATTGGTTAATTTTGGTGCTGACTGGGATTAAGTACAGTTTGCATCATCATTCCTAAATTTCTTAAACTGAAAATCAGGCTATTCTCCCAAGAGCCAGATAACTGAGATTATGTGAATTAACTTATATTTTGTATTAACTTATATTAACTTATATTTTATCCAATCACTCATTAAATTTCTTTTGAACCCTTATGTGTGTAGATCACTGCTCAATGCCAAAGGTACATAGAAGTTAATAAAATACTCCTGTCTTCATGTATCTTACAATACGGTTTGGAAGAAACAAATTTAATGCAATAGCTTATTGTTATACAATATACATCGCATCCATATATCAAAAGTGCAGGAATATTCTAAAGAATTCCAAGGGTTAATCACTACTTAGGAATCAGAAATGTTATATGAGACACATAACTTAAGCTGTATTTTGAAAATTAATGAAAAGAAGACAGAAGTCCTTTAGACATGAAATGTAATTAAGCGGCTCTTGCCTGTTCTTACTCACATGGACTCAATCACCGAATGACAGCTTAGTTTACTAAATTACTTCTTATGTGGGACAAATTGTCATTCCCTTAAGTGACTTGATGAGCAAGGTACACAGCAAAACAGGAGCGAATATAACGAGAGAGGAAACATTATTCTTTAGGGTATTAATAATCCCTTGTAATTCTCTAAACTTATTTTTAAAATTAAAGTGGAATGTTTATTAGCTTGTTCTAGCTGTGCAAGCCTCTGTGAGATGAGCAAAGCAATTTTAGATAATCCTGTGAAATAGTCAAGGCCAATTTTAAAGATGTAAAAACTGAGGCTGCAGAGACCTTGGTCTTGAGCACAGGCTTGGGAATTCAATCTGGGTATTTTGACTCCTATTTTAATTTCTCTTTTTACTGTACCACATCTTCTCTTATAAATAGGTTTAGCATTTGGATACTATGTTCTGTTATTAAAGCAGCTCACCACCCATCTTTTATATGAGGTAGAAAATAGGTTTAAGCCTCTCCAGGGGAGTTCTTAACCTGGAAAGGAAGGAAATGCATCACAGGTGAAAGACAGGAGAACAATGTGACCTGCTGCTAATTTGCAGTGGTATTCATTTGGGTGGGATTTGACATTTCTGGGTAGATGTATATTTGTGATTGATATTTCATTCTTTAAAGCACAGCCTTTAAAACAGCTGTGAAATGTCAAGTTATTAATTTACACATTGCAAAATGTAGTGTTAGGAAACCGATTTACATCTTTCCAGTTCAACCCCAGGGATACCAGGGATACTTTTGAGATCAGCACATCATGAAGAAGATTATCCCTATCAGCATAACTCTAAAGATTGCTTCTCAACTTTCAGCTCTGCATATAAGCAAAGAGATGAGAAATGTATTTCTGTCCAGCCATGGGAGATGCACTTCAAACGGGAGGAGGTAATATTTTGCAGGATGGGGCATGAGGGGTGGGGCATGTTCCTTCTCATCGTTTTTTGTTTTTGTTTTTGAGTTATTTTATATCACCTTGGGAGGAGGGTACAGGGCTGACAATACAATGGATTCTTGCTTACTACAGTAAAACTATTTCATCCTAAATAACACGCAAAGGCCTGTTACAGGTTGTCTCCCTGTAATATTTTCTTTGATTTTTTTTTCCTACTGTGTAGATGCAAACCTAAATAGTGAGCAGTATTGTCTAGTTGTGCCTCAGGCATGCATTTTAACATATATCAAGCACTTTCATAATAAACTTTTGAGAGCAAATCCATGTATTAATGCTCAAATTCTATTGGAAATAACACTTAGAAAATGCATTAGAGTTGAATGAATTTTTAATCACTGCACCCCCACTTTTTTATTTTTAAAGAATTATATTAATTAGATATTCTTTTTATTTTAAACATCATATTTAAATAAGCTTTGTACTTCTTTCATTAGCAAAGAAAAAGAATGCTAAAACAAAATAATAAAGGAGGTCCTCTTTTCTTTAAAGATATCACTTATCACATGCCTGACTGACCTTTTAATTGGGCAAAGACCAAAATATTTGTTCAGAAACATATTTACATATTTCAAATATGTTAGTTCCTTACTGAGCAATTTGAATCTTCATAAGAAAGTGGAATTTTTTGGCAAAGATAAAAAGAAAAAATTTTAACTGTACTATGTGATATAAAGATTAACTGAATGATGCTAAATTCATAAAAATTAATATACTGATGGTGATGTTATTAAGTTGGACAAGTAAAGTGGTAACTATGAAATGTAACTTTTTAAAAGATTTTATTTATTTATTTGAGAAAGAGAGTGATCAAGAAAGAGAGAGAGAACACAAATAGGAGCAGGGGCCAAGGGAGAAGCAGACTCCCCACAATGCAGGGAACCCAAAACACAGTGTTGCATCCCAGGACCTGGAGCTTAACTGAATGAGCCACCCAGGTGGCCTGATAACTATGAAATGTTAACTTAAAGAGAATATTAAATACTTTCCTCTGGTACCTTAATCTGAGTGGCATAAATTGGGTCACTAAGCGCTATAAATGTATCACACAACTGAGGTTTTCCTAGGATCTGCTTTTTTTTTTTTTTTTTTTTTTTTTTTTTTTAAGATTTTATTTATTCATTTGACACACAGAGAGAGACCACAAGTAGGCAGAGAGGCAGGCAGAGAGAGGAAGGGAAGCAGGCTCCCTGCTGAGCAGAGAGCCCGACGCGGGGCTGGATCCCAGGACCCTGAGATCATGACCCGAGCCGAAGGCAGAGGCTTAACCCACTGAGCCACCCAGGCGCCCCTAGGATCTGCTTTTTAAAAATCATTGCATCTTCACATTTTATTGAAACATAATGACGGTATAATGACAGCAGCATTTTACTCAATAATGAAAAAGTTCACTGACAATTGTTTAAAAATAATTAATTTGAAGTTATTTTAAATTATCAACAAGTGAAAGTATTCTCCACAATCAGAATTAGACTGACATCATGTCCCCTTGCCATCCCAGACCAGCCTCCATTATTGAATCCAAGAAGAAAATCAAATGCATTACTTATCATGGGTTTCCTGGTGGCTTTCTAAAGACAATGTAGAACATCAATATCTGATATATTTTCTGAAATCTTTAGCCAGAAAATAACAAAGGACTATAAATTTATCAATTAGTGAAATCATAGCAACATTAGGTAAAACCTTCATCCAAATGTTAGATTAAAAACAAACCTATTTATTTTATTTGAAACATAATAATATTGGTTAAAGTTATATTCACAGAACATTTATCAAGTACCAGACAATATGCCATATTTTTTTCCTTCTCTGAAAACTTTTAAGCCATCTATGTAGTAATTACCATTTTGTTTTACAAAAATGAAAAATCCTTATGCAAGTATTATTACTTTCCTAAGGTCACAGAGGTAGAAAGTGTAAGGTTAACATCAAGTCCACTGTCTACTATACTCTAGAGTAGAAACTCAGAAACACCATGGGTCCATCAACAGCAGCATGAGGAAAGGATTTTCTCCAGCAGTGAGGAGTGAAATGTTCAAGTTTTCATCAGTAACCAATTTTACCCATTTGTTCAATTGTGGTAATTTCCCTCACTCCTACCTTGAGAAAACTTACGAAAATTATGCAATTTAGTGTACTCTCTTGTTTCAATAATCCATACGGGTTGAAATAATAATGCAATAAATCACCAACTATAAAATGTCAGTTGACATCAGTCAGCTGGTGGAATAGCAGGGTTGACAGGCACCTATGAGGGTGTATTTTTGCCAAAGAGCTTTATAGATATGAGAAAAATAAAGTCAAGGATGTTAAAAAAAAAAGTTACCTCTCATGTTGATGATTTGATCTTGTGTTAGCTAAAGTAATAAAATGTTTCGATTATTTCCCATTTTATCATGTAAATTTTGTGAAAATAAAAAACAACCCTGTGTCACAAATGTTAAGTGATACAGGCAATTATTAAAAAAAAAAAAAAGTAAAAAGGGGAAAATATAGTAACAAAATAAAATAGCCACAAGCTAAGTGATAACTCTTTAATATTTTGTTTTAGTTCCTTCTAAGTTTTTCTTTTTCTGCAAATATCACTCTCTTCATAATCATGTCTGCATAAGCAAATCTTGCATAAAATGTATCAGCAAAAATTAAAAAAAATTAAAAAAATTAAAAAAATTAAAAAATTAAAAAAAAATTAAAAAATTTTAAAAAAAGTTCTTGGTATGTCTTAAGAGCTGCATATATCTTAATTTAATCCTCAAAACAATCTACTTGATTAGAAATTATTAATTCCCCTAGTTTATAAACAGAACATAAAGCACAAATTCTTTTTCCTTTCAAATTTTATTTCTTATCATTTTTTAATGTGAATACATTTAATTTGAGCATTAACTTTTGGTCAAGTATGGTAATTTAATAATACTTATTTCTTTTTACTTCTAACCTCTCATAAAATCAACAGAACTGATATAAAACAGAACAGATATAAAAATACCTTCTCATATGTTAGGTTCACTTTTGAGATTCATTTGTTCAGATAGTGATAAAATATACTGCAAAACTTTTTTAAAAAAGATTTTATTTATTTATTTGACAAAGATCACAAGTAGGCAGAGAGGCAGGCAGAGAGAGAGGGAGAAGCAGGCTCCCTGCTGAGCAGAGAGCCCGATGCAGGGCTCGATCCCAGGACCCTAGGATCATGATCCGAGCCGAAGGCAGAGGCTTTAACCCACTGAGCCACCCAGGCGCCCCAACAAAGTATTATTAAGATGACACCAATTGACCTATAGAATCATTATAGTCACAGTAAAAAATTCCAACATGTTTGTTATGAATATTAATGAACGATTTCTAATATTTATATGGGTACAAAGAAAAGCATGTGGTATCTACTTAGCTGTATTAAAACAAATGAACAAAACCCTTATGATACTCCTTTTATGATTTAATAACTAATTAAACCAGGCTTTATGTTTTGTATGATTTGGTACCTTATCCACTACTTTATATTTTCTATCAGGGGATTCAGTCATTTCTGTTTTGTCTTTAGAAGTTTTCAATAAAATGGATCTTTCAATATTGTATTTTTTAAATATTGTTTTATTAAAGTATCCAAATATGCCATGGAATAACACAGATGAGATAAGACTGAGACATAGGATCAAGAGAAGTTAGGGACATCTGTTCTTACTGGCTAAACTCTACCACATGCATCCATGCACATTATATAAGAAGGACAAAGGGACAGTTTTACATTTATTGTTTCATGTGTTATTACCTGATTCTATATCTATATGCACCTAAATATTCAAATATTTATTTTTTCTGTTACTTATATAAATTATAAACATAATATAAATTATATATAAATATAATTTTGATTTGTATAAATATTTCTATTTGATTTATATAAATATAATTTTATAAATGCCTTATAAATTTTGTATCTTGACTAGATGAGCATAGACTGCTCATTTGTGCCATTATTTTCTTCCACTGTTTTCCCCTTATTCTATTAACTTTTCAATAACTGATTATTTTACAGATATCTTCATATTCTTAGCTCTATGATTATGCATGCATAATATATCTTTCACCAAGTTTTGGATAAAATATTATATATATATATATATATATATATATATATATATATATATATATAGTATGTTCTCTTTAAAAATAGTTTTCAAGATAAAACTCATAATTCCAAATATGTAAAAGAAGGCACAGAAGTTTTTTTTACAGCAAAACTATATAAGTTTTAAAATATATTGAGCACACAGGGGTGCCTGGGTGGCCCATTTGGTTAAGCAACCAACTCTTGGTTTCCACTCAGGTCATGATCTTGGGGTAATGAGATCGAGCCTGGCCTAGGCTCCACACTCAGTGTGGAATCTGTTTGTGGTTCTCTCTCCTTCTCCCTCTGCCCCTCATGCTTTTGCTCTCTCTCTCTCTCTAAAAAAAATGAATAGGGCATCTGGGTGGCTCAGTCAGTTAAGCACCTGCCTTCACATCAGGTCATAATACTAGGATTCTAGGATCAACTGCCTCCTTGGGCTACCTGCTCTGCAGGAAGTCTGCTTCTCCCTCTGCCACTTCCCCCACTCATTCTCTCTCTTTCAAATAAATAAATAAAATATTTAAAAAATAAAATAAATGAATAAATCTTTAAAAAATATAGAGAGAGGACACATATGAAAGTTAATTTGTGTATTAAGTACAACACACTCAGGGGCACCTTGGGCAGTCAGTTAAACCTCTGACTCTTGGTTTCTGTTCAGGTACTCACCTCTGGGTCTTAAGATCAAGCCCCCACCCCTAACCACATAACCCCCTCACTCTCACCAGGGAGGCTGCTTAAAGATTCTATCCCTTCCCTCTCAACATACACACTCTCTCTACTATAAAAATAAATCTTTAAAAAACAAACAAACAAACAAACAAACACAACACACTCAAACATTAATCTAATTGTCTTCAGAAAATGAAATTATGAGGAAATGCACTTAGTAATACTAAACATGTTTGACTTTTCTCTAAAGAAAGTGAAAACATCACCTCATTTTTAAGGTATTGGAAACTGTGTGCAGTATAATCTGGTTATGTGAAATAAAACAATATTATTCTTGATCCAGTATCATATTTATAGTTATTGATGTCATTATAATGGTATAAGTAAATGACATTTTATAGGGAATGTTGTGGATCATTAAGCAAACATATACTCAGTTCTTAAAATGAATTAAATTTTCAAAAGTCTATTTCTGAGCAAACATAGCAGAGGTCCTTAAATTTTTTCTAGGTGAATGTGTATAATAAGGGTAAATGTATTGGGACTATGGTTCATTGATCAAATTTTGGGACCTCTTTGCATGTCTACCTGTAAGATAGACATGGTGCAATGGAATAGACAGAAACCTGTGGGCCAGGCTATTAAAGCCTCTGTCATTTCATTGGAGGAGGTCATTGAGGGTACTTGATGGCCAGTGGAACTTTGAGCTGGGCCTGGACAATCAGAGGTTCCTCATTCCCTCCTCTGTCCTTGGAATGTACTTTCAGCTAACCATTCGTATAGCTGGGGCCATTTTCAAGGACATAGCCGTGAGCCATTTTCAAGGACATAGCCTTGAGAAAGTAGGGGATTGTTGAGACCATCTGGAGTAAATATGTGACTGAACCTAGTTAAGACCTCTATAAACTCTATAAAGGTTTTGGCAGGTAAATATGGAGGTGTACTTGTCTTGCAGCCAACCAAGACAAGCCTCCTATGTTCTCTTGCTTATTAAAACTACCACCTACCAATCTTGAATAGTTTGCATCTTTCTTTAGTCTCTCCTTGCCTCAATGTACAGGGGGTCATTTTCAGATTTCACCCAGAAAACTCCTGAGGGTACAAACCAACATACTACTAAGGATTTGGTGTACTTTGTTTAGGTGGGACAATATTCCTCTCTTCCCATTTTCATACCAACTCCTCTACCTCAAATAACTAATTCTGTATTTATGGTTGTATTCATTTTATTATTTATCAGTAAATAGTGATAAATATTTGGAACACTTATTGAAAGTGAAGTATATAGATGACATTGTAAAGATTGACTTTTGTAAAATGTTGTTAAAGCATAAAATGTTCATAGAATGTCTTATGGTTATTCATTTGCATTCCTCAAAACACTAAATTAATCTTGACTTTGTTTTCCTTTTAATGTTCAGTTGTATTTGATCTGCTAAATTTTTCTTTAAGAACTTTGCATGTACATTTATACTTAAAATTGAGCTGTGAATATTGTGCAGTATTTGTTGTTTGATGTTATTTTATAAACTGAATTTCTATGCTTTTGAACAACTTTGTGAATATATGAAAAGGATTTTTAATTTCCTACTGATTGGAGGAAACTCAATATTATTTGTGATTGATATCTTTCTTATGAGATATTTATCCACTATTTGAATTTATATATTATCTTAATTTAGGCTTCAATTTTGAAACAGTTTCGTTACTTTTTTCTTGAGATAGATAGACTGTGAGCTGGAAGGGGCAGAGGGAGAAAGAGAGATCGTTTTTTTTTTTTTTTAAGAAGTCTTTTTTTTTTTTAAGATTTTATTTATTTATTTGACAGACAGATCACAAGTAGGCAGAGAGGCAGGCAGAGAGATAAGGGAGGAAGCAGGCTCCCTGCTGAGCAGAGAGCCCAATGCGGGGCTCGATCCCAGGACGCTGGGATCATGACCTGAGCCGAAGGCAACGGCTTTAACCCACTGAGCCACCGAGGCACCCCAAGAGAGAGGATCTTAAGCAGGCTCCATGCTCAGCATGGAGCTCAATGCAGGACTCCATCTCACAGCCCTGAGATCATGACCTAAGCCAAAAGAGTCAGATACTTAATTGACTGAATCACCCAGATGTCCCAGTTATGTTACTTTATATTTTTCTACCATACTGTCAGTTTATTATTTATTTCAAATGATTTAGTTAGATATAACTGAGAATGAATCCAGACATTTTGGAATTTATGCTACAGGATTTCCTAAAGTAGCAGATTGAGAGAAAGGAGGTGTTTCCATAGCACCTCTGTCTGCAATTTCATCTTTCTTTTTGATTCTTCTCCTCCAAACCACATGATAATCTTAATCAGTGGTAGTTGGCAGAGGATTAGGTCCTCATGCACATTGGACTGAAGGTCTCAGTTCTTTGCAAGATATTGACTAGAAGTTGTTCTCTATTCCTTGTCATGTGGGCCTCTCCAACATGGCATCTGGCCAAATTGGTTTGACTTCCTTCATTCAAGAAATATTAGGTTCCAGAATCTGTGCAAAGGAGAAGTTAAAGGCATGCAGCAATCAGCATTGCAAACTACTCCCTGAGATTAAGTGCAGTGGACATCCCCTGATAACTGAGGTGGCTAGTTGATGATCATTTCAGGAAGGAATCTTGCTAGTAAAGGAAAGAATGGGACTGATACATACAAGTAAAATTCTCTCTAGAATAGTTATAATGCTGTTGAAGATGAGCTTCCGTATTTCAAGTATTAACAACACAGTCTTAATACAGGAATAGATTTCTTTAAGAAATAATTGGCAATGTAAAACTAAGCTAATTGTTAAAAAAAAAATTCCCAAAGTAGCCACATGTCATGCACAGAACAACTCAACACTTCATAAGTATCAAGCTGCTCTTTCCCAGAGAAACATGAATCATAATATTGCTACTGAAAATGTTCACTAATTTAAATGAGAGTGCAATTAGCTTCCAAAAAATATTAAGTATTCCAATTTGTTGTCAAGAGAAATGGTACATCCAAAATACGTTTATTAACTATAGTGTATTAAAACTTCTGATTTCAGGAATATTCCCTACTACTTCTTAAGAATATTTATCTTAAAAGAACTTCAAGTTCAATTTCAAATGTAATGTCACATGTGTGGCAGCTGTTCTAGAAATGTATCTGTATCAAGGCAAGTAGTAATTTTTTCTATCTTGATAATGTAAATTAAATGCTTTCATGAGATAATTGGTCTTTGTTTTCTCACATTGGCTATAAGAACTGTGTGTCTAAATTGCTGATTGAATTTAAGGAAACTATTGAACTCAATACTAATTTCAGCAATATTGTGAAATATTCAAAGCATAAACATCTAAATATCTATACATATTAAGTTAAAAAATATTTTTTAACTGAACAAATAGCCTTAAAGAAATTAAGAGAAATTATCTGAAGCCAAAAGCATGCCTGGGACATAGATCTGTGAAGGTAAGAGAGTTCTGACTCTGCAGTATATAACAAGTATATCTATAGATTAAAGTAACTCAGAATTTTATTGCATAAGAAGATGATAAGGCTAAGTTTGAGGAGTTAAAGACCTCATAGGCCTATAACCAGAAAATGTGAACAATAGGAAAAACACTTTTCATAAAGCACTGTATGCATAAAATATTTAAATGTTTATCTCTGACTTAATTCTCTATGAAGAAAAAATGAATTTCCTGAAAATTTCCCACTGTCAGTTAGCCCCATGTGGCCTGTGACCCTATTTTATGCTATTTTCATGGACTATAACATACACAAATGCACAAGCATACACATGCATACACCTAATATTTAAGGCATACATAATTACCATTATAGTGTTAACAAATACAAGCTCTCAGTAAGAAAGAAAAAGAAAAAAAAAAAAATAAAACCTTCAGGGAAAGATATCATACTAAGTGAGAGAGGGTGGTTAACAACAAACAATAGAAAACAAACAATACAAAACCAGATAGCAGGAATTTCATATGTATATGAAATGGATAATATTTTAATATGATTTAATGCAAGAATGAATAAAAATATGAGTAGTGAGCATAGTATATTAAAATGACCATAAATATTCATGGATAAATAAATATAATTTATAATGACAAAAATATGAAGAAAAAAAAGAAAAACTCAGTGAAATCATTAAATACCAAGGTAAAAATTTGAACATTCTACACTGCACGCAGCTATGGTAGAAAAATTTAACATGAGAGAAGTGTGTAGACACAGGAGAAGGCCCACCATATGTCTGACTAGAGTTCTACATTAAACAAAACAGAGTATGAGTTAAGAAATATTTGCTAAGTTAATGACTTTGAAATGATCAGAGTTAATGTGAATTCACATTTTCAGAAAGCACAAATGTTGGAAAACAAAGGCTGCACTATTATGAAGTTAAGTTTCTTAGGTAAAGAGGAATGTCTATTAATAGCTCTCTTCCTCATATAAGCAGGCAGTAGAAAGGGAGATAAAGAGCTTTTTCTGAATTGTTGGATTTGGATGGCTTTTATCTCAAAATAGTGTTCATGCCAATGTAACCTATCTTGGCCTTGTAGGGGACAAGGACAGGCCACACCAAAATGGACAACCTTTGTTTTCTAAACATCTCCTTTCACCTTCTTGCTAATCTGTCTCATGAGAATTTGATTCTAAGTCCAGGTAGAAGAATCTTGAAGGATAAAGGAAATTCCTCTTCTCCAATAGCATTTATACTCTTTTGTGATTTGAAACAGAATAGAAGTTCTTTTATGAAAAATGACATCATCTTCTGAAAATCTTAAATTTCTTCTAATTCTCTGAAGTAGGTCATTGTGGAATTGGCAGTTGCAACATTTCCCATTAGTAATTATGTGGGGTAAAACTTTATGATGTCACTTAGTGCAGGCAATTCCTGGTTTTCATTGCTTATATGACCTCTGAAAATATCAAACCATAAGTCTGTCTTCGTGAACTCAGCTAAAAAAACCAATCTGTAGAAACTAAAAAACAGTGTTTGAACATAAATAAAAATGTCAAAAGGTGAATGGTCTCTTGGATTTCTGTACATAGAATGCATAATTAGATCCATCATAAGAAATCATATTTGCTAATTTAGTGTAAAAATATTGACCTTATCATTGAGATACACTGTTTTATATAGAGAGGCTTGCACCTAACATAAAATCTATGAAAACAAATTTATCTAATTCATTATGATGGCCAATAGGTTTTGATCATCAACTATTTAATAGGTCTGACATGATACAAAATCTAACAAAATTTCTCTAATATAAGAACCTTGCATCATTTCAGTCATAACTAAACCCCTCCATTTTTAATTTTGTCTGAGAACATCATGTTATATATAGTCTTCTGTGACTTCCTAGTTTTGCTCAGTATTAAATTTATGAGTTTAATCTATAGTTCATATTTTTATAATCCATTGTTTTTATTGTTGAATGACTTGATTACAACTGATTCACCAAATCACTCGTTAATGGACACATGTTATTTTCAAGTTGGATCATAATTCAAAATTCTGCTAAAAATTCAAATCAAAATTCACAATTCTGATACAAATTCAAATCAAAATTCTGCTACAAACTTGAAATTGGAATTTTCACATCATAGAATAGACATGCATTTCCTAAATGTTTTTCAAATGATTTACTTTTTTTTTTTTTTCAGAGAAAGAGAGAACAGCAGGAGGCATAGAGGGAAAAAGAGTGAGAGAATCTCAGGCAGACTACCCTCTGAGCACATAGCCCACAATGGGGCTTGATCCCAGGACCCTGAGATCACCACCTGAGTGAAAATCAAGTCAATCACTTAACCAATTTAGCCACTTATGCACCCCCCAAATGTTATTTTTTAATCCATATCCTGGGCCTATTAGATTTGCTATAATTAGAAGTTTAGTGTTTGAATTATGGTTTACATGTGTATTTTCCTATTTGCTAGTGAGAATGAGGATTGTCTTATATGTCTGTACATTTGGATATACTTCATGTGAAAGACAGAGCAATGCTAAGGGGAAAATTTATGGTTATCTTATTTTTACATTATATTAGATATTTTATGTCTACATTAAAAAAGAAATATCTGAATTCAATGACTTAACTTTATAACTTCAGGAATTAGTAAAAGAAGCACGATCAAAACTCAAAGCTAGCAGAGGGAAGGACATAATAAAGATTCAACAGGAGATAAATGAAATGAAGAATAGATAAACAATAGAAAAAACTGACAAAAGCAAAAGTTAGTTCCTCAGAAAGACAAACTATATTGACAAACCTTTGCCTAGATTGCCTAGAAAAAAGAGAGAAGACAAAAATTAATAAAATCATAGGAGAAAGTGGGGAAATTACTACGCATTCTACAGAAATAATTTATAAAAGAGTACTGTGGACAACTGTACACCAAAAAACCTAGAGAACCTAAATTAAATGGACAAATTCCTAGAGATAAAAAATGTAACAAGACTAAATCATGATAGGAAATCTGAATAGACTTAATAAGGAGATTGAATCAGTATTCAAAAATCTCCCAACAAAGAAAAATCCTTGACCTAATGGCTTTACTAATTAATTCTTCCAAATATTTGAAGATAAACCAATTAATTCTACCAACTATTTAAAAATTAACCAACACAAATCCTTCTCAAACTTTAAAAAAAAATTAAGAGTAAGAAATACTTCTTAATTCATTCTATGAAACAAGCATTGCCTCAAAAAGTGGACAAATACCACTCTCTACCACAGAGACTTTTATGAAACATGTTCCCACCTTCACTTGGCCCCCAAATGCATGACAGATAGAGCTCATGGTGATTTCATTTTACTTACTTAACCTACATAGTGCTAGCACCAATGTGTTGAGTGTACCTGTCAAAATATTTGAGATACCTAAATTAAGAATTATCTTCAATGACATCCAATTAGTGTTCAAACTGAAATTTTTAGGAATACAAAGTACAAAATATCTCTAAAAGGTGAATAATCCCACAACATTATAATGAAGTAAGGAAAGTTTAGAAAAAAGTTGCCTCAGCATATTCACAACCCAGATATGATGTAATAAGTACAAGTAAAAAAATTAACTCCCTATAGCACCTTGTTAAAGAATGGGGGGTAACCTTTATCAGATGTAGATAATGTATATGTCTGTTACCTACTCAAATTTCTCTCTCTCTCTCTCTCTTTAATGAAATTCTATGATATCTGTACCATATATATGCCATATGTGTTGAAAACATCAGGTCTTTACATGTTAATTTCAAAGAAACCACATGAGATGAGCATAGTGTAATGCATAAACTTGTAGAGTCATTATGTTGTATGCCTGAAACTAATAAAATATTGTGCATCAACTATACTCGATTGAAAAATAAGAAACAACCAAAACTAAAACTTAAAGAAACCACATAAGTTCTTCAAACTCCTTGTTAAAATTTTGGAATATTTTCACCAACTCTAACTTGGGGTAGTTTTTCCACAAAAAATTCTGGAATATAATGAAGCTCACTTTTCTGTAACACAAAATAAAATCCTGTTATAAATGCACTGTCAAAGTATATAATTTGCTGCCTTTGGGAAGAATTTTATAATTTATCTTGCATTTGATGGGAAACAGGTTGAATATCACCTTATAAATATTCTCCTGCTATAAAATATTCATTGAATCCAAGATATTTTCTATATAGAAAAAATTCATTATCATGACTAGAAATATATCTGATTTGTTTTCCTTTAACTTTTTTGCTTGCTTCCATGTAACGTGCAAAGCCATATGGTGAGGGCATGCTTTTTATTCATGCATGTAAATGGAGCCTCAGGACCTGCAAAAGCCCTGTCTATCATCTGCTCCCATATTTAGTATTGCTGTGTGCAGTAGGGTGACTTATCTGATGGGTGATTATGTCAGGAAAAACTGTCATGCAGCAACTTATTCTTTCCTTTCCTTTCCTCTTCTTTTCCCTCCGATTCTCTCTTCCATTCTGTGTACCTAGCCAGTCCCCACAAATGAAATGACCAGTCTTGCATATTCCTAAATATCAGCTTTACAAAATGATATTTTGAGTCTACAGGCCAATTCTGTGTTATTACCTTGCAGGTTGTTAAAAAGAAAAAAATAATCAAACAGAAAAGAAGGGTAATTCTTATTGGACCTACTCAAAGACCTCAAAACATGGTATGAAATACAATGTTACATATTGTGATATAAATATCAATGTTAATAGAAAAAGGTAGAGCTCTTTAATTATATAATTATGTCTATATGAATAGTGTTTTATACTCTGATTTACTTTTGTTTGGAAAATGAAATTGAGATAGACATCATAATTAGAATTATTTTAAAAATACTACCACTATTTGATTACTTGTACTCTGAAAAAGCCCTTTGGTCTTCTCAAAATCTAGAAAGTTAGTAAATTCACATCATTGATTCTTTTTTTTTTTAAGATTTTATTATTTATTAATATTCCAGAGAGAGAGAGAGAGAGAGCCTGAGCAGAGGGAGCAGCAGGCAGAGGGAGAAGCAGGCTCTTTGCTGAGCAAGGAGCCTGATGTGGGACTCAATCTTAGGATCCTGACATCATGACCTGAGCTGAAGGCAGACAGTTAATGACTGAGCTACCCAGGCATCCTAATTTTTTATTTTTAATTTTTTTAAGATTTTATTTATTTATTTGAGAGAAAGAGTGCACAGGAGCAGGGGACGGGCAAAGGGAGAAGGCGAAACAGACTTCCTGTTGAGATCATGACATGAGCCAAAGTCAGAAGCTTAACTGAGTCACCCAGACACCCCACATCATTGATTCCATCCTCAAAAATACATTGTGAATTAAAAATCAAATTTGGAAAATAAAAAAAAGACAACATCAAAGTAAACATGTGGTTATAAGTGTTAATTTGTTTAAGAAAAAAATTACTGAAATAAAGGGTAGAAGCTAAGATAGATCTATAGACTTAATCATGGATTGCTCTATTGCTCTTTTTTTGTTAATTTTATTTATTTGACAGAAAGAGATACAGCAAGGGACAAAATACAAGCAGGGGGAGTGGGAGAGAGAAGCAGGTTTCCCACTGAGTAGGGATGCAAGGCTCTATCCCAAGACCCTGGAATCATGACCTGAGCCGAAGGGAAATGGTTCTTGATTGAGCCACCCAAGCACCCCATGCTATTGCTCTTAATAAAAAGAAATCACAATAATACATGTAAAAGGTAACATGAGGAGCTACTTTCAAAATTACTAAAGACCTTAAAATGAAGGTGCGATCATCATGAACTAAAACAATTAGAGGAAGATCAAGAGCAGGTATACATTTGAATTTGAAGCAGGTATACATTTATCCTGATACTATGTAACTTAAATATTTAAAAATCATGGGACATTTATAGTTCATATATCAAAGTAGGATTAAGCACCATAAATAAACATGTTCTGCTCTCTACCTAGAATACAGAAAGAAGGGAGATTTCATTTAGTAAAAATGTGTAATAATTTAAAGAATAAGTGTACTCTTTCTTTTTAATGAGAAGACTTTGATAATGACTATATATCAAGATATATGAATATAATTCTAGTTTTTTGAGTGGGTTGAACATTGAAGAAGTCAGGGTGCTGTGGTCAATACTTTCAGAACCCATAATTTACAGAGAAATTGGGCTCATGAATTAGCTCACTCAACTTTCTATCACCCAAATTACCTCCATTGATGACATATTTGCAAATAGATTAAGGGAATATAATGCCCCCCTCCTAGTACAAGCAAAAGTCCTCCTCCTGAGTTTTGGATATTATCTTTTGTCATTCTCTATAACATCTAACCAATTACTATATTTATAGTATATTTCTTAAGGTAGTTGTTAATATAAATACTAGATAACATCCTGTTCTTGGGGCGTCTGGGTGGCTCAGTGGGTTAAGTCTCAGGTCATGATCTTGGGGTCCTGGCATCGAGTCCCGCATTGGGCTCTCTGCTTGGCAGGGAGAGCCTGCTTCCTCTTCTTTCTCTCTCTGCCTGCCTCTCTGCCTACTTGTGATCTCTCTCTCTGTCAAATAAATAAATAAAATCTTAAAAAAAAATCCTGTTCTTGATATTTATGGGAACACTGACAATGATGTAATAACACATTTGGTGGTTAATGTATGCTTCTGGAAGAAATTCTTTATAATTAAAAACAGTTTTCATGTATTTACAAAGGATTTTAATCATGTTTTCATGTTCAAAATTATCAACTACTTTCTCTTGATCAATTATGATGAACAGAATATGTCACTGATCAGATTGACCTTTTTGTTGCATTTTATGAGAAAATTTCAGTTCCATCTTCTCTCTCACAAGATGTTCTATAATCGTACCCTTTTAAACACTCAGTATATCTTTGTTTCTGCCTTTGTTTTAACTTGAGCATCATTACTTTCAAAGATATCAAGTCCATTCTGCTTTGTTGATGCAATATCTGGACACATCTTACCAGCTGTGATTTTGAAGACTGAATGTTCTCCCTTGGTGGTGTGCATTGAGGAGTGATATGGAAGTTCTTGCCCTAAGAGTTTCCTCTTTCTTCTGAGTGTTGCCAGCCACAGACCAACTTGTGTCTCACTCCTATCCTGGTAGCCATGTTTCCATCCAATCCTACCTCTCCCATCCTTGTTTTGCCTTTAAAAAATGTGAAAGGAAGGAAGGAAGAAAGGAAGGAAGGAAGGAAGGAAAAAGGAGGGAGGGAGGAAAGAAAGAAAGAAAGAAAGAAAGAAAGAAAGAAAGAAAGAAAGACCTATCCTTTCTGATTCTGGGCACAGAGAGCACAGGGAAAGGACAAGAACACTTTGTAAGACCTATTGCAACTTTCTGACCAAGACACTGAATGAAAGGTGTCTTAAGGTCATTCTACTTCCCTCTTCCTGCCACCACCTTCTCTCAGGTTGGAGAAGCCCTTCATTAAAGAACTTAAATAAGGTGCTCATTAGACTGAGGTGGTTCTGGTGTTTGGCAGTCTGCATGGGTAAACCAAAATCTAAGCTGGAGTCTGTGCACTCAAATCTGAGAAAATGAAACTTAAGAACAACCAATCACAGTCACCTGTTTTTTTGTTTGTTTGTTTGTTTTTGTTTAAACAAAGCAAATGTTTCAGTTGTAGACGATCGAATGTCTTTGCTTTCCTTTCATCATCTCTATAAAAACCTTCCTCCTAGTTCCTGTGGTGGAGAGCTACCAACAACTTTTAGTCTGGCACCACCAGAATCAAAATGATGTTTGCTCAAATAAATCCTTATAAATGTTAATGTGCCTCAGTGTATCTTTTACCACCTTCAAAATTTGCCCCTTTTGCTGCAGGTTTTCTCATTTATATCCTGGACTGGTGTTTTCTCCCCAGAGTACTTACTACATGACTTCTGTATTTCAAAGACGCTTAAGACTTTTTTTTTCCCCTCCTGGAGATACTACTTTTTAATTTTTAATCCCTACTTCCTACCCCCACCAGTAAAATATGAGAATTTGGATGAGTAACAGAGTTTTCATCTGCCATCTGTATCTTTTCTTATATCTTCAGTTCTTATATTTACAAAACATCAGTATTCATTTTTGTTTTTATATATTTCTCATGTTTGTGTGTGTGTGTGTGTATGCATGTGTGTGTGTTTTCACTTTAGCAGCAAACACCTGCAGTCGGCACAGCTAATTCTAGATCTTATTTTAGAAACTTTGATATTCAAACATGCTAGTGAGATTCTTTTCTAATCAACTTGTTTAAAATATTCACCTTAGGAAAATTAAATATGTTATACAAATATATTCTTAAATGTGGGGCATATTTTATTAGAAATCACAGATATAATTTATTACAGAAAAAATAAGGAATGCCAAAATATAATTCCCAGCTTTCTGAAGCAGAAACTACCATTCAGTTCCCCAATGTTGGGTTCATTTTGAGATTCAGTGATTCTAAGAGCCCCTGCAGCAAATGAAACTTTTGTGATAGATAGCCTCCAGCTGTTATGGGGTTTAGAGCTTGGTACTTCATTAACTGAATTCTTCTGGGCATGATGTTATTCTACCTACTCCCTCTAAGATATCAAGTCTTTAATGAGTTACTTACCCACAAACACATATTTAATACTCTTAAGTGGGATCATTTTCTGTTAAGACCAGACACAATTGTTTTAATTGTAGACTCTCACAACTAGACAATTTTCCACACTATTTCTTTCTTCTAAGTCTGAATAAAATAGCTGGAAAACCTAAGCAGAATCAGTTACTCTAAAATATGGGTAGATAGAAGATAAACTTATGATAAATGTATGTTACTATCTTCATAGCAGGATCAGAATTCACCTCTATTATCAGAGTTACTCTAATTGTTTTCTCTTATTCCCACAGCCTTCCTCTTCCAGACTGATGCAGTTCTTTCAAGTATCAATAAGAACTTAAGAATAAAAGAAAAATTCCGTTTAGTATCTTTGAGAAGAAGAGCAGATGTTAGGCCTTGGTTTACTAGAGGAGTTCTGAGTCAGTTAATTCTTTTTTTCCTTTGAGATTTAACCATATATATATATATATATATATATATATATATATATACACACACACACGTGTGTGTATATATATATATATACACACACATGTGTGTATATATATATATACACACGCATATATACACGCATACATACACACACACACACACACACACATATATATATGGGAGGTAAGTGATCAGATATGTATATATCTCTCTGACACACTTTACTTCTGTTTCCCATTCCTCAGGATATGCGCCTTCTTGCTACCTCTGGTTGTCAATAGTTCGTGAGGTCTAAATCAGCTATAACCCCACAATATACCTTGTTCTTTTCTTTCTTACCTCTCTCCCATATTACTTCATGACTGATACAAAAACAAACTGATTATTTCAAGAAACAAAAATAGAAGGTAAAAAATAGATGGACTGACTTAATTCTACAAACGGTGTAGGCCAATACTGTCAATACATATCTATCCCATATAACATTTTAAGATATATAGGACATTATTTTTTGAAGTGGTAGGAAGCTCTCTTTGAAATTGTATTACATAACCTACTCCTGGGAGAAGATTTTATAAAGGAGAATTTTAGGGAGTCATTTATCAAGATGGAGAAAGGTTACAGTCAATATTTTTAAATGCTTAATGTTTTCCAAAGCTATGAGAGGCTTAGTCTGTGATGTGAAGGCAGTAGAGAAGAGGAAATGGAAATTTTCTGTTTCCTTCTCTCACTGAGGGTGCAGCATGGCAATATTCATCTTCCATCCCCTGTTCCTGTTGGTGTCATATGATGGTTATGTTCTTGTGCTAGATAATGGGAATCTAGAAACTTAAAGGTTGAACTACATTTCAATTAATAAACATGGCCACTTAGGCAAAATTTATTTCAAATTAATAGGAAAGGCTTAAAAACATGAGCATTAGTAATTATGAACTAAGCACATTTTATGTTTTTAGTAAATACTCACGCATGTTTGACAAATATGCTTTCCTAAAGAGTAACATTTTATATGTTGAATATCCAAGGTGACATTGACAATATTTAATGTGTGTAGAATGGACAATGATCAACAGGCTGGATAGGTGCCTCCCAGATGAATAAACCCTTTATGTAGTCATTCTTTCTTCCAGTAATTGACCAAATGATTGCATAATTTTGTGTAAGCTCACAAAATCATTTATAGACATTTATACTTATAAGCTGAACTAATTTTATATGCTAAATGAGCTAAAATAATTATAATCTCCTATATGATACCTTACCTTCTAAATCAAAATGTCCTTCATTACTTCATTACTTAGCCAACACATGGCTAAAATATATTTTGAAATTTTTTTAAAAAATGAAGTGCAGTAGACTAATGCATAACATTTGTTAAATAGAAAATTCAACAATTAATATTTACAAGTGTTTTGAGCAATGATGGTTATGAAGTTGTTAAAAAATTATGTCTCAGCTGATCAATAGATTTTCTTATACCTTAAGTCATTTATTTTTCATAACTCTTCAAGAAAATAAGTCTTTAAGCTGATTGTTCTGGCTCTGTTGAATTTAATGTAGGTCCTTTTACCCGAATGTGAGAAGAACCACTGAATATTTAGTTTCAGTTCATATTTCCCTAACAAAGCTTTTAAGTGCTCAAATAAGAACATATAAACTGAATTCAACAGTTAAAAGTCCCTATTTCCATTTAACTTAACTGATAGCTTCTCAGGAGGTTGAGTGAGCTAATGGAAAGTTAAATAGGCCGAAAGAAGAAAACATGGGAGGTAAATGATCAGGGTTCTCTTTGGCATTTACTCTTGGTTGCCCACAGAACTAAAACACTTTCCAGAACGGACACTGGAGGGTAGATTTATGTTGCAGGATTTTCAAAATGGAGAATAATGTTAATTTTTTAATCTAATTAAATTAATTTATTTGAAATAGCTACAAGATATACACTTAAAAGTGTTAAAATATTTATTAGAAGTAAATATGTATATAATTTATAAATTAAGATATAATGTTTCTAATATATTGATTGTATATATTTCAATTTGTCTATCATCCTTTCTTTTAAAATCAATTATACCATTTTGGAGCTGTTTTAATATACAGAATTAATCAAAATCCAAATATTAACCATGATGGAGTTACAGTAACTCAAATTATAATTTTTTATTGAGGAAGAATTAAATACACCAACATATAGTCATTTATTGTAAGGAATTCTGATGAATAAAGCATAATGTATTGTAGGTTTTAAACTTGTATTTAGAACAAGTAAATCTGACATCAAAGAAATTTATTAGGGACACCAAGAGTCTTTGCTTTACAGGAAAGGATAGGTGATAGGTATCAGTTACTATGAAATTAATTTTAAGTAGTTAGTGAATACCTCAAAGTTTAAGAAACATCTCCCCCCTCCTCCAACAAAAACAGCTTTTTAATATCTGTTTTGTCTATTTTTCTTTATTTTCACTTTATATTCATGGGTTTTGGTAATTTTTGAAGTGGCAGCTTTTAATATTTTTTAAAGATTTTATTTATTTATTTGACAGAGAGAGAGATCACAAGTAGGCAGAGAGGCAGGCAGAGAGAGAGGGGGAAGCAGGCTCCCTGCTGAGCAGAGCCTGATGCAGGGCTTGATCCCAGGACCCTGAGATCATGACCTGAGCTGAAGGCAGAGGCTTAACCCATTGAGCTACCCAGGCACCTCAGGTTTAATTTTTATAGTGGAAAAAGAAACAAAACAAAACATGTTGACTGCAAAGGAGAGATAGTAAATAATACCAGAAAGGGCCAAAGATATAATGTCACTTAAGGAAAGTGGGAAATTAAAAATATATATAGTGTTCAAGTGTTGAAAGAAGATAAGTAATGTGGATAGGCCATTGTATTCAGTGGTTAAAGAGGCTGCCTATTTGAATGTCCTCAAGGGGTAGAAACAAATTTTAATAGATATTTAGACAGTAAAAACTCTGTGTAAAGTTATTTTAATATTCTCTCTGTTTTTATAGAATATAATTACTAGCGATTAAAGGAGCTCCAAGTTATTCAGAGGGACTGAGGAAAGAGTTTAGGGAATACTTTCTTAATGGTTACTTATACAAGATATTTAAAATATTAAATTTTATGAGTCAGGTTTGGAGTTATTCCAGTTTCTAATCATCCCTGACAGGGCTATTTTTGTTAAGAAACTTAAAATAAGAATGACCAAAACATTTTTCTCAATATAAACAAGCTGGAATGGCATGTGGAGCACTTATTTTAACAGACACCAATCCATCATGTCATAACAGAACATCTGCTGTACTGACGAAACATGTAGGGTGGTCATTAAGTCCTGAAACACAGTTAATATTATTTTATCTGTGTAGTAACATATAACATGTATACAAAATATGTCAACACATTTTATTAATTAGAAAGAGTCATTTATGTTTCCAGAATCATAATACTTTGTTGTTAAAATCAGATAATGAATAATTTATGAGCATTTAAATAAATTTCCTATAAAATAAAGTGAATTACATTTTTATTAATTTTCCTTACCAGTTCAGTTTGTACTTCATTCCCATTTCACCTGATCGGAGTCACAGTCATTGGAGAAATATGGAAGAAAGCAGGAGATAAAGAAGTGGTTTTAATATTTATTAGTTAGTAATACAATGTCAATCCATATCCAAAGTTCATCATCTGGTGAATAGAGATGGAGGACAACTAACAGTCTTGAATATGATAGGTCTATAAAAGTGACATATTTCCCTCTCATAAATACGTGAAAAAATTATCAAATCTTTTCTAAAACCAGAACTTTGAGATGCGATACTCATTTAACATTTATTCACACATGATTGTAAGATATTATAAGATGGTGGAGCATTAATTGCTCATATTGATTACATAAAATATCATTCATATTCACTTGGATTTTACACAGGTTTATTAGTATCCGAGGACAATCCTGGCCAGATTTTTCCTCCCACTCTCAATCATCCGATTCTACAAATCCTTACTGCAAATCCTTACTGCAAATTCTACAAATCCTTACTTACAAATCCTTACTGCAAATTCTACAAATCCTTATTTTAGGAGCATTACCTTGAGACACAGAGTTATTTAAAAATTCCCAGCACAAATCCAAATCAGTCAGTGCCTGATAAAAATGAAAGGGATTTATTGTAGTCATAATACTGAAAGACATGACAATGTGCATTTTCTCTGATATTTCTGTATATAATATATATTATAGTGGCAGATCTTTGTTTCATGATGCTTAAAGTTTTTGCAATTGGTGGTAGTATGTTCCTTAAAACAATAACGCAAAATATCATACCTTGAAAATGTGACTGAAAAGATGATAATGGAAACACATTTATGAGTTTTGCTAAGATCTTCCAAAGGTATCACACAGATGCTGCATAATTTAAAAAATTAAATAAGTAAAAACATGGAAAATCAATAAAACTAATGTTCTCTGGAAAGGGAATGTGTTGGACTTATCTCATAAGATATTTTTCACAACTTTCAATTAAACACCTTGTACTCAATAACCCTTTGAACTAAGAAACCCTTTAAAAATTTTTCCTTGAATCTTTTATATATTTTCATGGTATCTCTGATTGGAGTGAAAACAAACTAGTACCTAGATTTTTATTTCAAAGAAGATATTAGAAAGAGCAATAATTAACATTGGAAAACATTTAAAAATGCAGAAGAAGGTGATGTTTCAGAAACCCTAAAAGACTCATGAAGGGACCAATTCATTAAGAGGATGTAAATAACAACAGCTATACTAAGTTAGTAAAAGACTACTTTGGACAAATTGATGTGGGTCCAAAAGGTACAAGTTGATACCAATTTATGTGGCATGCCAATAACATATTTTGTTTGAAATTTTTAAAAAAATCATTAAGTCATTAAATCTTAGAAAAATTGTTATTTTATTTATTTATTTATTTATTATTTTTTTTTTTAAAGATTATTTATTTTTTTATTTGACAGAGAGAAATCACAAGTAGGCAGAGAGGCAGGCAGATAGAAAGGGAGAAGCAGGCTCCCTGCTGAGCAGAGAGCCCGATGCGGGGCTCGATTCCAGGACCCTGGGATCATGACCTGAGCCGAAGGCAGAGGCTTAACCCACTGAGCCACCCAGGTGCCCCGAAAAATTGTTATTTTAAATTTAAAAACTATTTTTAAATATAGTAACTTCTTTTAAAATATTCTACTGTATCATAATGCAAAATTGGAATTAGAATTGTTAATAATGATAAACACTTTACTTGCATAATTCACTAAAACCCTACAAATGTTCAATATGTTTTATTTATTCTCATTTTTTTAAAGATTTTATTTATTTTTTTGACAGATGGAGATCACAAGTAGGCAGAGAAGCAGGCAGAGAGAGAGGAGGAAGCAGGCTCCTTGCCAAGAAGAAAGCCTGATGTGGGGCTCCAACCCAGGACTCTGAGATCATGACCCGAGCTGAAGGCAGAGGCTTTAACCCACTGAGCCACCCAGGCGTCCCATGTTCAGTATGTTTTAGATACTAAATTACTTTATCTGAAATTGGGCAAGAATCTAAATGACATGCCTGAGGTAACACAGCTAACAGGTGGCAAAGATAGAACTCAGTTCCTCATAATTCTTTTAAAACATTACCCATTTATTATAAACATGTAGAAATATATCATATACATTGTTGTTTTATCTTTAAAATATCTTTTACATTGCATATCACCCCAAAATGCACATATTTACCAGTTTTATTTTTTATCATAATTTTAGTTATGGTATTCTTTTGATAAAGAATTTGAAAGTACACATGTATATGTTATGAGCTGAATTGTGAACTTTCATAATTCATATGTTGAAGTCCTAACCCCAAATATTTCAAGGTTTCACTGTATTTGGAGCTAGTGTCTTTAAGGAGGTAATTAAGTGAAAATGAAGTCAATAGGATATGTCTTAACCCAGTATAACATGTGTCTCTATAAGTAGAGGAGGTGAGGTCACAAGTCACACTCAGAGGGAAAAATGTGGGAAGACACTGTAATAAACTGCCATCTATAAGCCATGGAGAAAGGCCTCAAAAGAACCAGCCCCTCTGATACTTCCACTCTCCAAAGTTGTGAGAACATAAATACCTGTTATTTAAGCCACCCAATCTGTGATATGTTGTATGGCAGCCCTAGTAAACTAATACAGAATGTATATTTATCTATCATTTATTTGGGACATTCTTTTAAACCTAATTACATATATAACTTTCTGTATTATTGAAAGTGATTTCTTAGTTCATAAAATTTTATAATAATCTAGGAATAAACAAAACAGCATAAATACTCCATTATCATTTATTGCATAAATCAAGACTTCCCATGTAATTGGAGGTTTTAGATCACAATAAAGTATATTCTAGCAACACATTTTCACTTATTTATATGTTAATAATCTCACTGGGAATTTGAGAAGTAGAAATTTAGTCATATATGCTCTCAGAAGGGAAAATACATATCCTATCACTATATGTTTTGCTCTACTACTATTGAATTGTATGGAAATTATCAATAGACTATGGACTATAATACTTAGCTGAAATTTTAAAGTGAAATCTTGAAATATCCAATAATTTTCCACTTAAATTTATTTGTAAGTGAGGCCCTTTTTTTCATTCATATTGCTAATATGCAATGTATTTCTCAAATAGCAAATATCCTCTCAAATTTTGGTCAAGCTAATTATTTAAATAAGTTTAAATATTATTAAAATGATATGGTAATGATGTAACAATAGAAATGCATTGTAAATTGTTTGAGAAGAGAATAAGTAAAAGGAACTTGAAGTCATTCATATTCAATGTTCATTTCGGTTTAGTCTCCATTCCTAGTTCATGATACTAATGGTAATCATTTCTCTCATGACTATGTGGCCTGTGTACTTCAGTATTCGTACTGCCTTAGTAGGGAAAATTTTATATGTGCAAATTATTCTTCTGTTGCTATATTTTCAATTGCATTTGTTTCAACTTCTTGTATTTCCACATTTTTAGAAATTACAGGTTATTTCTTGTACTCAATCGTGTTTAACAAATATCTTTTTTTTCATATGAAGAGTCCATTACAACTCTGCATTGAGACTGAGCACACAGTTTGCTTTCCTCCAGGTGGATTGCTTGACAACTGAGCAGAAATTCCAAAACTTTTAAGAGATAGCCACCATCATTCACATCATCTCACACTGAGTCTTTGCACAATAATCATCAAAACCCAATATGCTTGGTTTCTGTATCACCAACAGTGTCAACAAAGATCCATTGCAGATTACCATCTGAAGGCCAAGTTTAGCAAGCATTGACAAGTGCTCTATTAATTTTAACCAATTCAGCATTTGAGATTGACTTTTACTAAACACGTGAAAAAAAATGGGGTGTGAGATATTGTCCAGGTTGTATTTCCAAAACAGTGAGTAAAGAAGTAGATAAAATCTCCTCATAAACCATTTACGTGTTAAGCAGAGGAGAGGGGTGCCTGACTAGATTAGTTGGTAGATCATGTGGTTCTTAATATCCAGGTTGTGAGTTCAACCTCCACATTGGGCATACAGAACACTTTAAATATATATTTTTAAAGTGTATTCAAAGAAAAATAAAAGGTTAATCTAGTATATTGAAAGTTACATAAAAAAAAAGGAAAATCATTCATCAAGTTTTGTTGTTATACTTATTATTACTGTAAAAGTTCAGTGGGAGAGAAAGATCTATTGAAATTCTAGATATTAGAAAAATCTGTTTGGGGAGCACCTGGGTGGCTCAGTACATTAAATGTCTACCTTTGTTTCAGGTCATGATCTTGGTTATGATCTCAGGGTCCTTGGATCGAGCCCCACCTCTGGCTCTCTGCTGAGTAGGGAGTCTACTTCTTGCCCCTCACTGCCCACCCCTGCTTGTGCTGCTCTTTCTCTCATCTCTCAAATAAATAAAATCTTAAAAAAAATAAAAGAAAAGAGAGGAGTCAAGATGGCGGAGAAGTAGCAGGCTGAGATGACATCGGGTAGCAGGAGATCAGCTAGACAGCTTATCTAACCATTGTGAACACCTACAAATCCAACCGGAAATCAAAGAGAAGAAGAGCAACAATTCTAGAAACAGAAAATCAATCACTTTCTGAAAGGTAGGACCTGCGGAGAAGTGAATCCAAAGCGACGGGAAGAGAGACCGCGTTGGGAGGGGCCGGCTCCAGGCAAGCAGCGGAGCAATGGAGCACAAAATCAGGACTTTTAAAAGTCTGCTCCACTGAGGGACATCACTCCAGAGGCTAGACCAGGGGGAAGCCCACACAGGGTCAGCATAACCCCAGGTCCCGTGGGGTCACAGAAGGACCGGGGGTGTCTGAGTGTCGCAGAGCTTGCAGGAATTAGAGCAGGGAAGCTGGCTAAAATGACAAAGCCGAGGAGTAAGCTCTCAGCTTGGGGTTACCTTGAGCCGGTCGCAGGCTGGGTGAGCTTGGAGCGCGGCCGGAGGCAATGGAGATGGAAGCGACTGGGCACTTTTCTCCAAGTGTGAGCAATTGAGCGCTTTCCTCCAGGCGCGAACACAGGCCAGGGAGGCGGGGGGGGGGGGCGGTTGGGCGCCTTTCTCTGAGGGTGCACTGAGGAGCGGGACCCCGAGCACTTGGCTCCTCTGGGCCGGAGATTGGGAGGCCGCCATCTTCATTCCTGTCCTCCGGAACTCTACGGAAAGCACTCAGGGAACAAAAGCTCCCAAAAGAAAACCCAAGCGGATTACTTATCCCAGCCCCTGGTAAGGACAATGCAATTCCGCCTGGGGCAAAGACACTTGAGAATCACTACAACAGGCCCCTCCCCCAGAAGATCAACAAGAAACCCAGCCAAGACCAACTTCACTCACCAAGAACAGTGGAATTCCAGAGGAGGAGAAAGCAAATCTTATCTGGACAAAATGACAAGGCAGAAAAACTCACCACAAAAAAATGAACAAGAGGCAGTACCAAAGGCTGGGGACCTAGTCAATACAGACATTGGTAATATGACAGATCTAGAGTTCAGAATGACGATTCTCAAGGTTCTAGCTGGGCTCGAAAAAGGCATAGAAGATATTAGAGAAACACTCTCTGGAGAGATAAAAGCCCTTTCTGGAGAAATAAAAGAACTAAAATCTAACCAAGTTGGAATCAAAAAAGCTATTAACGAGGTGCAATCAAAAATGGAAACTCTCACTGCTAGGATAAATGAGGCAGAAGAAAGAATTAATGACATAGAAGACCAAATGACAGAGAATAAAGAAGCTGAGTAAAAGAGAGACAAATAAATACTGGACCATGAGGAGAGAATTCAAGAGATAAGCGACACCATAAGATGACACAACATTAGAATAATTGGGATTCCAGAAGAAGAAGAAAGAGAGAGGGGAGCAGAAGGTATATTGGAGGAAATTATTGGAGAGAATTTCCCTAATATGGCAAAGGGAACAAATATCAAAATCCAGGAGATGCAAAGAATGCCCCTCAAAATCAATAAAAATAGGTCCACACCTCGTCACCTGATAGTAAAATTAACAAGTCTTAGCAACAAAGAGAAAATCCTGAAAGCAGCCTGGGAAAAGAAGTCTGTAACTTCTTTTCAATCTAATGTAAAAACGTTAGATTGGCAGTGTACCTATCCACGGAGACCTGGCAGGCCAGAAAGAACTGGCATGATATATTCAGAGCACTAAACGAGAAAAACATGCAGCCAAGAATACTATATCCAGCTAGGCTATCATTGAAAATAGAAGGAGAGATGAAAAGCTTCCAGGACAAACAAAAGCTGAAAGAATTTGCAAATACCAAACCAGCCCTACAGGAAATATTGAAAGGGGTCCTCTAAGCAAAGAGAGACCCTAAAAGGAGTAGATCAGAAATAAACAGAGACAATATACAGTAACAGTCACCTTACAGGCAATACAAGGGCACTAAATTCATATCTCTCAATAGTTACCCTGAATGTTAATGGGCTAAATGCCCCAATCAAAAGACACAGGGTATCAGAATGGATAAAAAAAAAAAAAACAAAACCCATCAATATGCTGTCTACAAGAAACTCATTTTAGACCCGAAGACACCTCCAGATTTAAAGTGAGGGGATGGAAAACAATGGACCATGCTAATGGACATCAGAAGAAAGCTGGGGTGGCAATCCTTATATCAGATCAATTAGATTTTAAGCCAAAGACTATAATAAGAGATGAGGAAGGACACTATATCATACTCAAAGGGTCTGTCCAACAAGAAGATCTACCAATCTTAAATATCTATGCCCATAACATGGGAGCAGCCAACTATATAAATCAATTAATAAGAAAATCAAAGAAATACATCGACAGTAATACAATAATAGCAGGGGACTTTAACACTCCCTTCACTGAAACAGACAGATCATCTAAGCAAAAGATCAACAAGGAAATAAAGGCCTTAAATGACACACTGGACCAGAGGGACATCACAGATATCTTCAGAACATTCCATCCCAAAGCAACAGAATATGCATTCTTCTCTAGTGCACATGGAACATTCTCCAGAATAGACCACATCCTGGGTCATAAATCAGGTCTCAACCAGTATCAAAAGATCGGGATCATTCCCTGCATATTTTCAGACCACAATGCTCTGAAGCTAGAACTCAATCACAAGAGGAAATTTGGAAAGAATGCAAATACATGGAGACTAAACAGTATCATTCTAAAAAATGAATGGGTCAACCAGGAAATTAAAGAAGAATTGAAAAAATTCATGGAAACAAATGATAATGAAAACACAACAGTTCAAAATCTGTGGGACACAACAAAGGCAGTCCTGAGAGAAAGATACAAAGTGGTACAAGCCTTTCTCAAGAAATAAGAAAGGTCTCAAATACACAACCTAACCCTACACCTAAAGGAGCTGGAGAAAGAACAACAAAGAAAGCCTAAACCCAGCAGGAGAAGAGAAATCATAAAGATCAGAGCAGAAATCAATGAAATAGAAACTAAAAAAACAATAGAGCAAATCAACAAAACTAGGAGCTGGTTCTTTGAAAGAATTAATAAGATTGACAAACCCCTGGCCAGACTTATCAAAAAGAAAAGAGAAAGGACCCAAATAAATAAAATCATGAGTGAAAGAGGAGAGATCACTACCAACACCAAAGAAATACAAACAATTAAAGAACATAATACGAGCAACTCTACGCCAACAAATTTGACAACCTGGAAGAAATGGATACATTTCTAGAGACATATAAACTACCACAACGGAACCAGGAAGAAATAGATAACCTGAACAGACCCATAACCAGTAAGGAGATTGAAACAGTCATCAAAAATCTCCCAACAAACAAAAGTCCAGGACCAGACGGCTTCCCAGGGGAATTCTACCAAACATTTAAAGAAGAATTAATTCCTATTCTCCTGAAACTGTTCCAAAAAATAGAAATGGAAGGAAAACTTCCAAACTCATTCTATGAGGCCAGCATCACCTTGATCCCAAAACCAGACAAGGATCCCACCAAAAAAGAGAATTACAGACCAATATCCTTGATGAACACAGATGCGAAAATTCTCACCAAAATACTGGCCAATAGGATCCAACAGTACATTAAAAGGATTATTCACCACGACCAAGTGGGATTTATTCCAGGGCTGCAAGGTTGGTTCAACATCCGCAAATCCATCAATGTGATACAATGCATTAATAAAAGAAAGAGTAAGAACCATATGATACTCTCAATAGATGCTGAAAAAGCATTTGACAAAGTGCAGCATCCCTTCCTGATTAAAACTCTTCAAAGTGTAGGGATAGAAGGCACATACCTCAATATTATCAAAGCCATCTATGAAAAACCCACCGCAAATATCATTCTCCATGGAGAAAAACTGAAAGCTTTTCCGCTAAGGTCAGGAACACAGCAGGGATGTCTGTTATCACCACTGCTGTTCAACATAGTACTAGAAGTCCTAGCCTCAGCAATCAGACAACAAAAAGAAATTAAAGGCATCCAAATTGGCAAAGAAGAAGTCAAATCATCATTGCAGATGATATGATACTATATGTGGAAAACCCAAAAGGCTCCACTCCAAAACTGCTAGAACTTGTACAGGAATTCAGTAAAGTGTCAGGATATAAAGTCAATGCACAGAAATCAGTCACATTTCTTTACACTAACAACAAGACAGAAGAAAGAAATTGAGGAGTCAGTCCCATTTACAATCGCACCCAAAACCATAAAATACCTAGGAATAAATATAACCAAGGAGGCAAAGAATCTATACTCAGAAAACTATGAAGTACTCATGAAAGAAATTGAGAAAGACACAAAGAAATGGAAAAATGTTCCATGCTCATGGGTTGGAAGAACAAATATTGTGAAAATGTCTATGCTACCTAAAGCAATCTACACATTTAATGCAATCCCTATCAAAATCCCATCCATTTTTTTCAAAGAAATAGAACAAATAATCCTAAAATTTATATGGAACCGGAAAAGACCTTGAATAGCGAAAGGAATATTGAAAAAGAAAGCCAAAGTCGATGGCATCATAATTCCAGACTTCAAGCTCTATTACAAAGCTGTCATCATCAAGACAGTATGGTACTGGCACAAAAACAGACATATAGATCAATGGAACAGAATAGAGAGCCCAGAAATAGACCCTCAACTCTATGGTCAACTAATCTTCGACAAAACAGGAAAGAATATCCAATGGAAAAAAGACAGCCTCTTCAATAAATGGTGCTGGGAAAATTGGACAGCCACATGCAGAAAAATGAAATTGGACTATTTCCTTACACCACACATGAAAATAGACTCAAAATGGATCAAGGACCTCAATGTGAGAAAGGAATCCATCAAAATCCTTGAGGAGAATGCAGGCAGCAACCTCTTTTACGTCAACCACAGCATCTTCTTCCTAGGAACATCGCCAAAGGCAACAGAAGCAAGGGCAAAAATGAACTATCGGGATTTCATCAAGATCAAAAGCTTTTGCACAGCAAAGGAAACAGTGAACAAAACCAAAAGACAACTGACAGAATGGGAGAAGATATTTGCAAACGACATAGCAGATAAAGGGCTAGTATCCAAAATCTATAAAGAGCTTATCAAACTCAACACCCAAAGAACAAATAATCCAATCAAGAAATGGGCAGAGGACATGAACATGAACAAACATTTCTGCAAAGAAGACATCTAGATGTCAACAGACACATGAAAAAATGTTCCACATCACTCAGCATCAGAGAAATACAAATCAAAACCAGAAAGAGATACCACCTCACACCAGTCAGAATGGCTAAAATTAACAAGTCAAGAAATGACAGATGCTGGCGAGGATGCGGAGAGAGGGGAACCCTCCTACACTGCTGGTGGGAATGAAAGCTGGTGCAACCACTCTGGAAAACAGTGTGGAGGTTCCTCAAAAAACTGAAAATAGAGCTACCCTATGACCCAGCGATTGCACTCCTGGGTATATATCTTAAAGATACAAACGTGGTGCTCCGAAGGGGAACGTGCACCCGAATGTTTATAGCAGCAATGTCCACAATAGCCAAACTATGGAAAGAACCTAGATGTCCATCAACAGATGAATGGATAAAGAAGAGGTGGTATATATACACAATGGAATACTATGCAGCCATCAAAAGAAATGAAATCTTGCCATTTGCGACGACGTGGATGGAACTAGAGGGTATTATGCTTAGCGAAATAAGTCAATTGGAGAAAGACAAATATCATATGATCTCCCTGATATAAATAAGCGGAGATGCAATGGGGGGGGTGTGTGGGTAGGAAAAAAAAATGAAAGAAGATGGAATTGGGAGGGAGACAAACCATAAAAGACTCAATCTCAAAAAACAGACTGAGGGTTGCTGGGGGGAGGGGGGGCGGGCGTGGGGTGGTGGGGATATGGACATTGGGGAGGGTATGTGCTATGATGAGTGCTGTGAAATGTGTAAACCTGGCGATTCACAGACCTGTACCCCGGGGGATAAAAATACATTATATGTTTATTAAAATAAATAAATTAATTAATTAAAAAAAAGAACAGAAAAGAAAAGAAAATCTGTTTGGTAAATGAAAGTTCCATACAAATTGTGTGACATCCAGTAGACATTTCATAATCATTTATCATTAAAATAATATTTTATATATTTAAGATATTGTAGTTTAATAAATATAAGTAAAAGAATAGACAAAATTTCCTCAAATGCACAGTTGTTACTGAAGTATATATTTGGCTGACAATTCCATGCATTAATTATCTTCTACAACTCACTTTAGATTTTTGAGATTAATAGTGTTTACTAAGGATATAATATTGTACAAGTAGAAACCTCACTGGAAAAAAAAACAAAAAAACCTTCTGCAGTCTTGATATAAACTACTGAAATTACAATAAATATGAGTTCACTCCTATTTCTAATTATTTTCTACAATTTTTGAAATAGAGCTATATTTACCAGAAAAAAAAAAGTGTATATAAATATTAGAAGTGAGAGTTGTACAAAGCTCACTAGGGGACTTCTGGTCTAGTTGGGACATAAAGCACATTCTATGAACTTACTGCTTTCCACTAAGCCTCAGTAATTCTTAAAATTAAGTAGCAAGGGCCTGTTCATAAACATAAATTCCAGTGTTTCAGAGAAACAGAAACTATAAAGAATCTATGAGAGATCAAAAACAATTAGAAGTTAATGAGGAAGATGGTAAGAAACAGTATTTAGACAGTTTCTGCAACTTATGGGAGTGTTGAGCAACTTCTGCAGAAATAAGAGGAACCCTCCCCCCCAAACACACACACACACACACACACACACACACACGCACACACACAGTTTGGTTCAGATATGTAGACTGATGATGCCACACACACATCAAAAGGGTATGGAAATATTTGCCACTGACATACTTGAGATCTATGGGGCAAAGAAGTCAGGCCTTTCAAGCAAGTCTTACATGGCTCAGGATATTTTATAGTGATTAGTAGTGAGGTCTGAGTGAGGTTCCCCCATGTAGATAAGATCTGATGTGGCTTGAATTACCCACTGCTGCCACAGGTAGGAGCACCCAACATTCTTAACCACTTGTGCAGTTGTAGGACAAACAAGAAGATGGAGGGGTGAAACCTAAAAGGTGTCAGCAATCATACACCAAAAATTGGGTCAGACTCCTTATTAAAGGATTATTTAAGAGAATTAAAAATGGAGCAATACCATTACACTAGATAAGAACTTATTGTTAATGTGCTCATTTCATATATTTATTGAATATTTACTCTATGTTGGCTAATTATAATCTACACATACATACTCTAAAAATTAACTGTATCATTTCTATTTAACAGAACATATAATTTAACACTCAGATAGGCTAAAAGGTTAATTAAAACCTTGGGTCCTATAACTGAAAAGTGAAAAAAAAAATTTAATTATAAGTCAATTATTTCCCTTAATACTCTACTACTTATCTAAAATGTATATGCATTAATTCTTACTGAAGATATAATTCCAATTATATCCAATACTGTTGGTTTTATAATATGCATTATAAGTATCTCCCTCATATTTTCTAAGGTATGAACAATTGCTCAAAAATCTAGCCATTTCCAAAAGATTTGTGTTAACATGAAACATATACAAATGATCTACCTTACAAACTAAATTTATGATACACATTGCCAAAGGACTAATGTATAAAACATTCCTTTAGATAGTTTATGGGGAAAAATTCTTTATGTTGTCTTCCAATAATATATAGATATTGGTTGACAGGATGGCTAAAATTGATATAAAATCCTGTCCTTAATTTATTATTATACTTAGCAAGTCGTCTTTGCTGGGTGATATTTATGTACTATACACCCTCAACCAAAGGTGCTGAACTACATGGTGAACTGAATAACAGCCTCTTGAAAATGTCCACGTCCTGATTTTTGGAACCCATGAGTTTGCTAATTTACATGGCTAGAGATATATTACAGATGTAATTAAATTAAGTACTTTGAGACAGGGAGATTACTCTGGATTATCCAGACCTGCCCAGTCTAATCATGTGAATCCTTAAAAACAGAGAACTTTTCTCTGATGAGGTCAGAGCCAGGGAGATAGCACTATAAAGTAGTCAGAAAGATTACTGTTGTTGTTGATTTTGAAGATAGAGGAGGGGAATGTAGGTAGCCTTTAGAAATTGGGAGAGAAAAGGAAACATATTCTCTAGAGCCTCTGAAAAGTAATGAAGCCCCGCTAACACTTTGATTTTAACACAGTGAGACCTGTGCTGTACTTTTAATATGTAGAACTGCATATAACATAATTAATTTCTATTTTTTTAAGCCACTAGGTTTGTGGCAATTTTTATATAAGCCAAAGAAATTAATAGAAACTGGAAAGAAGGAAGGAAGGAAGGGAGATAAGAAGAAGGGAGAGATGAGGAAAGAAAGGAAAAAAGAAAATCTATCAAGTGAAAAAGGATTTATGTAGTCCTGAGGTTGATAGCTTCCAACCACTGGCTTCATATTTTTTTGTTAAAGCTTTTATTTATTTCAGAGAAAGAATGAGAAAGAGCACTAGCAAGGAGAGGGGCAGAGGAAGAAGGAGAGAAACTCAAGCTGACTCTGCTTGAGCATAAAGCCAACATGCGGCTCCATCTCATGATCCTGAGATCATAACCTGAGCTGAAATCAGGAATCAGAGGCTCAATTGACAGAGTCACCCAGGTATCTCCATAAGACTCTGAGATAAATGAAAATAAATATCATGGGAATGTGTTAGTGATTACTCATGCATTATTCCAGAAAACTGATGTTCAGAAAAATCACATTTAAATACATATAACAGGGCATTGGTGTCGTCTTTTTTTTTTTTTTTTCCTTAAGGATTTTATTTCTTTTGAAAGAGAGAGAGAGAGAGAATGCCCAAGTGATGGGAGGGGCAGAGGGAGAGAGAGTCTGGAGAAGACTCCATGTTGAGTGCACAGCCTGATGTGGGGTTCTGTCTCACAACCTTAAGATCATGACAAAAAACAAAATCAAGATTTGGGCACTTAACTGACTGAGCCACACAGGTGTCCCAGGGCACTGGTGTCTTGAGAAATAAAGCAAAGCAACACAAGGCACAAGGATAGCCTTTCCAAAGGCTGGAAAAGAGACTCAATAGTTATTCCATCCATCACCCCATCAATCAGTCAAAATATATTTTCTAGTTCTCTTATACCAGATAATATGGGGATGAAAAGTATAACACATTTTGAAGACCTGTCCTTTGCTCAGTGTAGTTGCAACTTTGTTAAATAGAGAGTACTAGCACTTATAAAACTTGACATTAATTATAAAGAAACAAACATAATTGCATTACAATTATAACTAAAACAATATTTCTGTTAATTTTCCATTTGTATGAGAAGTGGCTAGATATGAAGAAGAAATATTTTTTCTAGAATTGAATAATTTATAAAAATTAAAATCAATAAATTCTATGTTTATTAAAGTGTTCATATATAAAACTAATTAATCTGAAAAGACAATATAGTAATTCATTTTGAGTTTAGATGCATATATTTCTGTGACATTTTGGATGATTGATACAATTTATTGCAGGAAGCAAGTTTTGCTGAGTAGTGATTATTGTTAAGAGTAGAGGTGAACACTTTTCTCTGTACAGTATATTTTTGTCAGAGTATTATTTTCTAGAAAATAATGATTGACTCCAGTCATAAAAATAATATACCCACATATAAATAAAATATAATTATTGATTACAGCCATCATAATTGTTTTTCATTAACATATAAAACCCATTTTATGGTGTGAGTAAATTAAATATTTTAAATGAAAGAGATTATATTTTCAAAGTAATAAATCTGATGGCAGGAAAATTATAAACATATATGGAAAAAAAATTGTTCTTAAATTTAAATAAGCAAGGGGAATTTATTTTAGGTGCATAAAGCTTACATTTCTTTCTTTTAGCTTTAACACAGTTCTATTTTTGTCTAGCATGTGAGTTTCCAAAATTTAGTTTATTTAATTAAATTTTCCAATGTGGTCTTTTTAAATAGATGTAAGAAGCACTTATAGTTGTTTCAATCAAAAATAATCCAGGGTAATGGAAAAACTGCTAACAAACAAAAGGCCAGGACCAGACAGTTTCACAGGCACATCGTACCAAACAATTAAATACCTATTCTTCTCAAACTGTGTTAAAAAAGAAGAAGAAGAAGAAGAAGAAAGAAAACTTCCAAATTCATTCTGTGAAGCCAGTATTATTCTGCTACCAAAATCAGATAAAGACACACAAAAAGAAAACTATCAAGCCAATACTTCTGATGGACAAAGATGCCAAAATCCTCAACAAAATAGTAGCAAGGGTGCCTGGGTGGCTCAGGGTGTTAAGGCCTCTGCCTTCAGCTCAGGTCATGATCCCAGGGTCCTGGGATCTAGCCCCACATCAGGCTCTCTGCTCTGCAGGGAGCCTGCTTCCCTCCTCTCTCTCTCTCTCTGCTGCCTCTCTGCCTACTTGTGATCTCTGTCTGTCAAATAAATAAATAAAATCTTTTAAAACAACAACAACAGAAAAAAAAAAAACAACAAAATAGTAGCAAGGAGAAAAAAAAATACTGGCAAACAGAATCCAACAATACATTAAAAAATATATATTCATGATGATCAAATGGGGTATATTCCCAGAATGCAAGGGTGGTTCAAAATTCACAAATCAATTAACATGTTAGATCACATCAATAAGAGAAAGGATAAAAATCATATGGTTATTTCAGTAGATAAAGCAAAGCACTTGACAAAGTACAACATCCATTCTTTATAAAAACCTCAACTAAAGTAGGTCTAGAGGGAACAAAACCACATCAAACATTATATTCAGTGAGGAAAAACTGAGAGCTTTTCCCCTATGGTCAGAAACAAGACAAGGATGTCCACACTCACCACTTTCATTCAACATAGTACTAAAGTCCTACCCACAGCAATTGGACAAGAAAAAGAAATATAAGACATCCAAATTGGTAAGGAATAAGTGAAACTTTCACTATTGACAGATTACATAATACCATATATAGGAAACCTTAAAGACTCCACCAAGAAACTACTAGAACTGATAAATGAATTCAGAAGGTTTATGGGATATAAAAATCTATTGCATTTCTACACACTAATAAAGAAGTAGCAGAAAGAGAAATTAAGAATACTACCATTTATAATTAAATCAAAGATAGTAAAATACCCAGGAATAAACTTAACCAAAGATGTGAAAGACCTATACTCTGAAAACTATAAAAATCAGTGAAAGAAATTGAAGATGACACACGCAAAAATGGAAAGACATGCCATGCTCATGGTTTGGATTAACAAATATTTTTAAAATGTCTATACTACCCAAAGCAATCTACAGATCTAATGCAATCATTATCAAAATACCAACAGCATTTTTCACAGAAATAGAGCAACCCTAAAATTTGTATGGAACCAAAACCAAAAACAAACAAACAAAAAAAACACAAAACAAACAAACAAAAATAAAAACCAAGAGCAAAAGCAATCTTGCAAAAGAAAAAAAAAAAAAAAAAAGAGGAGGGATCACAATTCCAGATCTCAAGTTATATTACAAAGTTGTAGTTATCAGTACAGTATGGTCCTGGCACAAAAGTAAACACATTGATCAGTAGAAAAGAATGAAAACCCAGAAAAAAACCTAAAATTATATTTCAATTAATCTTTGACAAAACAGAAAAGAATATCCAATGGGAAAAAGAAAGTCTCTTCAACAATTTTGGGGAAGCTGTTCTGGTATGTGCAAAAAAAAATGAAACTCAGATCTCATTCTTAAACCGTACACAAAAATAAACTCAAATGGATTAAAGACCTAAATGTGAGACCTGAAGCCATAAAAATATTAGAAGAGAGCACAAGCAATAATGTCTCTGACATTGGCCAAGGAAACATTTTTCTTGGTATGCATCCTGAGACAAAGGAAATAAAAGCAAAAATAAACTATTGGGACATCACCAAATAAAATAGCTTCTGTACAGCAAAAGAAACAATCAAGAGAACTCAAAGGCAATGTAAAGGATGGGGAGAAGATATTTGCAAATGATATATCCCATAAAGAGTTAGTATCCAAAATATATAAAGAACTGATATAACTCTACATCAAAAAACAAATAATCCAATTAAAAATGGCCAGAAGACATGAACAGAAAGTTCTTCAAGAAAACATATAGATGGCAAGCAAACACGTGAAAAGATGCTCAACATCACTCATCATCAGGGGAATGCTAATCAAAATTAGGATGAGATATCACCTTACATCTGTGAGGGTAGATAAAATGAAATACACAAGAAACAAGTGTTGGAGAGGTTGTGGAAAGACAGGAGCTCTCACTCACTGATGTGGAAGTGAAAACTGGTACAACCACTGTGAAAAACAGCATGGGGGCTTCTCAAAAAGTAAAAAATAGAAATACTTTATGATCATGTGATTACATTACTGGGTATTTACCCCAAATATATAATATACTAATTCAAAGGAATATATGCACCCTTATATTTATAGGCACAATTATTTACAATAGCCAAATTATGGAAGCAGCCCAAGTGTGTCCATCAATATATACAATTTTACTATTTATTTACTATATATTTCATATATATATCTCAAGATATATGTATATATCTTGCCATTGCAACAACATGGATGGAACTAGAGAGTATTATGCTAAGTGAAATAAAAGACAAATACCATATGATTTCGTTCATATGTAGAATTTAAGAAATAAAACAAATGAGTAAAGGGGGATTAAAACAGAGCAAGAGGCAAAGCAGGAAACAGACTCTTAATTATAGAGAACAAACTGATGGTTATTAGAGGGAAGGTGGGTGGGGTGTGTTAAATGGGTGAAGGAGATTTAAGAGTACACTTACCATGATAAACACTAAGTAATGTATAGAACTATTGAATCACTCTATCACAAACTTAAAACTAATATTACAGTGTATGTTAATAATACTGGAATAAAAATGAAAAACTTTATACAAAAGATAACCCAGAGTAGAACAAAGTAATTTTTTAGCCACTTCCTACCCAACTTCATAAACTCCTAAAATTATGAATTATCTATGCAGAATATCACTTGCATATGAAATAACATATTATATATTCTTATATAATTCCAAAGTATATTTAACAGTTCCTTTTATTTTAAATAAAATTATTTTCAAGTAACCAGTGATTTCGCAAATTGTTTTCTTATAAAATTATCATAAAATACCATATTTGTTTACCTCATGCCCATTGTTTATTTCTAATTTTTTCTTTAAAAGTATCTTTATTTTGGGGCTCAGTGGGTTAAGTCTCTGCCTTTGGCTCAAGTCATGGTCTCAGGGTCCTGGGATCGAGCCCCGCATTGGGCTCTCTACTCTGCAGGGAGGCTGCTTCCCCCTCTCTCTCTGCCTGCCTCTCTGCCCACTTGTGATCTCTCTGTCTCTCTGTCTGTCAAATAAATAAATAAAATCATTTTTAAGAAGTTAAAAAAAAAAAGTATCTTTATTTCAGGGCACCTGAATGACTCAGTCAGTTAAGTGTCCAACCCTTGATTTTGGCTCGGGTCATGATCTCAGGGTTGTGAGATCTAGTCCTGCACTGGGCTCAATGCTCAGCTTGGACTCTGCTTGAGATTCTTTCCTTCTCCCTCTGCCACCGCCCCGTAAAAAAATAAATCTTTAAAAAATATTTTTTTATTTCACAATAAAGATAAATATTTGTGAAATTTTGTACCTGAAAATTTTCTTATCTAGAGTTTGATCATTGAAGAGGAGGAAAACAAATGCAGGAAGCCATGTAACTAACAATGAATCACCTTACAACATGTGGGCCAGTGATGCACATGTGATACATGCAGAACATGATATTCCTAAAGTATGGGCTTATTTTTGGTGTACTTTCTATGGGTTTGGACAAAAGTGTACTGACATACAGATATACCGATACTATTAAAAATTGTAAAAAAATATATAAAATCAAATGGAAATCCTTTTTTCTTTTTCCCCTAATTTTATAGAGAATGCATTTGATGTTTCATAAACATAATGTATCTCACAACTATTTATGAATTTGTTCATCTCATTCCACAATATTTTTAGGTATCTTTATCATTATCTTGCAAATATTTTAATGTTTAACTAGAAATATACTGCTTAATTTCTAAATACATGCCACTTTGTAGTAGTCATTTTGTTATTGACTTCTAGGTAAGTTATCACTTTTAAGAAACTGTTCTCTAAATTATTTCAATCATTTGAAATTTGTTCGCTGTTGCTTTGCCATACCCCATGACTATGTTTGCAGATAAATATTTTGTAATGGTTTAGAAGAAAGGTGTTTTTTAGTTGTTCAAATTTTCTCCTCAAAATGATCTAACTCACACTAATGTGTCTGTTGAATTTTTCACTTAGTCAGTGGCTGAGAGTTGTTTTAGATCCATCCACTATGACTGTGGATTTGTTCATCTAATTAGTTCTATATAATTTTGCTTTATTATATTGAAGTCATATTGTTAGCTGCATATAAATTTAATCTTATTAATTTTCTTGCTCTGTGGAAACATATATTGCTTGATAGTGTGCCTGCCAATTCCATTCACTGGGCTACTTTTTGGCTTGGTTTTGTTGACTCTTACCATGTTTGTTTCTGTTTCTTGTCCCTTGTCCCTTGGCAATCTTTGAGTTTAGTGATGAGTACCATGTTGATAAATTACTTTTAGAAATTATTTGATGCTTGATGCAATGTTATATATCTCCAGAGAGGATTTTGTTTTGCTCCTTCAAGGTTTAGGGATACCAAAAAATCAATGTATAATTTGGTATGCAATGAAGTAAGATAGCTTAAAGTCTGGAGATTTTTTTGAAGGGACTCTTGATGACTTAAAACCAGATGAAATTCTTGAAATGACTGATTTTGTTTCAGTTTTCTCTTACTTCAAAAAAAGATACACTGGCATCTTGGAAGAAAATAGTAGTAGTTTGCATCAAAAATTAGAGTTTTAAGTTAATTGTAGAAAACATTACTGAGTACATGTAAAAGATGAGGGAAAGAAGAAGTTCAAAGATAACAAAGTTATCTTGTTCACTTTGGTTGAGGAGAGGAGAGAAATCAGTCATTCAGTCTTTGACATTTGAAACTGATAATTGTATATTATAACCATGTGGATATATGAGGTAGTCATTCAAATATAAACTTCAATATTTTAAATAATAGGATTGGCATGGAGATTAATTTAGGATTCATTTACATTCATAAGAACAATTAAAAAGAAATAATATCACTAAGCCCTTAAGCAACCAAAAATTTGGACATCAGGTCAGGATGGGGAAGTCATCTCAACATAGAATATTGAGAATATGTGATTATGAAGGGTTGCTTATGAGAGAAACCCATAGAAAGTGTTGCCTCAGGAAAGGAGTAACAAAGAATTTCAAGCGTGGATAAAATTTTGGTTGTATAACTGTTTAGAAAAGATTAGGTAAAATAGGTTTAGATTAGTTACTACTGGATTTAGCTTCATAGTAGAGCTTTGAGGTGATCTGATAGAGAATTATATAATAGTGAAAATGAGACCTACTTTTCTAGCAAATCATTTGTTTTACTTTTTAAAAGATGAAACATTTCTAAACTCTTCTATAGGTTGACAAAAATGATCAGTTCAGAAAGAAAAACCCATTATATAAATGAAAGAAAATAATTGGAGAATCCATGAGACAATTAACACTAATGGAAGTGGAAGTAAATGGAAAACTTTACTTTTGATGGGATAAGGGAATAAATGCTGGAAATACATGGAAAAAATAAAATATTGTTTCTTTTTTTAAAGATTATTTATTTTAGAAAGAGATAAGAGAGTGGAGTACAGGAGGGGGCAGAGGGAAGAGGGGGAGAGAGAATCCCAAGCAGACTTCTTGCCAACATGGGGCTTGATCTCAGGACCTTGAGATAATGACCTGAGCTGAAATCAAGAGTCAGATGCTTAACTGAAGAGCCACTCAGGCATCCCCAACATTTCTTTTCTGAAAAATAAACATTCTAATTGGTTGGATTCCTATGCATGTTATTGTCCTTCCTAAGTCATTTGGACAAATATTCTTTGTTTTTAGCTAATAACATCTAGTGAAAGACTATGAAATGGAAATTATATCCAATAAATATACCTTAAGTCAACTTCTATATACTAATTATGCCCAATCTCATTTGGATGAGAATGAGAATTACCTCTTCCATTAAAAACATTATAATGGCACACAGATGTCATAAGAATGAATTGTCAATCATATTCTGAGTTAATCACTGATGAATACTGATTATGGGATGACTAAGTGAAGTATAGCGATGACTCACCTTTGATTTATCATCTGCATTGTTTATAAGAGCAAAAAAATGCAAGATTAGGGGCCCCTGTGTGGCTCAGTCATTAAGTGCTATTTTTGGCTCAGGTCATGATCCCAGGGTCCTGGGATGGAGCCCCATGTCAGGATTCCTGCTTAGCTTCTCCCTTTCCCACTCCCCCTGCTTATATTCCCTCTCTCACTGTCTTTTTCTCTGTCAAATAAATTAATAAAATCTTTTAAAAAATGCAAGATTAGAAATTAATATTGAGGTGACTAATACTCTATGTACCTTCTTCCTATGGCTTTACTAGTAAATTGAACAATGAAGTTTATCAAGAAACAACAATGAAGTGACCTGCCTTTACATTTTGTTGACCATTTTAGGAATCTTCTTAAAAAGAGATCTAGGATTTAATTAAAAAATTGTCCTTTGGGTTTCTTTTAAAGATATCTGATGCTTTACTTTAATAACAATATATTTTATATTTGGAATTAAAGGACAGTGTGTCTAACCTTTACTTGATTCTCAGATTACTTTCACTTAAGAACTTTTGAAGGCACCTAACACTGTTAAATGAGAATTGCCTAAAACTATGGTTGTAGCCTGCCTACACAACTGTATTACTCTAGAAAGAGCAAACTCGAGAGGTTGCAAAATAGGAAAAGAGCCTTGCTCAAGGTTTTGATTATGGCTTAGGGATGAGGTTGCGGTGTGGGCTACCACACTTGAGAAAATCTTGCTTAGTTTGAATCTCCCACTGGTATCAAAAAAGGGAGCACTTGGGATTTCTTAATAGATTGCCCAAATATGGTAAGAGGGGAAAGGAGATTAGAGAGGCATAAAAGCTGTAGCCCTCAAACATCAAAAAATTGAACTATATTCCTCATAGAAACATAGGCATCTCCTGCTTCTTCTAGTGACACAATGGTCTTCATAATCATTAAACTAGATGCTTAATATTAGTCCATTTTCTTCTATTTTCATTCTTACTGGCTCAGTGTGCACCATCTCTTGTTTTAGCAAAGATCGTGTATGTGTGTGCGCACACATGCTGTTTCCCATTTTCTAACATAACAGATGCTTTTGTCCAGCATCTGTGCGTTATTCTTATCTCTTTCAAGTTTTCACTTCTCCAGAAGTCTGAGCATGTCCTCTTAATGAGACTAAATCCGCATTCTTCCGCAGCGTCAGAAAATGGATGTTTGTATCGACTACAATATTAATTTGGTGAATGTCTCACATTTCTTCTGAGATCTAGGTTATAAACATCATGACAAATATCAGGCATTTTACCATTTTATATCACTAAACATATGGCTTATATATAGTAAAATTTAATGCCACAGTTTTGTAGAAACAAGGATATAGCAATCATTTAACATTTGTTGTATTTAGCATAATAAAAAGGAACTCTTGTAAAATGAAAATGTATGTAAATCTGCTTTGAAAACTAATCATGCTAAAATTATTTCCTATTTCTTCTAAGGATATGAATACACCTGATTTAATTTTAATTCACCATTTTGGTACATTTATATTGCCCTTTTTCCAGCAACTCTAAGTAAATATATCCAATTTTTGCATCCTTCTAAGAAAGAAAAATTTGAATGGGAAAAAGTTGTGATTTTTTTTATTGCCTTTCTTGAACCATTTAATATTAGTATGTACTTAACCTTGGACTTTGACTTATGATTTGAGCAAATCACATTTTATGTGGCTATAAAAGGTGATTGTAACTTGCAAGACATTAGTAAGTATTAAATAACAAGTTTGTATTTTAATTCCACAAGTACTAACATTTTTAAGACACTGGAAAAATCAGAGTTGTGGTAAAGCACAAATGAAATTAGCAACTGCTTTTGTCTTTTTCCTTTGAAACAGACTTGGGTTCCCAAACTGAACTCCAGAGACTGCAAGAGAAACATATTCATTATAATATCACAAATGTGTGGCAAATACAATTTTTAAAAAAATGTGATATGTTGCTCTTAAATTTAAAAAAAAAAATGAGTGATTCACTTTATATTAAGTATCACAGGAATATATCACAGCCAAACACAGAACTTTTAAAATTATTTCAGGGATTGTAAAGCCAGAATGAGATTCTTAGAAGGGCTAGAGTACCTATTGCTTTCAGCAAGACTTGTTCCACATATTTTTGAAAACAAAAATACTAGCAGCCTTAATCTTTTTGAACTGGGCAGGGGGCTGTATTAATTCTTGAAGAAATACCCTCCTGACCTCAGAAAATGATTGTGTTTATGCTCTGAAATATGTCTTATATCTCAGTTTATACAACTCCATAATAAAAATTTTAACATATTATTAGATTTTCTGTACTGATTGGCTTTTCTTAATATATGTATATAAATGCAAAAACAATCTATACTTAATTATTTATTCACTCATTTACAATGATTTTGCAGGGAATCATTTAAAAGTTTTAAAGCCCAGAAATAGGTCTGAAAGTATAATTATTATTATTAAAAATTATAAGTTAAAAGCAAATGCTTTTGACTTTAATACTATTTAATTAAAATATAGTGTATGGAATAAATCAATATTTGTATGATATGTATACAACTTGCATATTTAAAATATATTATAATATATAAATGTGAATATATTGTGTTTTAATGAAGGTGATTGCAATGTCAATGCCATTATGATTTTGTGCAATTTAACTTCCTGACTCAATAAAATATGGTTTCAAATGCAAAAACATAGGAAAACATTTTCTGATTGATTGTAGTCCAGAATATCAAGTTTTTACAGTATAATGTCTTCAAATTGAGGCACTGAGTTTTACATGGGATTTTGTAATTTTGAAAGAAATCAATATGAATAGATCATAGGGATACAGTGTCAGACTCTTCAACATTTAAGAAATTCTATATTTTTTGTTCAAGATGACTATTCTAGTGATTTCTAATTCTCCTTTAAATTTATATAATCGAACACATGTAGAATCAGAAATACATACAAATTCATAAATAGTAAACAAAAATATGGTTATCCATCATAGGTTTTCTGATGATATTATCATCTGAAAGATATGAGCATATCAATATTGATAAAGCACAATAAATAAAGTTTTTGGAAGCCAATGCATAGTTCAAGTTCTGAAACACTTCCTATGAATGTGGCTAGTGACCAATTTATCAGAAACATAATGATATGTCAACCTGAAGAAAGAGAGCATACTTTTATACAATTACACCTGTACAATTTCCCAAGAAAATAGAACAGGCTCCCACCCAGTCATGCATTTATAGTTACAGTCTTTGGGCAGCCATTAAGAGATCAGAGCTCTTATTTCAACACAGTTGGAAAGAAGGTGGGAAAGGCAAGGGTTAATTGCATGTTGGCTTTCAAAGTGAGCTACATGTAAGGAAAAAGACAGTAAAACATCTGCAACAAAAGTAACTAAAGTGCAACCTATATATATTCATCCACTTTTTGGGAGTAGAAAAATAAAATTTTGAATTGGTTTTTATGATCAAAGAGTAAATCACAATCTACATTCTTAAGAAAAACAATAAAATAAACAGAAATTCATTACTTTAAAAAGCATAATATTATTGCTTCATATCACTAGTATAACTGAAAATCAACCTTTTAATAACATTTAGTTTACCAACTGTCTTCCAGCTCGAAAACAAAGTTAGATTTTTGTAAGCCTTGGGGTGCCTGGGTGGCTCAGTCAGCCTCCAACTCTTGATTACAGCTCAGGTCATCATTTCAGGGTCACAGAGTCCTGAGATTGAGCCCCACTTAGGGCTTCATGCTCAGGAGGCAGTCTGTTTGAGATTCTTTTCCTCTCCCCCACCCCCTGCCCAAGCTCACCCTCTCTCTCACAAATAAATAAATACATCTTTTAAAAAAAAGATTTTTTATATTCCTTCAGTTGAAGGAAAATAACAAATTAAGCATGTGCTTTGTCTGATTCAAGGTCAAAATAATGAGGAAAGAAAGTGTTACAATTTAAATTATTCTCCAGGAAAAAAGTAAGAGTTTTTCAGAAATTGGAGAATATAAATGTATTGTAAAAATTATGATATAGGATATAGAGGATGATTCTAAAATACATGTAGCTTTTAATATCAATATGCATAAGAAAGCATATACTTTATATAAAGATAAATGTCTTGAACTAGGCATATTAAAAAAATTTAAAAATTTAAAGCAAGAAAAAACTAAAAACAGAAGACATATTTATAGTCTAAAAAAACTTTAACTATAGGTAATATATTGCAGACAAGGAACAGTGGAAAAATAAAATTAATAACATGGAGAGTGAAAACTTGTTATACTCACCCATTCAAGTAATAGAAGAAAAAGATTGATATATAATATCAAAAACAGTGCTCTGCTTAATAATTATGATTTTCAAAAATGAGCCAGAAGAAAAATAAGCAGAGGGAATAGATACAAAAGAGAATAATTTACTAGGTATCAAAGAAGTAGCTGGAAAGTCATAGTAAATATTCTATTTGCCACAATATATTAGTGACTGGCTCTAAGATTAAACATGTATTGGTGATATTTTTATTTATTAGATAACAAAAAGGAAAAAAGTCACAATATGAAGGTAATTCAGAAAGTCAAGCTGGTCTCCACTGTCTGGAACACTATACACCAAAAACCATGGCATAATATTTACATATTTTTTCATACAATGTATTAAATACTATGGAGCCATTCTAGTGGCTTTACAGGCATTTTGCCATTAATGCTCACAATTTTTAATCCCACTTAAAAGATAAAGAACCTAATCTAAAGAGCATTATATAATATTCCAAGTTCACAAATATAGTGAGGCATAATGCAAGATTCTAAAATCATTACTATGTCATTCTAAGCCCCAGCCTCTTAAAAATTATAGATTATATCTTTATGAATTTTAGAAAGATATTGGAACCTAAAAATTTGTTGTAGACAAGTAAGTGAATGGTAGTTAAGAAAGATCAGTCAAGCCAACTCAGACACCAAACAGAATAAAGAGTACCAAGTCTGAAATTATATCAATTAGATCAGAGTTTGCCATCTATTTAGCTCTGTGTGTATGTATGAATGCATGTGTGTGTTTACCCTTCTGTATTTCAGTTATTATGCTAATTAAACAAATTATAGAACAAGAGTGTTCCTGTTCTCAATGAGCATTTAACCTAACCAAGATCTCACACATTAATTAGGGTCAACTCTATTTCAGATAATGAGCTACATGTTACAAGGTTGTAATGATGATCATTGCTCAAGTAACAGAACATAATGTTGATATGCACATGAAAATATTTTGTACAATGTGATATTGGATGGTAAACATACGCATTGCCCAAGATTTATGCTATCCGAAAGAATGATTAATTCTTTTTATAGGAGTTTGAGAAAGTTAAGAAGTTAAAGGTGACAGTTGAGCCAACTCTTGAAATAAAGTTGACGTTGGTTAATTGTGTATGAAGATTAGTTCTCCACACTATTTCAAGTTACATGTCTCAAAACTAGTTCTCATGCTAAGAAAACTATTGAGTTAGAACACATAGGATTGTGTCTCACTCATATTCCACCCAAATGTCCCAATCTTCCACCACATTCTCATTCTCCCCGCAATAAGAATTTTTAATTTTCTCTGCTCTCCTCATAGTTCATATTCTTCTTCTCACAGTCTCAGTAGATACAATTTCCTGTGTTGAAAAATAAATGAATATTTCATCTTTTATTAAATTATTCAAATTTACTAGCATAAGACCCATGCTCTAATATTGCTATCTTTTTTTGTTTGGTTTTTCATTTCTATCCTTTTAATAGCACTCTTTATTCCTGATCAGGGAATTATTTTCCTACTGTGATTGAGGTTTACTTCCTCTTCTCTTTGGCTATTTAAATTAATAATCTATGTTCTCTTTATTTTCAACTCTACCTCTTGCTGAAGATTTATCCCATTAGCATTTAAATATGTTCAAATATATTCCATATTGGAAAGTAAAAGACTTTTCTTTAATCCATTTGCCTTTGCAACTACTGCTCTTACTAATCAATTGACATGAAAAAAAGAATAAACTCAGACGTCTTCATTTAGCGTTTTCAATTCCTTGTTTTTCTTTTGCTTCTCTAGTTAATCTATTTGAATGTTAACAGTGAAATGAGTGAAACTGTAGCACTAGAGAAAGAATTTCGGACTTCAACTATATTGGCAGTGCAACCCTTATATCTGTAAAAACACTATGACATCACAGGGTTTTTCCAACTTCTCTGTGTACCATTTGGCCTGCTGTGAAGTCACCACCAGTCCTTTAAATTCAACAGATTGGGTCCGTAGGTAGCTCAGTCGGTTAAGCCTCTGCCTTAGGCTTTTATCATGATCCCAGGTCCTGGGAGTGGGTCCTGCCTCAGGCTCCCTGCACTGGAGGGAGTCTGCCTCTGCATCTCCCAAACACATTTTCTCTCTTTTCTAGCTTGCTCTCTCTCAAGTAAATAAATTTTAAAACTCTTCAAAAAAAAAAAATCCAGCAGATTATATTATTATCACAGCATTACTGAACATTTTCAATTAAGAATGGTCTGATACTTTTTAAAAAAGAAAATTTATTTAAAATTTCAATTTTAGAACACTTTTTACTTGATTTATCATGTTCTTTTGAAATTCAGGTAAAGAATTTCTGTTGAACAGTATTGGAGACTTTCTCTTAATGTTCTGAAGACTTACCTTAATCACACATTTAAGTTTTGATAAACTTGATTGGATTTTATAACAAGAATTTAAGCAAAAGTTCCTGTTTGTCACAAGCAACAAATCTTCATTGATCTTTCTTAAGTTTCTGCCTTTTCTGTCAAAAGTAAAAAAAAACGAAAAAGAGAGAAAGAAAGGAAAAAAGAAAAAAAAATGTTGAGTATCATTTTTTTATACAAAGAAATTACTCCCCTGGGGCTAATGATACATTATATGTTTATAAAAATTAAAAAAAATAAAAAAGAAATTACCAATATAAAGAAAATTTAGATAATGCAAAAAATCAACATATAGAAAATGTAAAATACCCAAATCCCACTGGCAAGCAAACAACTCAAAACAGGCTATAAAAATACTCATTTTGCTGCACCAACAACGATTCTAACCAAATAGAAGGCTCAGAGGAATCTCAAAACATATTTCAATGCTCTTTGATTTATATTATTTTATAATTTTCCAATAACTGCCTATCATTTTAAAAGTTTATGCTTGCATTTACATACTTTAAAAACCAATGCAAACATGATTTTGTGACATTTCTATAGTCATGTAAATTTTTATCAAACAAATAAATATTAAATAATTGACCAAATATAATGAGGGTTTTTCTGGTTTATTTTTGGGTTTGAGAGCTTTTTGACATAATTATGATATCTACTTTTGTTTTCCTTTTCTAAATCTCTATTTTTATTTCTACCTATTATAATCCCAGATTTTTTTCAATTTACTTTTTGTAATTACATTCAGGCTGCAGGGTTGGAAAAAAAGTTATTTATCAAAATACTCTAGTAGGTATTAACTGTTTTTATAACACTCAAGTCAGATTGAGCACTGTGTATGTATTATCTCCTTATTGTTTACATTAAAAGTGGCATCTATCTCAGTGTTTCCATTTTATGGAAGTAAAATGAGACTTCAATAACAGAAGCCTCTATGTCTCTAACATAGTAAATGGGGGGTATTGTTTCAAACCCAGGTACTATGTAAGTCCAAATCCAACTCCTAACACCAAATGAAATGCCCTTAATCTTTTAGTTGCTCTCTTTAATAGTATGCATGGGATTTGATGTAGAGAGTTTATTTAGTAAAATTGTATGGTGCTATACAAAAGCACTGGTTATTTTAAAAGGGCAAATGTTGTTTCCGTTCTGTTTGTTCTTAGTATCATCAGTTGGTGAATACATTATTTTCCAAGCAAATGCATATGAAACTCATTTATAATCAGCCTAAATTCACAGGCTAATATGGTAAACATTAATACTTGTTCTAATAAGAGGATCATCTTACAAACAGGCACATTGATCTTATTTTTCTTGTTTCAATTCAGACCTTATAAAACTTAACAGAGGAACAACAGGCTAGAGGTTAGTATTTAGAATCATTGTTTTAGAAAAGGCATTTTATCCCCAGTTTTTTGGCATTAAGAGAGAATAGCAAATATATGCCAGAAAACAAAATCTTAAACAAGTATTTTAAATCCTCAGTAACTAATCTAATGTAATCTCTTGATTATCTACATGCTGTTCTCTTAGCAGATTAGGTGATTTCAACCTCTAGATTCCTTGAAAGAAATGCTGGCAAACTGAAGTATGTATTAAAATTTCTTTAGAGGTTAGGATCTTAGATCCTCAATTCAAATCAAAATATCCATTTAGGGGCGCCTGGGTAACTCAGTGGGTTAAGCCACTGCCTTCGGCTCAGGTCACGGTCTCAGGGTCCTGGGATCAAGCCCCATGTTGGGCTCTCTGCTCAGCAGAGAGGCCTGCTTCCCCTCTGTCTCTGCCTGCCTCTCTGCCTACTTGTGATCTCTCTCTGTCAAATAAATAAAATCTTAAAAAAAAAAAAAATCCACTTAGTGGAACAGCACTTTCTACATTATGTTGAAAGTTCTGGTGTGATATTCTGTATCCGTGTTATACTAAGAAAATGTCAAATTATTTAGGCAAATTTAGTGGCTGGTGTTATGCATGGGAAAATGTAGACATCCATTTTGTTAAGCTAAAAATTTATTTATAAACTAAGACTTACAGGATATCAATCTCTTTTCATTGTCATGACAACCTTTTTTTAATATATGTGGGAGGGGAATACACACTGAACTAAATAACAAGCTTTACCTAGTATCTTCTTAAAGAAAATACCATGTTAATTATATATTGCACTTATACACAAATTTTAAGGATATTCTGTATGTTCCATTTACTACTGAAATATAATTAGGTAGAAATAATTTCATTTATATGGAAGTTGTTTTAAGCTATTTTTATAAGAGAAATTTATAAAATTTTCTTTACATACCTTAGCAGGGAACATATCTAAAATATCCATTTAAAAAGAATGAGAACAAGGTTGTTTTCTCCAATAAGTCTTACTCAACAATTGCCATTTAGATTTGTCTCCAGTGACCATAAATTATGTACAGATTTGCACTAATGAAGTTCAGTAATTGAAAGAAATGTTAATTTGACATTATAATTTCCATTAACCTTTACTTTATTTTTGATACTTTTTACCAACTTCTAACTTTTTAAAATGGTGATAGCTCTTGCCATATCATTTACCAATTTATAATTTCAATTATATCTTTAAATATGAAGATTCATCACACACTCTATGAAGATTTTAATGAAACCATCTTAAATTTATAAAAATTTGGGACTCATAATTGACAATATCTGAGATTTTAAGATCAAAAAAAGATATACTAGCCAAGTTAAAAGAATAAAATAAAGAAAATTATATAATCATATATTTAAGATATATTTTATTTTAAAAACAAGGTGAAGTTTCTTTATAAACTGCAGAATATCTAGAACATTTCAAGTAAGTGACTATATATTCAGTTACTAAACTCATAGCTCTTTAAAGAAAAGTAAGTTTTTACTCATCTTTACAAATTCAGGCCCTTAGAAAACAGTGTTTAGAACCAAGTAAATACTCAAATTCACTTTGAAATAGAATTTTTAAAAATAATATTTATTGAATAATGAACGTTTATTTTTTATTTTTATTAAAGATTTTATTTATTTATTTGACAGAGAGAGACACAGCAAGAGAGGGAACACAAGCAGGGGGAGTGGGAGAAGTCTACTCCTACTGACTAGGGAGCCCAATGCCTGGCTGATTCCAGAACCCTGGGATCATGACCTGGGCCCAGGACAGACACTTAATGACTGAGCCACCCAGGCACCCCTGAAGAGTAAACTTTTTTTTTTTTTTTAAAGATTTATTTATTTATTAAGAGAGAGTGAGCATTCAGGAATGGGGGGCCAGGAAGAAGGAGAGGGAGAGAGAATCTTTAAGCAGATTTGTTGCTGATCATGGAGCCCAATAGGGCCTTGATCCCAGGATCCTGAGATTATGACCTGAGCCAAAATGAAGAAATCGGCTGCTTAACCAACTGAGCCACCCAGGCAAGCCTTAATAATAAACTTTTAAAAATTATGGATTTTCTTCTCTAATTTGAAGTCATCTTTTATACAGCATATGCGTTAAAATGTGTATTATATCTTAGTAAGTTCAAAGAATAGAATGGGCCTTGAAATGTTTGTTTATGCTTGCCATTCCAATTTTGTTCATTCTGATCAATATGTTTTGTTTCCTTCTTACTTAACAATAATACAAATATGGACTTAAAAATAGAGTACATAGGGGCGCCTGGGTGGCTCAGTGGCTTAAGCCTCTGCCTTTGGCTCAGGTTGTGATCTCAGGGCCCTGGGATCAAGACCCGCATGGGGCTCTCTGCTCAGTAGGGAGCCGGCTTCCCCCACTCTCTCTCTGCCTGCTGCTCTGCCTACTTGTGCTCTCTATCTCTCCGTCAAATAAATAAATAAATAAAAATATTTTTAAAAAATAAAAAAATAAATAAAGTACATAATAGCATATAATTTTGGACTCCAAATATTTCAAGTGTACTGAAATAAAAGCTCAGTCAAACAATATTTGTTTAATTTTTGCTATATTCCACATTCATTGCTTTTATTTTTTATTTTTAAATATTATAAACAGCAAAGCTGACATGAATAGAAGTAGAAGAGAAAGAAAACTGTAGGATATAACCAGATTTGTTAAAAAACTGTAGGATATAACCAGTTTTTGTGGGGGAAAAATGTCTTTAGTGAGAAATGGTTTAAAAACTGATAAAAGAGACATTAATTCATTCAGATTTCTGGGAGTTTGAAGAGTGATCATAAAGATTATGACAGATGATACAAGAAAAACTGAAAGTACATAAATAATGAAGTGGTTTTTATTATATGTTCTCTATGGACTTTGATGAACTCTTAGAATGTACTGTCTTTCATCTATGTTAATCACAGAAAAATCAGGTCTGGCATCACTAAAAGTTAGAAGTTCTCAGAATGGAGAAAAAGGTTGTCTACTATTGATGTACTTTAAATATAAATACAGAGATAAGCTAAAAAAATTAACACACTGCAAAAACACACTATGTTACCACTAAGCAAAGAAGGATGAAGTGGTTTCTGTTATCTCAGATACCATAGACCTTATGTAAAATAACATGGCCAAAAAAAAAAGAAAAAGAAAAAAGAAATGTCTTAATTAAAAGTGCAGCAATTCAAGAGGAAATAAACACTATATACATTTAATAACTTATCTTCAAAATCATGAATAGTAATACCTAGAAAAAATTATAGTTTTATGTATTTATATAATAATGGAATGTGATAATAATAGAAGCTCATAGTGTATATTAGTTCACTAGAAAGTTATATTAGGATATAATAGTAGTATTTAAGAAAGGCCTAAATCCAATGAATTAAAGCTCATCCTTGAGAAAGAAAAGTAAATTCAATATCAGCAAAAAGAGGAAAATAATTAAGAAATTAGAGCCAAAATAATAGTAAGAAACAACACAGAAAAACCTTCAAAGACAAAGCTTGTTCTTGAAAAGATTAATAAAATTCATTAACATCTAGCTGGACTAATTAAGGATAAAAAATGAGAAAAATTTTCCCATATCACAAATCAACATGGAGTCACCACTACGGACTCTATAGAAATTAAAATAATCATAAAATTATGAATAACTTTATGTTATTCATGTTGTGTATTTTAGAGGAAATAGACAAATTCTTTGAATTATATAGCTTGTCAATATTGAAACAAATTGATACAGAAAACCCAACTAACCCTATAAACATTAAATAAACTAAATTTTATCCAAATCTTCCCAAAAGAAATCTCCAGGCTTAGATTTTTAAAAATATTTAAGGTAATACAAGCATTGATTTTGTCTAAAAGACCTGAGAAAACAGGGGAGTGAAGCTTCACAACATTTAGTGAGACTTAAAAAAATAAAATAAAAAGCATAAAAATAACAGATCAATTTCCCACATGAACATATACACAAGCAGACACAAACACATAAAAATTTAGTAATTCAGCCAAATCCAGACTTATAAAAATAGCTTATGAATCATAATCATTGAGGTCAACTTTAGCAATGTAATTTTGGTTTAATATTTGAATTAATGAAATTAACTACATTACAGGATATATTATGTTTAGGGCAATAGAAGCAAAAAAAATTTGACAGAAATTAATATTCATCCATGTGAAAAATTCTCAGTTAAACTAAGTGTGAAAAAGAACTCGTGCCTTCTGGTAAAAGGCATCTACAAAAACTTATACCTATTTAAAGCCAAATTACTGAAGCTATATTTCTAAGATTGACAAATGCCAAAAATTTCCACTTCAATCAATTTATTGAACATTGTTTTAGAAGTTCTGGGCATTGTAATAAATTTTAAAAAATACAGATTTGAAGGAAATAGATACTTTCATTTCTATTTCTGTTTTGGAAGATACTTATCTAAGTAAAATGCATAAAGGAACTGATGAAATAAGTACTAACACTAATAATGAATTGATTATATTCTCAAGATACAAGGTTAATAAACCAAGAATCAAATAGAGTTCACAAAAACATCTAGAAAAGGAAACAAAAATAATTCTATTTACAAAAGCATCAGCAAACTAAGAGAAGGTAGGGATTAAAAAAAAAAATCAAGTCCTCTGAATAAAAGCTAAAAAAATCTGTCGAGACAACTGTAAGATTACCTAAATAAAGACATGCATCATGTTATGAATTGGAAGAATACTTCTTTTAAAAGATTTTATTTATTTATTAAAGAAAGAGAGAGAGCACAAGCACAAGAGTAGGAAGAGGGAGAAGCAGACTCCCTGCTGAGAGCGAAGCCAGCGATGGGGCTCAATCCCAGGATGTTGGGATCATGACCTGAGCAGCAGGCAGATGCTTAACTGACTGAGCCATCCAGGAGCCCCTGGAAGAACAGTTTTAAGATTTTTTTTTCCCCCAATTTGATCTATAGACTCAATCCACTGTCAAGAAAATTCATAGTAATTTTTTAAAATCTTTTAGTAGGAATTGACTAGCAGCTTTGACATTACATATGAAAATACAAGAGATCTAGACTATACAAATAACTCTTGAAAGAAATAGAAGAACCAATTTGGGTGATTTACATTATCATTTCAAGTCCTACTTTAAAGCTAAAACTAGGGTATTCAAGAGAATGTGGCATTGGTTGAAGAATAAATAAATAGCTATACAGAACTGAATAGGAAACCTAGATATAAATCCAAATGCAATAGATATTTTAATTTTTTTACAAAAATCACCTATTTTTTAATGGAAAAAATAATATCAATGCAAAAACATGCCCTAGAGTGTTTGGATATCTATTAAGATAAAAAATAGAACAAAAGCCTAATCTGTACCTCACACACTCAAAGTTACTTTGATATTTACAATAGAAAAAAAAAAAAAAAACAATACATTCTAAAATCCCATAGCTTTTAGATAAAAATGTAAGAGATTATCTCCTTGACAGAGTGGTGGGCAAGTCTAATACCAGCTTGTCTGCTATACCCATGTGTTTACTTCCACGGATGTCTGGATTAATGGTGCTAACCCTTGACCATACCAGGATGTATTAATTAATTAATAAAGGTGTGTTCTAGGGTGTGAAATATGAAATATATATATATATATATATATATATAATAATTTTAATTGCAGAGCTCCTAGCTTCTTCAGCTGGTTATAGGTCCAACTCTTGGTTGCTGCTCAGGTCACAATCTTGCAGTTATGGGATGGAGCCCTGCATTGGGTTGTGCTCAGTGTGGAGTTTACTTCAGATTCTCTCTCCCTCCCTCTCATCCACTCTCTCTCTCTCTCTCAAATGAAGAAATAAAAACTTTTTGCCTACTTGTGATCTCTCTCTCTGTCAAATAAATAAATAAAATCTACAAAAAAAGAAATAAAAACTTTAAAAAATAATTTTTCTTAACTCTGTCTCACTAAAATATATGTAGTAGTTGAATAAAAATTAATTGGACAATCTACTGAGTGTTTCTAAAAATAAATGATTATGAGTCAGGACACATTTGATGTAGAAAATTTAGAACATTTGGACCAGTAAGAATTGAAAATAGTACCAGTATTAAATGGTCAGCTCTCTGAATGACCTGAAATGGTGTATTATTTATTTGTTGTAGCACCACGTTAATTCAGATACAACTTAATATTTTGGCTGTTGATTATGTGTGATCAGTAGTGAAGTCATATACTAGCATAGGACCCTGGGAACACTCAACCCAAAATGAAGTAACAAAACATATATTTTTTAACAGAAGATAGGCAAATTAATGAATGAACTCCTTTGTTAAGATTTCCTCATTTGGGGGCGCCTGGGTGGCTCAGCGGGTTAAAGCCTCTGCCTTCGGCTCAGGTCATGATCTCAGGGTCCTGGGATCGAGCCCCGCATCGGGCTCTCTGCTCGGCCGGGAGCCTGCTTCCCTTCCTCTCTCTCTGCCTGTCTCTCTGCCTACTTGTGATCTCTGTCTGTCAAATAAATAAATAAAATCTTTAAAAAAAAAAAAAAAAAGATTTCCTCATTTGTCCATTTATTCATTTATTCATTTAATTATTTATTGAACTAATCACTGTACTGGATGATGAAGGATATATATCTTTTGAAATAATAGCACCTGTCTTACTGGACCTTATATAACATGTGTAAGATATATATGACTTAAGTAAACTTTAAAAGATATGTAACACTATTAAATGTTACAAATGCTATAGAGAAAAATAGTAGAGTGTGATAGCTTCTTTTTCTTTTGTATATCCTGATTTTGAGTAATCGTGTCAATCTGCCTACAGGAACTTGAGGACATGTTATTTATCTGTGCTTTTATTTCTTCCTCAGAATATGATTGTCATTAATGGAAGAAAAACCCAACTTATTGTAAAATGCTTTCAGACGTAAATACCCCAAAAATGTGGAAAATATTTTGAACTATTTGATTTACTTCTTATACTATAAGTATTAAATTTAAAAAATATATATATTGAATAAATAATTAGGTTAGAACAGAGGAAAACGGAGGCAGGGACATTGCTCTGCAACCAGAATATTGGATGCACAAGTAATTATATGCAATGCCTTGCATGATGAATTCTATTAACCAGTAAATAAGAAAAGTTTAATACTAGTTATAAATTGAGAAGAGAATCACAGAGCCAAAAATCACATGTGTGCTGAAATTAGATATAAGGAAAAATGAGATAGAATGCTAAAATCTAATATGAAAAGCAGGGAAGTAAAAGGTATCAAATATTACAATTATACTACAGGAAATGTGACATTTAAAGAGGTCAAAGAGCAGGATATTAGTAGTAGAATCACTGTAAACTGGAAAGATTAAATATTTTATCTTGAAATTGGAATGGTCGAGTTCAGAATTTAAGAATTGTTCAATTTAGTTTGATAATAAATTTTCATGTGCTTGCTTTGGCAGCACATATATGAAAATTGATAAAATTTCCAGGAGTTCTTACAAAATTGAGCCCTGGATTAGATTCCTTGAGGTTTTTGTGTTTTGAAGGTGTATATTTTCATCTGATTCTTGTGTATTATGCCTTGAATTGAGAGTCATGTTCCTGCAATATTTATTCAAAACAAAAAACAAAAAAACAAAAACAAGTTTTTGAGCTTCCTATATTGTCATAATTCTATTTATATATGTTCATTATATAATAAATACATTTATGAATACTTAGGAAAATGGGAATCATTTGAAAAATATTGACCTTAAATATGAAAATAAGTAAATTGATATTTATTAAAATATACTGAATAATTAAATGCCTTTCACCTTTCTAGCTTTATCACTTTCTTAACTTTTAATGTCTGATTTTAGCCTGATTATGACTTCCAGGTCTCATTCCACTGGAGCAGTGAAACCACCTTCCTGATTATACTACACATTGTGGAATCTGATCTCCCTGTCAGTTTAAGTTGGCTGTCCTTTATAGTTGACACCTGTTTCACATGGATTTTATTTCTCACAAATCCTGAAGAACATCTTTTTGATATCAGGGTATAGTTTCCTGTTGCAGCTGTCTACTTTGTCTAAAAAGTATAAATTCTCTATAATTCCCTTTGTTTCGAAGCTTATTTTGCCTCTCTGTGACATTCATGCTATTGACAGCTGCTTCCCTTTGAAACTCCTTTTTCTAGTGGATTCCATGATCCATTCCTTTCCCAGTTCACTTTTCCAACAACCTCTTTTGCTGGAAATTTATGTTCCTATACTGCTTCTGAAATAATTATTTAAAAATTTTATCTTTGACTCCTTTTTGTTTCATTCTTCACATATAGCCAGGAAAAATTATCAGTGCTTGCTTTCATTTGTCACAGATATTTCTACAATTCTCAAATTTAAAACAACTGCCTGGAAATTTATGTTGGATACCACAATAAAATCTTGCTTCCATTTACCTCCACTTAAATGTACTAACAACACTTCAAATACAGACAAATTTAAACTAAAGTCTTCCCCAGTGTTGCTTTTATAAATTAAACTGCACATAACTTACTTTTAACTCAATAAATTGTGCTGCCAGGTCTAAAAAAAATTCAGAGATAGAAATTATTTTTAATACGTATATCTCTTAACTTTTATAGCCATTTACTCCCTTGTCCTATAAATTATTAATTATTAGCCCCTTCTCTTCTATGTATTCTCTCAAAACTATTGTAACTTGGATTTTCATACTTGAAAGCAGAGCTTGGACTCTCCCCTTCATTTTGTATTAGCATACTGAGATCTCATATTGGTAGAATAGAAGATCAGAACTGGAAGAAGCAAGAGACCCAATTACATAGTGACTTACTGTACAAGTTAGTTTTTCCTCCTTTTATGTTAATATGCTGAAGTGGGTGGCCCTTGACAGCAAGTCAGCCTGATTCCTTCCAAATTTCCTTTCATCACTCTTTAAGATCTGTCATTATCCACACTGTGAGAACTTTTGTCCCTAACAAACTATCCTATAAACGCTCAAAGTCCAAAATATTTAGTAATTTTCTATAAATCACAGTGGAACTGTCCATATTTTGTATATTATACTAGCACTTTACATCATCTTTGCCTTCAAATCAAGCATAAGCCTATCTTTCCACTTAAATCCACAGTTCAGAAACTCTGAACTATGTATGATTCCATAAATGACCAAGTCCTTTTCCTTCTCCTCCTTCTCCTCCTTCCCCTCCTCCTCCTTCCCCATCTTCTCTTCCTCCTTCTTCTTCTTTCCTCTTCCTCCTCCATCTCCTCCTCATAATTATTATTTTCTTTTTTTCCTTAATGGTAAACACATTCTAGAATATATTCTCCACTTTTCAAGATCTTACATATATAAACATCTCTCAAGTTTTAGCTATTTTAATATTTCTTCAAGAAGAATTGGGACACCTAAACTTTCATTACCATTTATATGCAGTTTAATGATAATTGTATTTAATAATTATTATTCACTTGCAATAGGCTATAATATATATTGCTATCAGGATCCATGTCTGTTCATATTGATAATTTATGCTCAATAGTCATTTCTAAATTAATGATTTATAAATTATGTTATCTAAAACTATTTAAATAAATAAAATATAATTGTACTGAGACAAGAACATTTTAATTCTTGATGTTATACAGCTTTGGAATTATACATGAAAACTTTAAGACTACAATATGATACCAACTTATGCAAACTCATATAATGGTTGACATTACTATTAATAACATTTAGAGGTAAAACTTTTTAATGTGAGAAATTTTATGTTGAATCATATTTTCAATTAAATTCTGTTTAGTAATTTTAGATTTTTTTTCTTATATAGACTACTTATTTACATTTACAAGTAAGATTCCCAGCATTATTTATAAGAATTGTGCTATTTTGCAACTTTATATATTTTAATATACCGCTCTTTCAAGTACACAAATGGGCAAACTAGTTGCATGACCTTGCACATGCATTTAAAATAATATCAATAATAAAGTGCACAACACAATCTCATTTTGCTGGTACTATTCATTGATTCCATGTATCTTCTATTGCTTTGGATATTTTGCATAATTTCTGGATGGGAGAGATCTACATGAAGGTGCACTTCCAGGCATCCTGAACAAGTCATTAATTCTTCTTTATGATTAAAAGTGTTATCATCCCTTCCCGGGGAGTTGTCTACTACTGTGATCATTGAAAACTGTATTTGCTGTCAGCAGGCTCAATGGCTGACACTAAGTATATAAATCAGAGAATTGTCAGATTTATCAATGTCTAAGTATGAATTTCTACTGAGTAAGCCTGAAATATAATCTAAGTAATGAGCTGCCCTCAAAAATAATAAAATAAAATACAAGTAGAAGAAATGCATTATTCAATTGAGGATGAGTCCAGGGAAGTTTCCTGAGTAGTTGAAGTTTTTTGGGTTTTTTTTGTTTTTTTTTTTTTTAAGATTTTATTTATTTATTTAACAGAGAGATCACAAGTAGATGGAGAGGCAGGCAGAGAGAGGGGGGAAAGCAGGCTCCCTGCTGAGCAGAGAGCCCGATGCGGGGCTCGATCCCAGGACCCTGAGGTCAAGACCTGAGCTGAAGGCAGAGGCTTAACCCTCTGAGCCACCCAGGCGCCCCTAGATGAAGTTTTATAAAGGATTTTAATGTAGGAAATGAGTTTGAATGATATAAATTTCAACCAAATTTCCATCTCCTTACTAAGTTTCTGTTTAAAACTTTTACTACTTGCTACTTGTTTTGGAATTATCCCCATCCAGAAAGATCTTAAAATGTATCTAATTAGACTATAAAACTCAAAGTAATTTGTCCTTAAATTTTCTTTGAGCAGAGAACAGCACTTCTCCTGCTATTGCTAACACCACTGCCTCCCTCACATTGTTTCCATTATATGTAAACTGTTACCTTTACTCTGCCACCCCAAGAAGGGAAATGCTTCAATATATCATGCAAAGCAATATGGCTTTAATTAATTAAGGTAACATATATGGCATTAATTTAATCTCTAATTATATAATGTAATAGTTTTCCTATTTTACTGTGACTCAGGTTTAAATAATCTGGCCAGGATCACACAGCTAATTAGTGAATAATTTAGAATTCAAATCCATAACTGCATGTCTCTAAGCCCACATTAGTTTCATTAATCATAATCCCAAAATTGTAACCATCATAAAGCCTATTACATTAGGCCCACCACTAAGAACATTTAACAGATTTCCATAGAATATATGTATGACAAAATCTAAATTAATTATCTGATCTAGAGATTCAGTGTGTGTTCCATCAAAGTCTTAGCAAATTATCTTTGAATATCAACAACCTGATTCTAGAGTTTATATGGAAAGGGAAAAGACCTGAAACATCCCAAACAATTCTGAAAAAGACTGACCAATACTTGACTTCAAGACTTACTATAAAGCTACAGTGATCTAGACAGTGTGGTCTTGGTGGAAGAGTAAAGAAATAGGTCAACAGAACAGATTGGAAAACCCAACATTATTATGTCCTCTAGGTCTCTGAGAATTGTAATCCATCAGATATAGGATTCTTAATCTTATTTTTGTCTCTTTTATGTCTAGGAGGCATTTCTATGCAGAGCTGACCATTTGGAATTTACATTTACAGCTTTATTTTGTTATACATACACAGAATTATATTAAAGAGCCATACTAAAGCTTTATAAATAGTCAAAGTAAATAAAAATCCTTTCAAGGCATTTACATAATTTGCCTATAGATTAAGATATTTGCTTTTCCTGTCTGATACTACTCAGTTAGGCCAAAGGACCAAATTACCTATTCCTTTAATGACAGTACCTTAGTAATTCTTGAATTCTGCACTTAGCATGGCAAATGTGAAACTAGCTCAAGGTTTTCTGACATGAACAGTAGGAAAACAATTGGTAGGGCAGCCAGTTGAAACCAGGGCTGACACAGAAGTCATAGTGGGACTCCTAGGTCAATACCTATACATCTCCCCTTGTCACTTGCATTAATCATGTTACATCCGGGAAAAGATGAGAAGATACAGGGGGAATGCTCAGAATTATTCTACAATTCTACTCAATTATTTCAGAATGCATCAAAGTTATTAACTGATTATTAAAGTATAGTAGTAGTGAAGTACACCTACAAAAATTGCTTTTCTCCTTCCATTTAATAATGTGTTTCATTCTTTCCATTCAAATCTCTCAAAGAGTCTTCTACAAAGGTAAAACAACAGGCATGGTGAATTTACAACAGCCATCATATGGTTGTATACATAGATAAAAATGTACAGAAAATTAATTAAAATAAATATATTCATTTAGAAAAGGCAATACATTATCAAATTTTTCTATTTTATTTAACTACATATATACCATTTATACAAAATAATTGCATATACTAAAATACAAAATTAATAACATTTTTAATATCAGCAGCAAACAAAAATTTGAGATTTAAGAAAATACTGTTCACAACAAGACCTAAATGTCAAATAACATTAAAAACATTTAGAGATGGTGAGAAAAACTTTGCAAACTCTAAAAGATTAAGGAAAAAATTATGGTGAACATATATAAATGGAAGTCTGTTATGAATTTTAATGATTAGTAATTTAAAAATTTAATTTTTACCTGTATTAGTTTATAGCTTTTGTGTAATCCCAGTCAAAATCTTACAAGTGTATGTGTTTGAATGTATAAGCATGTATGTATGTCTGAAACTAGACAAACCAAATCCAAAATTTATATGGAAGTATAAAGGATCGTAAGTAACAGGACTGGCATGCTGGAAGGACCAATCTAATGGGAAGTAGCTCTCATCTCAGAGTTGCAGAAATTAACAAAAGGAAATCTGATTAATGAACTAGCAGAAAGGGAACAGAAACTGACCAATACATACATGTTTGCTTAATTGATGGGAAAAAATGACGTTGCAGAGTAGTAAAGAAAGAACACTGTTTTCAATAAGTAACTTTAGTCCAATTCACTACTATAAAGAGAAAAAAAAGTTTAAGTTGCTAATTCTCAAATTATATTTAAAATTAAGTTCCCTATAAAGGGAGGAGTAAAAGCAAAAACAAACAAATAAACAAACAAACAAACAAAAAGCTCTAAGAGGGTAATAGGAAATACAGCTCTGGCTACTGAGTTTTAGAATGGAGGAGATATGGCAATATCTATTCACTGTTGGTGGGAATGTAAATTGGTCAACTATGGCAATAGATGTGACAGTATCCACTAAAGTTTGACATACACAACTTCAGTGAAAAACCACATCTACTCCTAGATGTGTGTTTAATTGTGATGCATGTACTTGATGTACAAAAATGTTTATAGCAGCATCAAATCAGAAATCACATAAATGTCCATTAACACTGAAGTATATTGAAAGTTTGAAGAAAAATACAGCAATACAAAAGGACAGATGATGTCTACATCCAACGTTATGGTTAAATATCATAAATGTCAAGTTTAGCAAGATATTCAAGAACACCAAATATATTAATCCATTTATATGAAGTCCCCAAATAGCCAAAAAGAAATTCTACTAGTAGAAAACAGAATTCTGCCCCTTTATGAGAAAGAAAGAATGAAGTGTTGTGAAGAGGCACGTGTCTTGGAAAATACTAAAATATATTATTTTACTAGGTTTGGGAATGGTTATATATAACTACTATTGAATAATTCATTGCATTGTAGAATTTTGTCCTGTGTACTTTTACTATATATACTTTACAATAAGAAGTTTAAATAATTAAAAGAATTTATTTTTTTTCTAAAAATATGATTGTTCAGTTTAGAAATCTCTAAGATTTAGTTATTTTTTTGTCTAAATTTCCTGTACCAGTACAATTTCTAATTATTTTCCAGGTGTTCAAAGTTTCCTGTACCTATTTATTCCATATATTTTCTCCCTAAACGCTACACTGTGCAACCCTCTTGCACCATATTTCATTTTATTTAAAGATATTATTGATTTATTTGTCAGAAAAAGAGAGAGAGCATGTGAGCATAAGCAGGGAGAAGCAGCAGGCAGAAGGAGAAGCAGGCTCCCCACTGAGCAAGGAACTCAATGCTGAATGTGATCCCAGGACTCTGGGATCATGACCTGAGCCAAAGGCAGATGCTTAATCAACTGAGCCAGTCAGGCCTCCCCCATATTGCATTTTATAAACAAATAGTACTTCAGCTTGGCTTGTGTGTGTGTTTTTTTTTTCCTTGTCAAAGTGGCATCCCTTAAATTTCCCTTCTAGTATCTTCTCATGGCCCTTTTCATCACTATTCATTATTTCTATTTTATCATTGTTAGCTCTTATATGTGACATTCTATTTTTGTGACTCATTTTTTCCAACAAGTCTTCAAGACAGTTATCACAAATTAATCTCACTGTTTCACTATATAATTTGGTTTACAAAATATGTATTCATATATGTTTTGAAAGTTCTTTCTGAAATGAATACATATTCATAAATTTTTCACTGCAATTCTGTATATCTTGTGTTTTCTATCATTATCATCTGAAATCAATTCTTGCAAACTGGAGACTGACTTGGAAAACCGAGTAACTTTGTTTATTCTGTGCTCTCTGCAAAATACTTAAACAATTTATGAATAATGGGTATTTGACTTCATAGGTTGCCATGCCTGATCAGTATAGACTATAAAACTATTAGTACATGAGTATTAACTTTCTCAAGTTGTAGGTATTAACATATATGATCCATTATCCACTTTAATATATTTAGTGAGAAGGTATGTGGTAGATTTAGATTTTGTGTTTTGGCAAATGGTTTTATTTTTCTAGTTGAAATCTAATTCCATTTATTCCATTTTTTGTAAAGCAGCATGTCTTTTTTTTAAGCATGTTTTCTTTATCATGAAAAGAATCATGGAGTTTTCCTTAAAAAATATTTCTTGGAAATTAACACTGATCACAGAAAATAAAAGAATACCCTAACACATGACAAATTATAGTTAAGTGTCTGAGTACTTTTGACAACCATATATTAGTCATCTCAGTATGTTATTAGTTCCTCAAATATTCCATGCATATGTTTTAAGAGGCAGTAGGATTGTAGAAATATTATTTAATTTATATTAAGGTTAAGCAATCCAAAATATACTCTCAGAAAACATAATTAAATGGTGGCTTATATTATTGCTTTAACATATAAATAGAACAAAATGAAGTCAAATGAACAGAGAATAAAAATATGAATGGTTAATGAAAACCCATTTGTATTCTGAAGAGTAATAATTTATAATAAGTTATGATTTTGAAATAGATTTATTATATAGAAGCATTTAACATTTCTTATTGACATCATGGCATTTTACATATCTTTGAAACTATTATAAACATTGAATGAGAAATAAATCCTGCCCAAGGAGAGTGTAAACATTATTTCTCATACTTACAGAATCAAATGAGAACAAGTTAAGGCCAAGAAATCCAGGTATTGTTAGCTGGCCATTTAATGATGATTTTATTCATTAAATGATATAAAGTAAGTATATGAAATACAGTCTCCTGATGCCCTGTCTACCATTAATACAAATTGGCAAAATATCTGTGCTAAATCTGTATCAGTAAAATCATATCATACTAGTTATAGGTTGTTATGACAATGTAATAACAAAGGAAAGATGTTGGTTTAATAATAAAAAAAATAAAAATATAAACTAAATATATATGAGAATCAAACAGATAGATTAAATATCACTAATTCTTATCAAAATGATCTTAATATTCCAGAGGAAATTTTAAAGGGAATTGGTTCATTTCTCATATAAGGAGGATGGATTTTGATCAAGAAAGGATGCTGTACTTTGTCAAATGTTTTTCAACATCTATTGAGAGTATCATAATGTTCTTGTTCTGTCTTTTACTGATGTATTGTATCACATTGTTTTGTGGATGTTGAACCAACCTTGCAGCCCTGGAATAAATCCCACTTGGTCGTGGTGAATAATCCTTTTAATGTACTGTTGGATCCTTTTGGCTAGTATTTTGGTGAAAATTTTCACATCTGTGTTCATCAAGGATATTAGTCTGTAATTCTCTTTTTTGATGGGGTCTTTGTCTGGTTTTATGATCAAGGTAATGCTGGCCTCATAAAATGAGTTTAGAAGTTTCCCTTCCATTTCTATTTTTTGGAACAGTTTCAGGAGAAAAGGAATTAATTCTTCTTTAAATGCTTGGTAGAATTCCCCTGGGTAGCCGTCTGGCCCTGGGCTCTTGTTTGTTTGGAGATTTTTTATGATTGCTTCAATCTCCTTACTGGTTATGGGTCTGTTCAGATTTTCTATTTCATCCTGGTTCAATTGTGGTAGTCTATATGTCTCTAGAAATGCATTCATTTCTTCCAGACTGTCAAATTTGCTGGCGTACAGTTGCTCATAATATGTTCTTATAATTGTTTGTATTTCTTTGGTGTTGGTTGTGATCTCTCCTCTTTTATTCATGATTTTATTTATTTTGTTCCTTTCTCTCTCTCTCTCTTTTTTTTACTTTTTGTTTATTTTATTATTTTATTTTATTTTTTTTTTGATAAGTCTGGCCAGGGTTTTATCAACCTTATTAATTCTTCCAAAAAACCAGCTCCTAGTTTGATTGATTTGTTCTATTGGGTTTTTTTTTTTTTTAATTTCTATTTCATTGATTTTTGCTCTAATCTTTATTATTTCTCTTCTCCTTCTGGGTTTAAGCTTTCTTTGTTGTTCTTTCTCCAGCTCCTTTAGGTGTAGGGTTAGGTTGTGTATTTGAGATCTTTCTTGTTTCTTGAGAAAGGCTTGTATAGCTATATATTTTCCTCTCAGGATTGCCTTTGCTGTGTTCCACAGATTTTGAACAGTTGTGTTTTCATTATCATTTATTTCCATGAATTTTTTCAATTCTTCTTTTTTTTTTTCTTTTTTTTTTTTTAATTTTTTATTTATTTTCAGCGTAACAGTATTCATTGTTTTTTCACCACACCCAGTGCTCCATGCAATCTGTGCCCTCCCTAATACCCACCACCTGGTTCCCCCACCCTCCCACCCCGCCCCTTCAAAACCCTCAGGTTGTTTTTCAGAGTCCATAGTCTCTCATGGTTCACCTCCCCTTCCAACTTCCCTCAACTCCCTTCTCCTCTCCATCTACCCTTGTCCTCTATATTATTTGTTATGCTCCACCAATAAGTGAAACCATATGATACTTGACTTTCTCTGTTTGACTTATTTCACTCAGCATAATCTCTTCCAGTCCTGTCCATGTTGCTACAAAAGTTGGGTATTCGTCCTTTCTGATGGAGGCATAATACTCCATAGTGTATATGGACCACATCTTCCTTATCCATTCATCCGTTGAAGGGCATCTTGGTTCTTTCCACAGTTTGGCGACCGTGGCCATTGCTGCTATAAACATTGGGGTACAGATGGCCCTTCTTTTCACTACATCTGTATCTTTGGGGTAAATACCCAGCAGTGCAATTGCAGGGTCATAGGGAAGATCTATTTTTAATTTCCTGAGGAATCTCCACACTGTTCTCCAAAGTGGCTGCACCAGTTTGCATTCCCACCAACAGTGTAAGAGGGTTCCCCTTTCTCCACATCCTCTCCAACACACGTTGTTTCCTGTCTTGCTAATTTTGGCCATTCTAACTGGTGTAAGGTGGTATCTCAATGTGGTTTTGATTTGAATCTCCCTGATGGCTAGTGATGATGAACATTTTTTCATGTGTCTGGTAGCCATTTGTATGTCTTCCTTGGAGAAGTGTCTGTTCATATCTTCTGCCCATTTTTTAATATGATTATCTGTTTTGTGTGTGTTGAGTTTGAGGAGTTCTTTATAGATCCTGGATATCAACCTTTTATCTGTACTGTCATTTGCAAATATCTTCTCCCATTCCGTGGGTTGCCTCTTTGTTTTGATGACTGTTTCTTTTGCTGTGCAGAAGCTTTTTATCTTGATGAAGTCCCAGAAGTTCATCTTTGCCTTTGTTTCCTTCGCCTTTGGAGACATATCTTGAAAGAAGTTGCTGTGGCTGATATCAAAGAGGTTACTGCCTATGTTCTCCTCGAGGATTCTGATGGATTCCTGTCTCACGTTGAGGTCTTTTATCCATTTTGAGTTTATCTTTGTGTACGGTGTAAGAGAATGGTCGAGTTTCATTCTTCTACATATAGCTGTCCAGTTTTCCCAGCACCATTTATTGAAGAGACTGTCTTTTTTCCACTGGATATTTTTTCCTGTTTTGTCAAAGATTATTTGACCATAGAGTTGAGGGTCCATATTTGGGCTCTCTACTCTGTTCCACTGGTCCATGTGTCTGTTTTTATGCCAGTACCATGCTGTCTTGGTGATCACAGCTTTGTAGTAAAGCTTGAAATCAGGTAACGTGATGCCACCAGTTTTATTTTTGTTTTTCAACATTTCCTTAGCAATTCGGGGTCTCTTCTGATTCCATACAAATTTTAGTATTATTAGCTCCAGCTCTTTGAAAAATACTGGTGGAATTTTGATTGGAATGGCATTAAAAGTATAGATTGCTCTGGGCAGTATAGACATTTTAACGATGTTTATTCTTCCCATCCAAGAGCATGGAATGGTCTTCCATCTTTTTGTGTCTTCTTCAATTTCTTTTAGGAGTGTTCTGTAGTTCCTCGAGTACAGATCTTTAACCTCTTTGGTTAGGTTTATTCCGAGGTATCTTATGGTTTTTGGTGCTATAGTAAATGGAATCGATTCTCTAATTTGCCTTTCTGTATTTTCATTGTTAGTGTATAAGAAAGCCACTGATTTCTGGACATTGACTTTGTATCCTGCTACATTACTGAATTGCTGTATGAGTTCTAGTAGTTTGGAGGTGGAGTCTTTCGGGTTTTCCATATAAAGAATCATGTCATCTGCGAAGAGAGAGAGTTTGACTTCTTCCTTGCCAATCTGGATACCTTTTATTTCTCTTTGTTGTCTGATTGCTGTTGCTAGGACTTCTAATACTATGTTGAACAAGAGTGGTGAGAGTGGGCATCCTTGTCGTGTTCCTGATCTCAATGGGAAGGCTGCAAGCTTTTTCCCATTGAGGATGATATTTGCTGTGGGTTTTTCATAGATAGATTTGATGAAGTTCAGGAATGTTCCCTCTATCCCTATACTTTGAAGCATTTTAATCAGGAACGGATGCTGGATTTTGTCAAAAGCTTTTTCTGCATCAATGGAGAGGATCATGTGGTTCTTCTCTCTTCTCTTATTGATTTGTTCTATCACATTGATTGATTTGCGAATGTTGAACCATCCTTGTAACCCAGGGATGAATCCTACCTGGTCATGGTGGATAATCTTTTTAATGTGCTGTTGGATCCTGTTTGCTAGGATCTTGTTGAGAATCTTAGCATCCATATTCATCAGTGATATCGGTCTGAAATTCTCCTTTTTGGTAGGGTCTTTGCCTGGTTTGGGGATCAGGGTAATGCTGGCTTCATAAAAAGAGTCTGGAAGTTTTCCTTCTGCTTCAATTTTTTGAAACAGCTTCAGGAGAATAGGTATTATTTCTTCTTTGAAAGTTTGATAGAATTCCCCAGGGAATCCGTCAGGTCCTGGGCTCTTGTTTTTTGGGAGGTTTTTGATCACTGCTTCAATCTCGTTACTAGATATCGGTCTATTCAGGTTGTCAATTTCTTCCTGGTTCAATTTTGGGAGTTTATAGTTTTCCAGGAATGCATCCATTTCATCTAGGTTGCTTAGCTTATTGGCATATAACTGTTGATAATAGCTTCTGATGATTGTTTCTACTTCCTTGGTGTTAGTTGTGATCTCTCCCTTTTCATTCTTAATTTTATTAATTTGGGCTTTCTCTCTTTTCTTTTGGATTAGTGTGGCCAATGGTTTATCGATCTTATTGATTCTTTCAAAAAACCAGCTTCTAGTTTCGTTGATACGTTCTACTGTATCTCTGGTTTCTACCTCGTTGATCTCTGCTCTAATCTTGATTATTTCCCTTCTTACGTGTGGAGTTGGTTTGATTTGTTGTTGATTCTCCAGTTCTTTAAGGTGTAGAGACAGCTGGTGTATTCTGGATTTTTCAATTTTTTTGAGGGAGGCTTGGATGGCTATGAATTTCCCCCTTAGGACCGCCTTTGCTGTATCCCATAGGTTTTGGAGTGAAGTGTCTTCGTTCTCATTGGTTTCCATAAATTGTTTAAGTTCTTCTTTGATCTCCTGGTTGATCCAAGCATTCTTAAGCAAGGTGGTCTTTAGCTTCCAGGTATTTGAGTTCCTTCTGAACTTTTCCTTGTGATTGAGCTCCAGTTTCAAAGCATTGTGATCTGAGAATATGCAGGGAATCATCTCAGTCTTTTGGTATCGGTTGAGCCCTGATTTGTGACCCAGTATGTGGTCTATTCTGGAGAAGGTTCCATGTGCACTTGAGAAGAATGAGTATTCTGTTGTTTTAGGGTGGAATGTTCTGTATATATCTATGAGGTCCATCTGGTCCAATGTATCATTCAATGCTCTTATTTCTTTATTGATTTTCTGCTTCGATGATCTGTCTATTTCTGAGAGAGGCGTGTTAAGATCTCCTACTATTAATGTATTCATATCAATATGACTCTTTATCTTGATTAATAGTTTTCTTATGTAATTGGCTGCTCCCATATTGGGGGCATAGATATTTACAATTGTTAGATCATCTTGGTGGATAGTCCCTTTAAGAATGATGTAGTGTCCTTCTGTATCCCTGACTACCGTCTTTAGTTTAAAATCTAATTTATCTGATATGAGAATCGCTACCCCGGCCTTCTTTTGAGGCCCATTGGCGTGAAAGATGCTTCTCCATCCCTTCACTTTCAGTCTGGGTGTATCTTTAGGTTCAAAATGGGTCTCTTGTAGACAACATATGGATGGGTCCTGTCGTTTTATCCAATCTGCAACCCTGTGTCGTTTTATGGGTGCATTTAGGCCATTCACATTGAGAGTGATTATTGAGAGATACGTTTTTATTGACATTGTGTTATCTTTGAAGTCTTTCTTTCTGTCGATTGTCTCTATATTTCTGTTCAATGCTATTCTTAGGATTTTTCCTCTTTTATAGAACCCCCCTTAATATTTCCTGCAGTGTCGGCTTGGTGGTTGCATAGTCTTTCAAGCCTTGCCGGTCTTGGAAACTCTTTATCTCTCCATCCATTTTGAATGTCAGTCTTGCTGGATAAAGTATTCTTGGCTGCATGTTCTTCTCATTTAGTGCCCTGAATATATCTTGCCAGCCCTTTCTGGCTTGCCAGGTCTCTGTGGACAGGTCTGACGTTATTCTGATGGGCTTTCCTCTGTATGTAAGGAGCTTCTTTGTCCTAGCGGCTTTCAAGAGATTGTATCTACAATTATGATTCCTCAATTTTACTATGAGGTGCCTGGATGTTTTTTTTGAATTTATAATCTTGGGGGGGGACCTTTCTACTTCTAGTACATGAACACTTGTTCCATTCGCAAGATTGGGAAAATTTTCATGAAAAACTTGTTCCACTATATCTTCTAGACTTCTTTCTTTCTCCTCCCCTTCAGGGATTCCAATAATTCTGACGTTGGAACGTTTCATGGCATCATTTATTTCCCTGATTCTGTTTTCGTGGCTTCTAAGCTGTTTGTTCCAGGCTTCCTCCTGATCCTTTCTCTCTATTTGTTTGTCCTCCAGATCACTAATTCTATCTTCTGTCTCAGTTACCCTAGCTTTTAGAGAATTTAGATTAGATTGGAACTCATTGAGAGCGTTGTGAACCTCATCCCTGGTGGCCTTCAGCTCTGCCCTAACATTATGAACCTCCTCTCTGGTTGCTTTCAATTCTGCCCTAATCAATTCTGTTTGGTCATCCATGGCTTTCTCCAACCTAGCTATTGCCTGGATAATTGTTAGCCTGAATTCTCTTTCTGACATATTGTCTATGTTGATAGCCGTTAGCTCTGTTGCAGAAGGCCCATCCTCTGTATTTTTCTTCTGTTGGGGATTCCTCCTCCTAGTCATTTTGGTGAGAGATGACTGGACAGATGTAGCTGGATGTATTGACCGTGGTGCAGTCAAGGTGCACCCTGGAACGCTTCTGAGCACTCAGGATTCCCCACCCAAATGAGAGAAAAAAGAAAAGAAAAAGAAAAAAGAGGGAGAGAGAGAGACAGGAAAAAAAGGGAAGATAAAAGTGAAGGTTCAGCCCAAATGGGCCCCAGGGTAAGGTTTATGACGTATACAAACAAAAACAGACAAACAAAAAGACTGATAAAAGTATATGACGAGAGAAAATATATATATATATAAGCAAAAAAAAGGAGGAGCCTCGTCAAGAAGAACCCCAAGTATAAGATTTATATACTATCCGGACAAACATAAATACACAGAGACACTGGCAGAAGAAAAAGATGGGAGCATGGTTATAGATTCTCGGTGTGGGCGAGGAAGGTTATTTTGATTCTTCCTGGAAGTATCTTGATATCTTTGTTAAAGGACTCAACTTTCCTAAGAAAAAGGGGGATTAAAAATTGGTTCACCTATAGGGGTAGCATTGCTTGGAGAAAGGGGATTACCTTGAAGTTTAACTCTATATGAATATTAGAAAATAAAAATAAAAAAGGAATAAACTGGACTAAACTAAATTAAAAATTTTTTTAAAAATTAAGAAAATAGAAAAGCAAAAGAAAAACACTTGTGTATGTATCAAAAAATTCAGGTTAGAAGTTTATCATGGAATTTGATGTACTGGACATCTCACTGTGATGGTAAATAGGTTAAAAAATTATCTATATAAAAAAAGAAAAAAAATGAACCAGAATAGTGGGAAAGAATTAAAAATAAAAGTTGTATCTATGAAGTAGTGGTGGTTGTTCTCTTGTAGTCTTTTTTTTTTTTTTTCCTGATTTGTTTTCTGGGGGAGGGGGCTGCCACGTGGGTTTTCAGTCAATGATGTTCCCTGAGTTAAGTCCTCCCGACCCCCTCAAGGGGGTGGGCTCTGAGAAAAACGTTTTTTTCAGGTTTTTGTTCTCTGGAGGTTTTTATGTTTGTTCACTTCTTTTCTCTTGCCTTGACAGCTTTTGATGGTTTTTGGAGGTTTAGAGGAAAGAAAACTGCACCCCAACCTCCCTCTCAGAGAGAAGCCTCAGTCTGCTTCCCTGCAGGTGCTGCAGCCGCTGGGCCGCTGGCAGAGCAGGTTCTGAGTCGCGGTCCCTGGGGACGCAGGATCTCCTGCTTGTACGCAAAACCAAGGCAGCTGTGGCTGTCTGGGCAGCTCCAGACCGCCAGAGAGGTTCCAAGCAGCAATCGCACACTGAGATTTTCCCGCTGGCTGGGGCTGAGAGCTCAGGTCTTGCGCGCACCTCTCCCAGGGGATGGTTTGGGGCGCGGCGCCTCCAGCTCTATCGGCTCTATCGCCGCGTGGGTCTATCGCCGCGTGGGTCCCAGAACACCAGGCTGGGCGTGCACCTCTCTCAGGGGAGGTTGAGGCACGCGCGCATCTCCAGTAAGGTGCGCGTTCTACCGTCTGGCGTGGCTCCCAGCCCCTCACGGGAGCCGGACTCCACCCGTTCTCGGGCGCACTGGCGGCTCCGGGACAAAGACCAGGTTTCTCCGCCGCACTCTCCGGCTCAGCGCCAGGGGATGCTGCCCTGGGTCTGGGGACTTAAGCCCCTATCCCTATCCGCCCTGATTCCCACAATTTCCCCGCGCGAGTCTTTGCTCTTTTGAGTGCTTTCAACAAGACTCCAAGTTAATGCTGGTCCCCAGATGCCGGGCACTCTCGTATTGGGGTATTATTTTCCAGTCGGTCGCCTCTGGTGGCTCCCTCCCCCTTTTGTTTATCTTCCGATATCAGTCCGACGTTCCCACTCCACTTTACCTGCCCACTGGCGTCTTCTGGCCCCCGTAGAGATCCAGACGTGTATAATTCTGATCTCAGGCTGATTTCATGGGTGATCGGAGTTCTTTGGTAGGTAATCAGCTCACTTTAGGGTGCAGGTTGAAAAGGTGCCTCCTCCTACTTCCCCGCCATCTTGTCTCCCCCCTCAATTCTTCTTTAATTTCCTGGTTGACCCATTCATTCTTTAGGAGGATGCACTTTAGCCTCCATGTATTTGGGTTCTTTCCAAATTTCCTCTTGTGATTGAGTTCTAGCTTCAGAACACTGCAGTCTGAAAATATGCAGGGAATGATCCCAATCTTTTGCTACCAGTTGAGACCTGATTTGTGACCCAGGATGTGATCTATTCTGGAGAATGTTCCATGTGCACTTGAGAAGAATGTGCATTCTGCTGCCTTGGGATGGAATGTTCTAAATATATCTGTGATGCCCATCTGGTCCAGTGTGTCATTTAAGGCCTTTATTTCCTTGTTGATCTTTTGCTTGGATGATCTGGTATATATATACAATGGAATACTATGCAACCATCAAAAAATTTGAAATCTTGCCATTTGTGATGACGTGGGTGGGACTAGAGGGTATTGTGCTGAGCGAAATAAGACAATCAGAGAAATATAATTATCATATGATCTCCCTGATATGAGGAAGTTGAGAGACAACATGGGGGGTTTGGTGGGGGGAAGGAAAAAATGAAACAAAAGATAAGATCAGGAGGGAGACAAACCATGAGACTCTTAATCTCACAAAGCAAACTGAGGGTTGCCAGGGAGGAGGAGGAAGTGAGAGGGTGGTTGCGTTATGGACATTGAGGAAGGTATGTGCTATGGTGAGTGCTGTGAAGTGTGTAAACCTGGCGATTCACAGACCTGTACCCCTGGGGCTAATAATACATTATACGTCAATAAAAAATTTTAAAAATTATAAAAAAGAAGTATGAATTTAAATTAAAGACTTAACAGTACATATATAAGTTGTTTATGTATAATTTATTATTATAAATTAAAGTTAAAATCTTTAAAAATATTGAAAATTGTTATAGAAAATAAATTATCTATTATTAATGTCATTATAAAGTACATTTATTTAATCACTCTACCATTACTAAAATAAAGAAAAGAGAAAGTGAGCGGCACTGAGTGTCTCAGTTTGTTAAGTGTGTACCTTTGGCTCAGGTCATGGTCTTGGGGCGCTGGGATTAAGCTCTGCATCAGCCCTGTATCAGATTCCCTGTTTGGTGAGGAGTCTGCTTTTCGCTCTGCCCATCACTCTGCTTGTGCTCTCTCTCAGTCAAAGAAATAAATAAAATCTTAAAAAAAAAAAAGAAGAAGAAAGAAGGGAGTGGGAGTGAAAGCAAGAGAGATTCATCAGATATTTTTAAAAATTATATACCAAATTAAAATATATGTTAATAAAATATTACTAAGTCTAAAAAATTGCAAAATTTTCATATTCTTTGCTGAAGGCTACACTTACATTATACATTTGTAATTCACAATAATGGGTCATTAATCATCAAACACTAAAATGTGGGGTCCAAATATTTTTTTAAGTCTATGTCCTGGGGACATAGTGACCTTTGATATTAAAAAGGAAGAAATATGAAACATTTTTTGAGTTGTGAGAGATTTTGAGGAAAGCTTTATATCAACACTTAATTTTCCTCACCTAAATTCAAAGGAGTCTATAAAACCTACCCCAAATTCCTCTAAACATGTTTTGTGAGATGTAACATTGATATTTGCAAGCACAGTTTTTCCAATTAGTATGACAAGAGGTAGCTTATCTTAGAAATAAAAAGTTTTTTACTTTACAAGGTTTTATTCATTCACCAAAATAATAAAAAAAAATTGTGCTGTGTAAAATTACTAAAAATGGAGAAATGCAAGAAGCATATCCTACCAAAAAGGAATTTAATATTCTGTAGGGAAGAGGGTGAAATAAATAAACAAGAAAAGTATAATATTGGTGATGCCATATGTAGGAGATCTATAAGGGATATGAAAGCAAAGTAATTCATGTTGAAGGTACAGGAAAGGATTCTTTGAGTTGCAAAGCTTGGACTATACCATAATTGTAATTTAATATAAACCACCAAAACTGAAGCAGGAAGAAATAGAAAATTTGAACAGACTGACAACCAGCAAAGAAATAAAATCAGTAATCAAAAATCTCCCCAAAAACAAAAGTCAAGGCTGGGTGGCTTCCTAGGGGAATTCTACCAAACATTTAAAGACAAGTTAATACCTATTCTTCTCAAACTGTTCCAAAAAATAGAAATAGAAGGAAAACTTCCAAACTCATTCTATGAGACCAGCATTACCTTGATTCCCAAACCAGACAAAGACCCCCCCCAAAAAATATTACAAGCCAATACCTCTCATGAAGATGGATGCAAAAATTCTCAACCAAACATGAAAAAATTAAACCTAATGATACATTAAAATAATCATTCATCACAATCAAAGGGGATTAATTCCTGGGCTACAGGGTGATTCAATATTCAGAAATCAATCATCATGATACACCACAGTAAGAAAGGAAAGAATAAGAACTATATGATTGTTTAAATAGATGCAGAACAAGCATTTGACAATATACAGCATCCATCCTTGATAAAAACCCTCAACAAAGTAGGGATAGAGGAAACATACCTCAACATCATTAAGGCCGTATATGAGAGATTCCCAGCTAATATAATCCTCAATGGGAGAAACTGAGAGTTTTTCTCTATGTTCAAGAATTACACAGGCAGTGGTGCCTGGGTGGCTCAGTGGGTTAAAGCCTCTGCCTTCTGCTAGGGTCATGATCCCAGGGTCCTGGGACTGAGCCCCGTGCCAGGCTCTCTGCTCAGCAAGGAGACTGCTCTCTCCCCACCCCCACCCCCACCTGCCTCTCTGACTACTTGTGATCTCTGTCTGTCAAATAAATGAATTAAAAAAAATCTTTAAAAAAAGAATTATACAGGCATGTCCACTCTCACCATTGTTACTTAACAGTACTAGAAGTCCTAGTTTCAGCAATCAGACAAAAAGAAATAAAAGACATCCAAATTGGCAAGGAAGAAAACAAACTTTCACTCTTCACAGATGAAAATTTACTCTACGTAGGAAAAAAGCAAAAAGCAAAAATAAAACAAGCAAACAAAAAAACGACTCCACCCAAAAATACCTAGCACCAATACACGAATTCAATCAAGTCACAGGATACAAAATCAATGTGCAGATATCTATGGCAGGGAGCTTGTAGCTGTGTGGCCAGGGAGACAAAAGATACAATCATTACACAATGATCTAAATCTGATTTATTTTCTTTTGGGGAGGGATGGGGATTCAAGAAGAATAGAGAAGTATTTAAAAAACAGCTTTGGAGCAATATCTGATTTCAGAAGTAGCTGAAATTTCTCAATAACAACTGTGTTCTTGATTTTTCAGAAGCAACAATTCTTTTTTTTTTTTTGAGATTTTATTTATTTATTTGAAAGAGAGAGTGAGAGAGCATGAGAGGGGAGAAGGTCAGAGCAGAGAAGTAGACTCCCCATGGAGCTGGGAGCCCGATGCAGGACTCGATCCTGGGACCGCAGGATCATGATCTGAGCCGACGGCAGTTGCCCAACCAACTGAGCCACCCAGGCATCCCCAGAAGCAACAATTCTAACGTCAAAGTCTTTCAGGAAAACAACAAGGACTTTATTCCCAGTGCTCGACCCTAAAGCCATCCCCAGCTGTCCACAAGCTATTTTCATTGCCTGCAATAGGCAGTAGACTAGAGACATTGAGATCCTGCACAGTGAAGGAAATGATCAATAATACCAAAAGGCAAACAATGGAATATGAAAAAAAATTGCAAATGATAGATATGATAAAAGGTTAATATCCCAAATCTGTAAAGAACTCATCAAACTCAATACCCATAATGCAAATAATCCAGTTAAGAAATGGGCAGAAGACAGGAACTTTAGACAGGACAGAATCATGACATTTTTCCAAAGAAGACATACAGATGGCTAACAGACACATGAAAAGATGCTCAATATCACTCATCATTAGGAAAATGCAAATCAAAATTACAATGAGAGATTACTTCACACCTGTCAGAATAGTTAAAATTAATAGCACAAGAAACAAGTGTTGGCGAGGATGCAGAGAAAGGGAAACCCTCTTATACCATTGGTGGGAATACAAACTGATGCAACCACTCCAGAAAACAGTAAGAAGGTTCCTCAAAAAGTTAAAAATAGAACTATCCATGACTCCACAATTTAACTACTAAGTATTTATCCAAAAGATACAAAAATACTGATTTGAAGGGATACAGGTACCCCAATGTTTATAGCAGCATTATCAAATATAGCCAATTATGGAAAGAGTTCAAATGTCCATTGACTGATGAATGGATAAAGAAGAGGGGGTAAATATATACCATGGAATATTAGTCATAAAAAAGAATGAAACCTTGTCGTTTGCAATGACATGGGTGGTGCTAGAGTGTATTATGTGTATTATGCTAAGCAAAATAAGTCAGTCAGAAAAAAAAATACCATATGATTTCACTTATATGTGGAATTTAAGAAATGAAACAGATGAACATGGAAGAAAAAGAGACAGGCAAACCATGAAACAGTTTCTTTATTATAGAGAAAAACCTGAGGATTTCTGGAGGAGAGGTGGGAGGGGAGATGGATTAAATGGGTAATAGGCATTAAGGAGGGCACTTGTCATGATGAGCACTGGGTGTGGTTTTTAAGTGGAGATTCTCTAAATCCTATTCCTGAAGCTAATCTTACAATATATGTTAACTAACTATAATTAAATAAAAACTCAAAAAAAGGGGGGGCACCTGGGTGGTTAGTCTGTTAAGTGGCTGCCTTCAGCTCAGGTCATGATCCCAGGGTCCACAGGGAGCCTGCTTCCTCCTCTCCCACTTCCCCTGCTTGTGTTCCCCAGCTTGCTGGGTCTCTCTCTGTCAAATAAATAAATAAAATCTTTAAAAAATAAAGAAACCAACAAACTAACAAATAAATAAATAAATGACTATAATCAAGAGTGAAGATCACCATGCATCTTTCCCATTTCTTTTTATAAAACCCAAATATTAGGGTGCCTGAGTGGCTCAGTGGGTTAAAGCCTCTGCCTTCGGCTCAGTTCATGATCCCAGCGTCCTGGGATCGAGCCCCGCATCGGGCTCTCTACTCAGCGGGGATCCTGCTTCCCCCTTTCTCTTTCTGCCTGCCTCTCTGCCTACTTATGATCTCTATCAAATAAATAAATAAAATCTTAAAAAAAAAACAATTATAAGACAGGACTATGGCTAGAAGAAGAGCCATGCTCTAAACTAAGAACAAAACAATAGACCTTAATAAGGAATCAAAAGTAGTCTGACTGGAGAAAAACATATGAGAAAATTTAGGTGACTGAATTTGCCAGAGTTTTTTGATAAAATATTATCAGCATTATCAGTGATAGGAAAAAGAAAAAAAAAAACAGCAATACTTGACTCCTTTAAAGTTAAAACCTTTTGCTCCATCAAAGACACTGTTAAGAAAATGAAAAGGTAAGCCACAGTCGGGGGGAAAATATTTGTAAAACCCACTTCCAATAAAGGACTTATATCCACAATATGCAAAAAACTCTTAACAATTAAAGAGTGGACAAAAGGAATGCTTGGATGGCTCAGTCTATTAAGCATCTACCTTTGGCTTAGGTTGTGATCCCAGGGTCCTGGGATCAAGTCCTGCATTGGGATCCCTGCTCTGTGGGGAGTCTGTCTCTCCCTCTGCCTGCCACTCCCTCTGGTTATGTTTTCTCTCTCTCTTTCTCTGACAAATAAATAAAATCCTAAAAAAGAAAAAAGGTGGGCAAAAGATCTGAACAGACACCTCACCAAAGAAGACATACAGATGAGAAATAAGCATATGAAGAGATGCCTAACAGTATATGTAATTAAGGAATTGCAATTAAAACATTGAAATACCACCAGACACCTACTAGAATGTCTAAAATCTAATACAGTGACAACACCAGATTCTGGTGAGGATGTGGAGCAACAGAAACTCTCATTCATTGCTGGAGAGAATGCAAAATGGTATGACCACTATGAAGAATAATTTGGCAGTTTTTACAAAACAAAATAGTCTTACTATGCTATCCATCAATCAAGTTCCTAAGCATTTACCCAAATGAGCTGAAAATAAAAACACAAAAATTTACGCAGGAATGTTTATAGCAGTTTTACACATAATGGCCCAAACTTGGCGATAAACAAGATGTCCTTCAGTAGGTAAATAGATAAATAAACTATATACATCCATACGAGGGTCAATACTTAAAATAACTTAAAACTTAAAATAAATTTGTCGAAGATTTGTTGGAAAATTATACAATATTTATGAAACAAAGAAAAACTGAATATACTCTAAAATATCCTGTTTCCATACAATCATTGCTACATGTGCTTCATTTACATTCAGTAGAAAGTTGAGACTGACTTCCTGTAAATCTCTAAGAAAAAAGGAATTTAGTAACCTCTCCTTAGGTCTCATTTTTTCTAAAAAGAGTTAGACCTCACTAACATCTGTTTAATCATCACTGTTAAAAGAAAGAAATTACCTGCCTGGATTATATTGATTGGCTTGACCTGGGGTGAAATGGAATGGAAATATCATTCTAATGAAATGCTCTAGAAATAAAATGGGCATATGTCTATCTTGTTAGTAACAGTATTAGTAGAATGTTCTCAGTGGAAAAGATTACCATGGTTGGCAGCATCAAACAGTTATTTTAGAAATTAGAGATTTGATTTTAAAAGATATTTTTTTGGGTGAGATTAAAGACGTCTAACCACCCAGATTGAGCAAGATTTATTTCAGATATAAAAAGCTAAATGCAAACATCTGGTAAAGGGAGTAGGAAGCATTTATAAAAATGATTTTTGAAGAATCTGTTCTTCCTCAGGTATACTGTGCTTCTCAGAACCTTAACCTTACTTCTCAATTATCATAGGTGTATCTCTGTAATTGAAAAAAAATAGGCTTTGACTGAAATGATAGAGAAAATTACAAAACTCTTCTGGCTTTAGTGGAGAAATAACTCTTATTAGCAAAGAGAAACAATAAAATATTCTGTACAACTTTGGTGATTTTACAGTAATCTGAAAATTTTAAGAGTATATCACATGCAAGCAAGAGGTCAAATTTCTACCTGTGTTGGAGGATGCAGGACTGCTATTCAAAAGTTAAATCTCCATTTTGTACTTACATTATTGACATGTAAGAAACTAGGAATGCTAGTTCTGAAGTGGCTAACCCTTACGAAGCCATCTGCGATCACACTGGGTGGTTTTCAGGCAGTTGGTTTTAAAAAGTCACACAGCTCATTAGTGGTCCAATTAGCTGATACATAGTATAGCACCCTGGCAAGTTGTCTCCACTGCCACATAACATCTAGGCATCAACTCTGGAAACTGCCAGTGAAAGGAAGCAGGTGGACTTGGAAGTACAGAGAGTCACCTAGACACTCTTCTTCAAATATCAATGAGATCATCTAGAATTCTGCTCAGGATGCATACTTTGTCTGGATTGGCATCCAAATCAAAATGCCGTATCATCTCAATGCACTATTAATATTCAATCAATTTATTTCTGGACAAATTTTAATGTTGTAATACAGTGTATAGATAGATAGATGCAGTTTTTAAAAAATCATTTTAATTTGAGGAAAAGAAGGTGAGGCCTCCTCACTTAGGTTCTGAAATACATTTATTCTATGCTGTATTTTGAAAATAAGAGCATGACAAATCAATAGTTGTCTCTACGTAAAACTTAATACTTAAGGAAAAAAAATTTTAAAGATTTTATTTATCCATTTGAGAGAAAGAGAGAGTGAGAGAGAGCATTAGAAGACAGAAAGTCAGAGGGAGAAGCAGATTCCCCGTGGAGCTGGGGGCCTGATGCAGTACTTGATCCTGGGACTCCTGAGCTGAGGGCAGTTGCCTAAAAACTGGGCCACCCAGGCACCCAGTAAAGTTTTGAACCAAGATAAAATCATAACCAAAAAATAATAAATAGTGATTAATAGTGCATAGTTATGTTTAAGGAGGAAAATAATGAATAAATCTCATGGAAGATAACCAAATTTTTATAGACTGAAACCATACCAAATGATCTTTTATCAAGTACTAAATTTTATATAATATTTTAGTTTAGATCACATAGACAGACACAGTAAAAGATATCAATGAACACACCCATACACCCATCCTTGTATATTGATATAAGCATGAAAGAACATTTTTAATCATTTCTACTGTTCCTAAGAAACATTATAAATGTTTTGATACATGTAGCTTTAGATTAGTTAACTAATCTACAGATAAGTTAGCTTATCTTTAGATAAGAAGCCTTATCAATGCATTTGGGCACTACAACCTATTAAGTGCATTGACTTTCAACAGAGAGAATCCACAATTTCAACAACAAGTTTTGATGTGGTAGTGAGAGGAGTTTCACAGTAATTATCTAAAAGTAGAAAATCCATTAGGATTCTATATGGAAAGTAATATGTTGTGAGAGAAAAGCAAATTTTCGGTTCAAATATGGCAGTTATTATTAGAAGGCAGTTTTATTACTGAAAGTTCTAGAATCCATACTTTATAGAAGTAATTTTTTAAAAAAATAAGTATTGTAGTCCATATTTATGGTAACTATTGTCTCTCCTGCATCCTCTTTGCTAAACTGTCAAAAATATGTAATGACAAGGTATCATTACCTAACCCTGCAATCAAACAAATGATTCCACAATTGGGGATTTAACACTGTAGGAAGAAGTCATTTATTGAGAAAATAAAGAAAAAGCAAATGAAACAATTAGTATATCTCCAGGATATTATCAGGGCCTTCACTGAAAACTACAATACAGTCTGGTACAGATCTTGTCAGGACATAATTTCTCAAGATTAGTGGTTGGTGAGGGTACTAGATGGTTGTTTCAGTTACATATTTGGAGGGATAAAAGTGTATTGATATATTTTGTATTTCAAACAATTATATGAAGCAAAAGAGCTATGAATCAAAATAGTTCACACTTCTGGACAAGACTCATTTGCCTTATAGTTCTCCCTTTTCCTTCTTTGTGCATCAGAAACACGTTAATCCACCTGTCTTGGGCCTGCTTGCATTAGGCATGTAGACTTCACTCTCAGATTACTTCTTAAACATCTTTCATCTAAAAATGGAGATTCTGAACAATTAAGACTAATGTTTATCAATTGGTATGTTTCATGTATTTATATTGTTCTTATTATTGCTAATGAGTTTAATCAGTTTAATCAATTTAAAGCCTTGAAATAAAAAAACAAAACAAATAAACAAAAAAAAAACCTCTTTCATTACAGAATCAAAAGAAAATGTGCAGCATATCTAATATAAGATATGCAGACATGATTCTCACTCTTTAATCTGCCATACATAATACCTCTTATTCAGGCCCTTGTAGGAAAGATTTAATCATAATAATGACAGCAACAACAACGTCAATTATAAACCTAAGGAGTTTCTAATGACCATGCCTTGATAAAATCTTTACTTTCTGGCATTCAGGTTTCTTATGGGCTGAACTGTATTACTCCCAAAATTCATATTTTAGTTCTAACACAAGTACCTTAGAATGTCAGTGCATTTGAAGATGGAGTCTTTACAGAAATATTAACTTAAAATAAGGACATGATGGTGAGTCCTAATCTAACACGACTGGGGTGCTTATAAGGAAAGGTAATGCGGATGTGGAAAGAGAAAGAGGGAAGGGGGTGTGACAACAGGGCCATCTGCCCATACTTTGACCTCTGATTCTAGTCTGCCAACTGTGAGAAAGTTAAGTTTCAGTCATTTAAGTTGCTCAATCTCTAATACTTGGTTATAGCAGTTATAGTAATTTAAAACAAGATTACAGCTAGGAACATAAATTTATAGGTTGTTTTGGTAATAGTAATAAAAATTGGTTATTGTGTTTCTATTAATGCATTCAATTTACTTGCTATGTTTAAATATCCCCTGAGAATATTTTATGTTTATAAATACAAAAAAACACACTGAGAGACACATACCTGATTTTATTTTATTTTATTTTTTTAAGATTTTATTTATTTATTTGACAGGCAGAGATCACAAGTAGGCAGAGAGGCGGACAGAGAGAAGGGGAAGCAGGCTCCCTGCTGAGCTGAGAGCCCGATGTGGGGCTCGATCCCAAGACCCTGGGATCATGACCTGAGCCGCAGGCAGAGGCTTTAATCCTCTGAGCCACCCAGGTGCCCCCACATACCTGATTTTAAAAGGAGTAATAGCATATCCAAACTTTTCTCTACTTTGGGATTTTATTCTTTCCTAGAAATACTTAATGTTCAAGAGCAATACTAAAAGTTCAAATGCAAGAAAAGTCTGGTGATACAGATTTCAGTTTTTTCTGATTAATTGCCATTAAAATAGAACATGGTTAATTCCCCAATATTTTAAAAAGAAACTTCAAATTGGATTTTTTATGACTAGTACTGTCATTATTGCATTTTATATCAAATGTAATAAATATTTTGCTGATATTAGCAATTGCAGAAAAATAGTGCATTAACATCACTTTTTAACATTAAAAGTTAATGTTAAAAGAGAGTCAAAAGGTGCCAACTTCCAAGTTATAAAATAAATAAGTCATGGAATATAATGGAAAATGAAAAAGAACTTTATTATAATAGAACATCTTTTAAGTATGTAAAATTCAGCTAGTGATACTTACAACAAAGCAGTACTAATTAAAATATTTTTATGAAATGATTTTTATGATTTTTTTTTTAATTGTGGTAAAAATGTTGGTGGGAATGCAAGCTGGTGCAACCACTCTGGAAACAGCATGGAGATTCTGCAAAAAGTTGAAAATAGAGCTACCCTACAAACCAGCAATCACACTACTGGCTATTTACCCTAAAGATACAAATGTAGTGATCCGAAGGGGCACATGCACCGGGATGTTTATAGCAGTGATGTCCACAATAGCCAAACTATGGAAAGAACCTAGATGTCCATCAACAGATGAATGGATAAAGAAGATGCGGTATATATATATACAACGGAATACTATGCAGCCATCAAAAGAAATGAAATCTTGCCATTTGTGACAATGAGGATGGAACTAGAGGGTATTACACTGAGCGAAATAAGTCAATCAGAGAAAGACGATTATCATATGCTCTCCCTGATATGAAGAAGTTGAGAGGCAATGTGGTGGTTTGGGGAGTAGGAAAGGAATAAATGAAACAAGACAGTATAGGGAGGGAGACAAACAGCAAGAGACTCTTAATCTCACAAAATAAACTGAGGATTGCCCAGGGTAAGGGGGTAGGAAGATGGTGGTTGGGTTATGGACATTGGGAAGGTATGTGCTATGGTGAGTGCTGTGAAGTGTAAACCTGGCAATTCACAGACCTGTACCCCTGGGGCTAATAATACACTATATGTTAATTAAAAAATAAAATAAATTAATAAATAAAAAAATTGTGGTGAAACACACACATATTTGCCAGATTAACCATTCTTAAATGTACTCTTGCTTGGCATTAGGTCCATTCATAGTGTTGTATAATCTGACTGTTCTAAGTACCTCTTATATGGAATCATGCATTTGATTTTTGTGATTTGATTTTGATTTTGTGATTGATTTGATTTGATTTGATTTGATTTTGTGATTGCTTTGTTTCAGTTAACATAATGTTCTCAAGTTTCATCCGTGTTATATCACATGTCAGAATTTACTTTCTTTTTAAGGCTGGATAGCAGTTCATTGTATACTTTTAATAAATGTTTATCACATTTTGTTTATTGATTCATTTGTCAATGGAAAGACACATGGTTTTCTTCTACCTTTTGGCAATCGTGAATGATACTACTGTGAACAGGGGCATAGTAATGTATCATTGGACTCCTTATTTTAATTCTTTTGGGTATATACCTGGAGGTAGAATTGTTAGGTTATATGGTAAATTTACTTTTATTTTTTTGAGGAACCACCACACAGTTTTCCATAGTGATTGCACTTTTTTACATTCCCACCAATGGTGCAGAAGGGCAAAGTGTTCCAGTTTCTCCACACCCTCTCCAACACTTCTGTTTTTGACAATAGTCATCTTGATGGGTTTGAGGTGATATCTTATAGTGGTTCTTATTTTTCATTTCCCTAAGTTTTAGTGATTTTGAGCATTTTTCATTTGTTTATTGGCAATTTTTATATCTTCTTTGGTGAAATATAATTTAAGACCTTTGCCCATTTATTAATTATGTTGCATGACTTTTTGGCTTTTGAGTTGTAGAAGCTCTTTATATATTCTAGATATTAACACCTTATCAGGTATTGCAAATATTTTCTCCCTTTCCATGATTTGCCTTTTCATTCTGTTGCTATGTTATTTGATGCACAGTTTTTAAGTTTGATGTACTCCATTTTATTTTTTTCTCTTGTTGCCCACTCTTTTGCTTTCATATCTATGAAATCATTGTAGAATCTGAAGTCATGAAGCTTTTTCCTTATATTTGGTTTTGTTTTGTTTCTAAGAGGTTTATAGTTTTAGTTATTAGGCTTAGGTCTTTGATTCATTTTTAGGTGTGTGCATGTGTGTGTGTAATGCAAGATAAGTGTTCATTATCATATATGATTCAACTTAATTTTCTTTCCATGTGAATATATAGTTTCCTCAATGCCATTGGTTGAAAAGATTGTCCTTTCCCCTTTGAATCATCTTGGCACTCTTGTTGAAAATCACTTGACCATATATATGAGGCTTTATTTCTGGGATCTGCATTCTATTCCATTGGTCTGTATGTTTGTCTTTAGTGTCAGTACAACTCTGTTTTGATTACGGTAGCTCTGTAGTAAGTTTTCAAAGAATCAGACCTCTAAATTAACTTCTTGTTTCAAAGATCGTTAGGTCTATTCAGGGTTTCTTGAGATTCCATACTAATTTTGGGATAAGTTTTTTCTATTTCTACAAAAATTATTAATTAGGATTTTCATAAGGAATGCACTGAATCTGTAGATTACTGTGGACATGAAAATATTTGACAATATTATGTCTTCCAATTCATGAACACAAGAAGTCTTTCCATTTCTGTATGTATTCTTTAATTTCTTTCAGAAATGTTTTATAGTGTTCAGTGTGTTGGTCTTTCACCACCCCTCCCCATTAATTTCTGAGTATTTTATTCTTTTTTTAGTTTTTCTTTTATTTTTTAAAGATTTTATTTATTTATTTGACATAGAGAAAGAGCACAAGATGGCAGAATATCAGGCGGAGGGAAAGGGAGAAGAAAACTCCCCATTGAGCAGGGAGCCCAATGCAGGGCTAAATCCCAGGATGCTAGGATCATGACCTGAGCTGAAGGCAGATGCTTAACCCACTGAGCCACCTAGCCCCCCCACCTCAAGTATTTTATCACTTTTGATGCCATTGTAAATGGAATTATTTTCTTAATTTTCTTTCAGTATCATTTATTATTAGTTTTAGAAATGCAACTGGGCTTTTGTGCTGATTTTATATCTTGCATTTTGTTAGATTAGTGTTAGATCTAACTATGTGTGTGTGAGTGTGTGTGTGTGTGTGTGATCTTTAGGATTTTATACATATAAGATTATGTCATTGATGAACAGAGATAATTTAATTTCTTCTTTTCCAGATTAGATGCTTATTATTTTTCTTGTCTTGGACTTCCCAAATTACATTAAATAGAAGTAGTAAAAGCAGGCATCCTTCTCTTATTCCTGATCTGAGAGGAAAACTTTTCAGTCTTTCACTTTGTGGAGTATGATGTTAGCTCCTGAACTTGTTAATGGTCTTTATTATGCTGAGGTGGTTTCCTTCTATTTGTAATTTTTTGTGTGCACTTTTTTTTTCCGGTCATGCAATGGTGTTGAATTTTGTTAAATGCTTTTTCTGCATCAGTTGAGATGATCATGTATGTCTTTTTCCTTTCATTATGTTAAAGTAATGAACTACAGTGAGTGATTTTAATATGTTGATCATCCTTGAATTCCAGAAATAAATCCAACATGACTGGTGTATAATCCTTTTAGTGTGATATTGAATTCTGTTTGCTAGTGTTTCACTGAGGTTTTTTCCCATCTATATTCATCACGGATAATGCTCTATAGTTCTTCTTTCTTACAGTGTGTTTTTCTGGCAATTTTATCAGGGCAATGTTGACCTCATAAAATGAATTTGGAAATATTCTGTCCTTTTCAAACTTTTGGAGGAATTTGAGGAAGCCTGGTGTCAATTATTCTTTATATGTTTGATGGGATTCACTACGGAAACCATCTGGTACTAGGCTTTGAAATTATTTTGACTTTTAAAATTATTTTAAAATATTTTAAAATATTTATTAAGAAATAAACTCATAGTAGAGTTTACTCTGTTAAAATCTGAAAGTATGGTTCAGTTCAGTTCAGTTCAGTCACTGTCTTAAAAATCATAGTGATACACTGTTTTATAGTGCCATTTTTCCAGGAATAAAAATCACATAAGAGGCCCCTGGGTTACTCAGTCAGTTAAGTGGCTGTCTTCAGCTCAAGTTATGATCTTGGAATCCCAGGATCAAGCCCCACATTGGACTCCTCTCAGTCAGCGGTGAGGCTGTTTCTCTCTCTCCCTCTGTGATCTCTCTCTCATTTTCTTGCTCTCAAAGAAATAAGACAAAATCTTTTTAAAAATCACATAAGTAACTTCAGCAAGTAGCTTATAATAGCTTGTAAAAAGTTTATCTGTTATCCTTGATTTTCCAAACATAACTTACAAGGGGCTGTTATGAGTTGAACAGTATCCTCCCCAAAATGTATATGTTGAAGACCTAACCCCCAGTACCTCAGAATGTAACCTTCTGCGAAGATAGCACATTTACAGAGATAATCAAATTACAGTGAGATTACCCAACATGACTGGCATCCCTCCAAGAAAGAAATTTGGACACAGGGCCATTCACAGAAGGAAGACGATACAAAGAGATGTAAGGAGGATTCAGCTTTCTACAAACCAGGGGAAAAGGCCTGGATTAGACATTTCTTTCACAAATCTAAGAAGGAACCAGCTCTATAGACATCTGAGTTTTGGACTTCAAATACATGTTAAGTGTGAGACAATAAATATTCATTGTTTAAGCCACCTGATTTGTGATATTTCATTCCAGCAACCTTAGAAAGTTAATAAACTGGTTAATGTAAATTATTTTATTTCATATGTAACTAATTCTTTTTTCTTAAATATTTTATTTATTTGACAGAAAGAGAGAGAGAGATCACAAGTAGGCAGAGAGGCAGGCAGGAGAGAGGGGGGAAGCAGGATCCCTGCTGAGCAGAGAGCCCGACAAGGGGCTCAATCCCAGGACCCTGAGATGATGACCTGAGCCGAAGGCAGAGGCTTAACCCACTGAGCCATCCAGGAACCTCCATATGTAACTAATTCTTAAACGATTATGCTTTATAACATTGTACTGTGTTAAAAATATAAATGTGATATCTAGGGGTACCTGGGTGGCTCAGTCAGTTAAGTGACTGCCTTTGGCTCAGGTCATAATTCCTGGGTCCTGGGATTGAGCCCTGTGTCTGGCTTCCCGCTCAGTGAGAATTCGCTTCTGTCTCTCTTTCTTTCTGTCTCTCTCTCTCTACCTCTGCCCCTGATCCCTATTCATGTTCTCTCTCTCTCAAATAAATAAATAAAACCTTTAAATATGTATATATAAAAATCTATATAATGAATTATCTAATAAAAAAGTTTAATTTAGATTATATATGTATATATATAGCCATGTATTTACTTCTAAGAATGAACATACCTACAGTTAGATGAGATGTATTGATTTTCAAATGAATCTGTCATGTTCAAAAAGTAATTCAAGGAACTTAAAATGAAGGGTATATTCTACCACATTTAGGAGAAAGACTGTATGTTTATGTTATCATGGGGAAAATAAGCAACTTATTAAAGTTATCTATGATATCCTCAGACCTATATGATTTTGTTTCAATGAACATGAAAGATTGGGGAAAAACTCCAAAATTATTTCACCTTCAGATAGTACTGTTTATTTCTATTTTATTTTTTTGTTGAAGATTTTATTTATTTATTAATTTGATAGAGAGAGAGAGAGAAAGAGAGTGCACAAGCCTGGGAGCAGCAGGCAGAGGGAGAGGGAGAAGCAGGCTCCCTGCTGAGCAAACAGCCCAATGTAGGACTCAATCCCAAGACCCTGGGATCATCACCTGAGCTGAAGGCAGCTTTTTAACTGACTGAACCATCCAGGAATTCTATTTATTTCTACTTTAACTTAGAACAAGTAGCTTTGAAGATTTTGGTTAGTCATATGTATTATTTAAATCAAACAAGTGAAAGATAAATATTTTCTTGGGGACTAAATATTCTATCATAGGTAAATCTGAGTGGAAGTTGAATCAGGTACCATTTTTCAAATAACACTATAATAAATATAGAATGTTCTCATCAACAGTTACATCATGCATATTTTTGTTTTTGTGGTATGATAACAATTGTTTTTGCAGTATGATGACAATTTTAAAATCATACAGGAAGAAAAATATCTTAAAATTAGTTATTCAGAGCTAATATCAAACACATTCTCATTTGAACTTTGCACTTTTTCCTCTATTGCTTCTGAAAAGTTCAGAGCTATTTGACTTGGTTTCTTGTGGTACTAACCACTGGGGTGGAAACACTCCCTTAAATGAATTCTTCAGGCTATTAGTTTGGATGTGCCCCATTTATTTGTGCTCTGCTATTTTCTTGTACATATATTAGGGACTATGTAAGGAGATTCTATTAGTTTCCATCACCCCTCTACCATTCCATCTGTGATTTTGTAACTAAGGGATTTCATTATAAGATCAAATAAACCGTTATCTAAAATATATTTAGAGACATGGAACATGTACCTACATGTTTAAAATGCACTAATTTTCACTATTTAAAGCATGTAGATGTCAAACAAAGTAATAATGGGTTATAAGAATGTCTAAGTCTCCTGTTCTGTTAAAAGACAACTATTATCACAGCAGTGTGTTCAGTCACTTACACAAAAATTCAGTTAAAATTTTTCTCACTAACATTTCATCTTAAAACTTGACATAGATATTTCTTAGGAAAGTATGTTCATCAGCTATTTTATGTCCTCAAAAACACTCTAAAACACATAAAAAGATTAAATAAAAGAGCTTATGTGTGTGTTCATGTATTTGTATATAATTATGTGATTATTTTTAGAAATAAATTAACTCCATCTTATTTAACATTTGTTAATAACCAACAGACCTAAGGTTTTATATCATTTGCAAGCTAAGAAGTTAGCCTGCTACAGTTTCCCATATACCAGGGGAAAGCATGAGAGCCTGTTGGGCACGTGGCATTTTATCATTCAGAACAATAGTAGTCAGGATACTGGCACTCTTTTCTGCCAGTTCTCTGAGTCTCAATTCCCACAAGGGGATGAGAAGGCCAAGGTGACACCTCCAAAATCAATGAGTTACATTACAGCAGAGGAAACCTGAGCTCAGGGAATCCAATTTTTTTTACTGTCTAGTAAGCATGTCTTTCCTTTTCTCATGTCAAGAGACCATCTCTGTCTCTTCTGAGGCTCTTTGTTATACAGATAGTCCTGAAAAGATAATCAGGAACTAATTAATCTTTGTCTCTGCTTGTAAGATATACAGAAACATGAAACTGAAGAAGAATTATACCCTAACAGTGTTTCAATTTAGTTATTTAAAAATATGTAAATTTGCATAAAGGTCATAGACTTCCAAAAGTGATATTGATAGTGGCTTGCTGCATATTCAACATATATAGGCATACAAGACACCCTTCATTTTTTTAACCTACAGTGAAGAAGAGAATATCTAACAGAAGTTTTGTCATAATGGAGTTTAGAAAACCAAAATCAAGCCACATAACAAGAAGAGCATTATTTATGAGAGGAGTGTAAATTGATTGTTTTAGGACAAGTTTTTCTTTATCTGTAAGATACTGACTCCATCCCTTTCTCTCATTTTCTGTTCTCCATCCTGTCACATTTACAGATGGTGGATTTAAAAAAAAAATTAAGGTTAAAATCCATCCTGTTAAAAGTTTATTAAAGATACTATGTAGCTAGCTTAACCTATAATAAGAAGAGAGGAAAAAGTAATTTTCAAGCTTTATACATTGTAAGTTTTGCTTAGTGAAGTCAGGAATCTCCTAGGAAATAATATATTGGGAGTTTGCTTGAGCTATCCTTTAAATATTATTCTCTGGATTCAAGCAGACTTATATGGCTGACCAAGAAATTATGATTCTGCCCATCTGTATAACTTTTTACCAGAGACACGATTCATAGTTAAAAATCTTGCAAATTTACCAAATCATTAAGACAACCTGCCAAACACTCTCATATTAACACACACAAATATAATGACGTTTGCATGGCACACTGGAAGATGAGGGTTTTTTCCTGTCCTGAAGAGATCTCACTGAGGGCTCAGGACAAGGGTATAAGTGACTTGAGGCACATTCATACCTTACACATGACAGTGTCACACTGGTAGAAAACCCATGGTGGACATTAGTTAACGATGAAACAAGTAACTTATCTTAGAGCTATGCTGTGTTCATCAGAGAGAACAAAAAAGTGAGCAAACATATTAATAGGTGCTATTTTAAAAATCACTTACTTATTTTTATTCTTTTATTCACTGCTATGCACATAAAGTACTATGTGACTACAAAAAAAAAAGGCACTTAACGTTGCTGTCCCTTAAGTCCTATGTCTCTAAAATAAGTTTAATTACTTAGCAACCTTACAGAATTGTGAAGAATAAGGGACAACATTCAATTTGTGTAATTTATCCTATAGAAATGTATGCAACGTTAAGGAGAAACGTGCTTATTCTATCATTCCTCAAGAAAATTCCTGTTAGCGAGAACAACTGAATAAATTATGAAATATTTACACAATGAAATGTATTGTCTTAGTCAGTCTGGAGTGCTATCACAACGTAACATAGATTGGGTGGCTATAAACAACATAAATTTATTCCTTATATTTCAGGAGTCTGGAAGTCTTGAGATCAGGGTGCCAGCATGGTCAAGTTCTGAAGAGAACCTTCTTCTGGGTTTCAGATTGTTTTCTTGTCACCGTGTTCTTAGATGGTGGAGGGGGAAAGGGACCTGTCTGGAGTTGCTTTTGTAAGGGCACTAATCCCATCCATAAGGGCTCTACTCCCATGACCTGATCTCCTACCAAAGCCTCCTAATACCATCACATTGTGAGTTAGAACTTCTATATATGAGTTTTGGAGGACACAAACATTCAGCCTATAGTAAGTGTGCTGACATAAAAAAGATAATGAAATAGAGCAATAACAGTGTGGAGGTATTTTCACAAGATAAGGTTGAGTGATTTTAAAAAATACTTTAAAGAAAACTTAAAAATATACTGCACTCCAGACTAAGCAATTATATTAACATTATTTACCATATTGTGGATTAGGTTTCCTTCTCATACAGCCTGCTAACAACTGTGATTTGCAACACACACAAACATACACACAATTATGTCTAGGCTTGGATAGAAGTATTTGTGTCACACAAATTTTAATATTATTTTCCATATGGTTTTCATTCTCATTTAATTTTAGTTTAACATTTAATATGTCAATATGAAAACACATTAAAAAATGCAGTAATGGTTAAGAGTTAATTGGTTCATGTTTCATCTTATGAGGAATTTGAATTGTAAACTACCCACAACATAGACTACAATGTGTAAACAAAATTCAGTGACTAGAATTTTAATGATTTCAAAATGCTATTGAAATTATTTTTAATGAAGAAGATTTATTTTATTTTAAATTTCATCTAAGCCCAAATATTTATCTCTGACAATGAGAAAAAGGTCATATACACTTATTTAAATTCATGTCAACCATATTATTCATTTTATCTTTATGAATAAAACCTAGATATTTAACATTTAATCATGAGTATTTTTCTATGTAAGTTTATTAAATTTCCTAAACTTTCCCAGTTTTGCTGTATGTATTCTAAACATTACATTAGAGGCACCTGAGTGGCTCAGTTGGCTAAACATCTGCCTTCAGCTCAGGTCATGATCCCAAGGACCAAGGATGGAGCCCCACGTCGGGCTCCTTGCTCAGTGGGGAGCCTGCTTCTCCCTCTCCTGCTTGCACACTCTCTTTCTCTTCTTTCTCTCTCCCTCTGTGAAGTAAATAAATAAATAAAATCTTAAAAAAAAAAAATAAACACTACATTATGATCTTTATTTCACATTATAGTCATTTTATTGACACTTACAGTGATCTTTGTGCTTTTCAAATAGAAAATGTTGATTCTTGAAATGTCCCAGATATTGCTTTATGTAAGTCATATAAATTAATAGTATATGCCGATTGTTTTATGCTTTGTCATGATTCCTATATACATGGATCTTACAGTCTAGTGGAGAAGACAGTCATTAAGCAGCAATAATAAATATAAAAATTGCACAAATATGTGTGTATGTGTGAGTGTATGTTCATTATGTTCATAAATATTTGTATGTTTATCTTCGGATTTGTATAAGCATAAATATGGTGAACTAGGTTGATCTGGCAGAACTTCAATTCAACCGCACTGTGACTCAGTGCACACATATAAAGTGTTAGGTACAACATTATGTTTAAAATATTTATTGTAGGAGCGCCTGGGTGGCTCAGTGGGTTAAAGCCTCTGCCTTCGGCTCAGGTCATGATCCCAGCCAGGGTCCTGGGATCGAGCCCGGCTTTGGGCTCTCTGCTCAGCAGGGAGCCTGCTTCCCCCTCTCTCTCTGTCTGCCTCTCTGCCTACTTGTGATCTCTGTCAAATAAATAAATAAAATCTTAAGAATAAAATAAAATAAAATATTCATTGTAAAATAAATAAATAAAATACACATTGTATTTGGAATTAAATGACTAAAATTTCCACAAATCATGCAAATGAATAATCAGTTCAATATGAGGACACTGGAAGACTTTGGGATTATGGAACCACATGTATATTAAGAACCTAGAAATAAGACAAAGGGAGACTACTGATTAAAACAATGCATCATCCGTGGAATAAAGAGAAAAAAGAAAATTTCAGAGTATCTTAGAAGTGAAGGAGAAGGAGGAGCAAAAACAAAATGAGTATGGTAGATCATTGAACATAAAAAGCATAAATAAAATGGTAAGAATAAACACAAATATGTCAGTAATCAGAAAAATAAAAATACACATCCTATATATTCAAAATAAATTCAATCATGGGAGGTTTTTTAGCAGTATAAATTTCACTAAACTTTTTTCTATTAGATAATTCTTTTTTTAATTTCAAACTATGAAGAAATAAGAAAAAGTAAAGAAAAATACAGGTATGTGATTTTATAATGCTAATGTAACCCTGAAGCTGTTTTGAAATAATACAAAATAAAATAAAATAAAATAAAATAAAATAAATTAAATTAAATTAAATTAAAAGACTCTTATCATATAGACCACATTTTCTTATGGTAAAATGTTAACTATAAGTCACAGCTAAATATAATACATTCATTTAGAAATCAAATGCATAGACTTCCAAATAAATCTTGAGTAAAAGAGGAAATTCTAATTAAAACTGAAATATTTAATCCAAACAAAATTAGAAAGTTCTCTATATAAAACTTGTAGTCACAGCAACAGCATTTACAGAATAAATAGAAAGGAAGGAAATATATATGTGAGCAAAAAAAAAAAAAAGAAAAGAAAGAAAAGAAAACTCAAACAAAAGTGGAAAAGAGTAGCAACAACTGAAAAGACAAAGCTGAATATTGCAAAATCAAAATCATTAAAGAAATTCAATTTGAAACAGAAATATCATCTCCTCTCACATAGACACCCTGGTACTTACCATAAATGTATTAGATCCAGCAGTTTAATTTCTAAATAATAAGCAACTCTTCTCTTATTTGAACATATTAAGATAATATAAAAAGCATCATTTATAATACCGGTACAACCATGAAGCCAATCAGAGACAACAGAAGAAATAAGAATAAATAAGACAGACCAATTTGGCTTATAAAAATAGTTACAAAATTTATATGTAAAATGAAAGCAATTCAAAATCTACAATATTTGAGAAAATAATATAAAGGATAAATAGGGAAGAATTAGTTGAACAATGCAGAGATTTTTAGCATTGTTTATTACACATATTTGAAAAGCAAACCTCTAAGTCCCTCTGATTACCAAATTGGATACTGATGAAGCACTCAACACATTTTGATGTTGATTCATGGTGAAAATCAAAATCAGTAATATTGAAATAAAATGGAACATCATGAACTATTGCAGACTAGAGTTTAAAATAATTTTTAAAAACTAGATAAAACATCATAATCAATGGTAAATTAAAAATGTATCTACTACATCTGAGGCACCTGGGTGACTCAGTCAGTTAAGCACAGATTCCTGATTTAGGCTCACATCATCATCTGGGGGTCTTGAGATTGAGAACCTCTTGGGGCTCCGCGTTCAGCACAGAGTCTGTTTGTCCCTCTCCCTCCCCCTGCTTGTGTACTCTCTCTCTGTCTCTGAAGTAAATAAGTAAAACCTTTTTAAAAAATGTATCTGCTACATCAACAAAAACCTAAGGATAATTATCAACCTCATAGTGTGAACCTCAAACCAGATTTCCTATCTATTTGCAGGTATTTGAGGAAGCCTAGCCACTGCTACCAAGGAAGAAAGACAGGAGAGTGAACTGGCAACATCTCGTAAACATCTAAGAGATTCCTTAGAGAAATCTCTTGCATATATATTCCAGGATATATGTGATACTGGTTATGGGAGTAAAAACTAGAAAAAGGGGACTTGTCTGCCAGTATGAGAACAGATCATTAAACCATAGTACATCATAACATAAAATATTCTATAGCAGCTAATCAATTGAATCATAGCATATGTTTTAATATTACTGATCTTAAAGCAAAATGTGAATTTAAGAATAAAATAAATTGGCAAGATATACACATGCGAACACACACAAAACCACACAATATTATGTATAATTTATTAGTACACATATAGCGGAAGTATAAAAGTGGGAATTTCTGTTTCTGTATGGACCGTTGCCAGTGTTCCAAAAGACAAGATTATATGAGCAGGTGTGCTTCTTCGGAGTTCGCCAGTTTCAGAGAGAGAAGTTAGAGTCCCGCAGTTTCCTCCACTTGGCTGTCGTCGATCGCCTGCAGGTAAGCACTGTTTTCACAGATGAGATACTTCACCTTGTCTGGAAATAGTCAACTGAGGATCTCTGTGCCTGCTGGGCCAGATATAGGAAGATATTTCTGTCTTGCCTTGACTCTGACTTTAACCTGAGCCCAGAGTGTTTTGGCTTTGGGTGTCTAGGTAATGCTAATAATTAATTTACCTGACTTGTCACAGTTCATCCTATAGAGATCACACTTTCAAATGTTAAAAATTATTTAGACATGCTGAAGTCAGAGGCAAAATTCTGGACATCTCAATTAATGTCCAAAGAAAAGTTCTTATAACAACTTGAAGGCCAGGAAAATCTTCTATATGCATACTCGAAAGGAGAGCTCATTCACTGACAAAATCAACAAGGGTAAAAGAAGACAAATATAATAACCTTAATTTCAGTGTATTCTATTGATCTCCAGAGCATTCCGTTTTTACAGAACTGTAAATTTTCAGCAAGGAAAAAGACGTTAAAGATTGTCTACACTAGCCTATTCTTCTGTACCTTAACATTGCCCAAAGTTGCTATTCATCATCTGTCAGTCTAGATATCTTACCATCCTCACCCTGGAAGTGACCTTCTGTAGCTATTTATTTCAAAATGGCAGTTTTAATTATTATAAAGCTCTTATGACAATATACACACACAATGGTTTTCCAATAACTTTACACCTCAGAGCTCCAGGTAAAATATCTAAGCCCTAATTGTCATGGAAGGCTTGCAAATATTTTTAAAAAGTATATATGTATATATTTGTTTGAAATCTTATTCTGCCTAAAGAGAATCTACTCCATTAGAAAAACTCCTACGACAAGGCTTCTTTTCTTGTCTTCTCTCACTGCTACTGTTTGGAAGAAATCCAACTTAATGTCTTATTAAATCATGACTCTCAGAATTGTGTAACACTTCAACTGAAGTCTAAGAACCAGACAGAAAAGCAGATGTATTAGAATGCTGTGAAAAATATTTGCCATTAAATGATGTTACCATGATTAATCTTTTTCTCTCTCTCTGTTTCTGTGTCCCTCAAAAGAACAAAATATACTGCTTGCCTGTGTCTTGACTCCATTTTTCTGTGCAAAACACAGGAAAAAAGATTTTCTGTATAGCTATTAGGTTTAAAAATGTTTGTTTGTTTTGGAAGTTAGATCATAATGGTGGGCCCTTACATTGTAGTTGGTATGAACTGTTTTTAAGTCATATTATTTCCACTCACTGAGTGTTAAGCTTTTAACTATGTGTTTTACTTAAATTCAGACTTTTGAGA